>NC_092709.1:183390337-183695156 GCF_047496885.1 Scyliorhinus torazame | reverse complement strand
AGCGGTCATTGACCTTAGCTGTTTGGGCTTTCTTAGCAAAGGGAGTGGTGCCGGTTAGTCTGCATCTGTATTGGTTACCTGAGTACAGTCCTTTTGTTCTGGGCAAATGGGCCATTAGAATGCAAACGAGCGGGGGTTTCGATCGCGTCTAGCTATCTGGGTTGCAAATACACACACAAGCTCTGAGTGTGTCTGAGTCCTGGGTTGCCCATAATTCCCATGGCCCTTTGCAGGTGGCCATTTGAGATGGCTACATCCCGTCCTCTTGATCCTGAATGTGAAGCGTGGTGGATCACACTGTTGATCCCTCATCCGTCCTTGGTGTGCCGATTCCCCTTGGTCCAGGACAGGTTCTACACTACTCTGTCCTATGTTTTGGAGCATTTACCTAAGTTTTATTAACACATCATACATTCATAATCTCTAAGGGGTCACTATAAAACATTCAATTATTACACATTTAACTTATTCGCACAAGGGAATATCTACCTATTACTATCTAAGCTAATCTCATGCTGCTGGCAAATATAAAAAGGAACTAAGGTACAATACAACATTTTAAAATCAATGGCAGCATCACATTTCTACTTAACTTATCAACATTACAGAGGCGTGCAATCTTTATTTTTATTGGTGGACATTGTTGGGTTGGGTGAATTCCGAAGAAGGGGGCTGGGAGTGTATATATCGGGGAGTGGGAGGCTCTTTTTCGCCATTTGTGGAGTCTAAGTGTCTGGATGACACTGCAGATTATCGCTATCACCAGAAGGGCCTCTACTGTGTATGAAAGGGGGTACCATTTGGCAATGTTTTCGCACCAAGTGGGGGTATCAGTGTTTATCTCTATGTGTGGTGTGGTGTCCGGGCTAGGGGTATCATGTTGTGTGGTCATGTTCGGGGCTGGTGTGGTGTGTGGTACAGAGGCTTGTAACGCGCGCAGTTGTAGGAGTCCAGCAATGGTCACGATGTAGGTCATCAGTCCTCTCTTCATCTTGTCTTCTGTCTTCGTTCTTCGTATATTCCTAGGGGTGCAAGCATAATATCTGTTATTATTGTTGGTTAACATCTCGTTTTGTTTGTCTTTCTCTCCTTAACTTTAATTACCCATCAGAATCGTCACCATGTGTGACTCCCTCATTTCTTTTTGGAAATAATCTTTTTTAGAGACAAGACATGCGAGAAAAAAAAATTCCTTTTAAGTACAGAGAATCTCGCAGCTTGTGGTTGATGCTTGGAGTGGGTGGCCAATTTCTTTGACCAGTCTTTCTTAAATCACAACCATGGAATGTTGAGGCTTATCTTAACCAGCCGAACTTTAGGGCGGCCAGTTTTATAAAGTTTCTTCATCCCAGGGTCCAGAGGTAGTTCGCATATAGCAGCATATATGTGGCAACCAAGAGTGTCAAACATGTAAATAGCAGGTGGGGAAGCGAACAAAGAGTCACGGAAGGTAAAGTGTTGAGTGTACAGACCGTGGCAAAGGGCATTCTTTAAACCACAATAAAGAGCAGAGAAGGGAAAACTAAGACCTGCCAAAGACAGTGAAAAGTATAAAGAACCATTCCAGAGTACTCAAAGTGATGGGAACATGAGATGCGTGTGGGTCGCGGCAGGGCAAGAATGGTGGGATTCCCGGGTAGGGCGGTGATTAGTGCCGTTGCTCCACTACCCGAGCTTAGCTAACCGGATGCATTTGGGGTCCTCAGGCAGGGCGGGAATTAGTGCCATTGCTCCCTACCTGGATGACCGAAACGAGCGGAAAGAATTTGTAACACATGTGAGATCCAACAATTGTTCCTTTAACGGCCATTGGTCAGTAAATGGTGTTGGAAGAGTAACTGTGACTGTATCAAGAAATTGGGTGTCAGGCTGACATTAATTAAAACCATGTAACAATAAGAAAGAAAGGAGGCAATAAAAGGCGGCAGGCTCCATCAGGAAGTAGGACACTGTAATTCTTATGCGGCTCCTTTTTCTCATCATCTGTATACCTCAGGGTTCTGTATCGAAAAGCGTTGTAAAAGGGTTACGTAACGGGAGACTCAAAATTGTCACCATCTCCCGGTTGCCAGACTCGTGTCTGCCGTTTTTGTGCCGTGGCCGTGTGGGCCGTCGTGAAATCCGAATCGTCATGTCTTACCAATCTACAAAAGCTGTCGAGGTGCCAAAGAGGGGTTCGCTTGTCATGAGGGGCGGTGGCAGTGAAGGGCTAATTACTGTTGTCTGGCGGTGACGGTGGCTCTGGCTGTGGAAGGGGATATTGGGGGCCAAACATGTCCTGGTCGTGGTTCCAGGAGCTGGAGTGACTGGGGCCAGGGAGGTTGTACCAGTGGTCAGTGATCGTGGTCAATTCGGGGAAGCTGGCGCTATCGTCTGAATCAAGCTCAAGGTGGAAAGTTGTACTTGTGGGCTGAGACAAGGTCGGGTCTGTGGGCATGGACGTGTTGTACTGGCTGGGGGAGGGTTGGACTAGATTGTCGCTGGGCGGGGTGGAATCGTCTGCTATTGCCAGGGAGATGAGGTGGGAGTGGCTACATTGGGTTCCATAGACTTTGAGCTGGTTGATGTGGAACCAACCAGTTTTACCATTGGGGTATGTTATCTTGTACACAGAGAGGCTCACTTTGTCCGAAATGGAGTAGGGTCCTGCAGATTTAGGGGAGAGGAACGAACTGGGATTGGACGGAAACCATTACTTGCTGACCGACTGTATACTCAACGGGGTGGACTGTTTTATCAAAGCAGGCCTTACTCTGCTTTTTCCTAGCGCCTAGTCGGACAGCTGCAGCGAGCTGTGCTGCTTTAATATTTTCCGTGACTTGTTGGACCGCGTTTTCATGGGTGAGGGCAGTGACTGTGGGGCTTGCCAAATTGAGACTTAATAATTATTCAGTTCCTTTCATGGGCCGTCCGGTCATGAGAGAGTGGGGGGTGAAACCTGTGGAACTGGATACTGTGTTACTAATAAACATAAGGGCGAGTGGGAGGACTGTTTCCCATGTGGTGTTATGCTGTTGCACCATTTTTCTAATGGTCGCTTTCAAGGTGCGATTCATTCGTTCAACACCGCTGGATTGGGGGTGATACGCTATGTGAAATTTCTGCTTGATTCCAAAAATTGTTATGACATTTTGCATGACTCTGCCGGCGAAATGGGAACCTTTGTCTGACTCAATGCTGCGGGGAAGACCCCAGCGTGTAAATATCTGTTGGGTCAAAATCTTAGCTGTGGCTTTTGCAGTGTTCGTCTGGGAGGGAAATGCTTCTACCCATTTTGTAAAGGTGTCGATTACTACTAATACATATTTAAAACCATTTCTGCAGTGGGGGAGGGGACCAATGTAGTTGAGCTGTAAATTTGTCCATGGGCCATTAACAGGTCGGGTGTGTCTCAATTGTCCTTTCTTGGAGTACCTTTCAGGATTGTTCTGTGTACAGATTAAACAATTCTCAACATAATGCATGACGTCTTCTTTTAAAATCGGGCCACCAGCACAAAGGTCTTAAATGGGCAATGGTATTGTCTATCCCCTGATGTCCGTGTCCGTCATGAAACTGAAAAATTATTTGGTTTCTGTCCTGGGTGGGGACCACATAAATTCACTTTTTCTAAACTATACCGTCCTGTACCGTCAGTGAGTCCTTGAATTTGTCAAAGGGAGCTGGGAATTTTCCGTCTGAAACTTGCTTAAGAGTGTCGTCTGTCTTTTGGGCCCGGGCTAAATCTTCGATATTGGTCTGTGAAACCTGGACAGCGTGTATCGGTTCACTTTCAGGGGGTTGCCAAAAGTGTCCGTGGCGTGGCTCTGACTTGGCTAAGGCGCCTGCCTTTACGTCACTGGGTGGGGAGGAAAGATGATGGCTTCTCACTTTGATTATGCCCTATGTGTGGTCTTTTGCTGTCTTACGGATACGCTTCAACAATGGGGCTGAGGATAGGGGTTTACCATCAGTGGATACAAATCCTCGAGATTCCCACAGGGGCAGGAATTCTGTCAAACTATTGCAGACATATAAACTGTCCGAATGTTTGTCCGCTGGGGTCGGAAAGGAATCTGGTGCTGCAGTACATATGCTATAGCTGCTAATTCGGCTACTTGTAATCCTAGGTGGCCGGGCAATTTTAAAGATATTTCCTCTAATACGCATCCCTGTGCGTCTTCCACATAAATTCCACAACCAGTTATCTCTTTCCATTCTCAATAACATAAATTTTTTAAGCGTTATCCGTGGTCTGGGGATTGCTACTTCTATGTCATAGGGAGAGTGTGGAACTTGCAAAGCAGGGGCTGTGCCTAGGGCATGTTTTAATTCATCGATGGCGTCTGTGTGCTGAGGAAGCCATTCCCATGGGGTGTTCTTTTTCAGGAGCTCTGAGAGTGGGGCTGCTTTTGTGGCAAAACCATCTATATGGTTCCTACAATATCCAACTAGTCCTAAAAATGACCGGAGTGCAGTGACATTTTGGGGCAGGGGAAATTTAACTATTGACTCGATTCATTTGTGTTCAATCTCTCTCTTCCCGTGGGTGATAATGGTGCCTAAATAAAGGACCTTTTCTTTTTGGATCTGGGCTTTTTTCGTTTTAACCTTGCATCCAATTGATTGTAAGAGACCTAGTAATTCTGAAAGAAGCTTAACATGCTCTTCTTTTGTGTCCATCTGTAGGAGTAAGACGTCCACATACTGAATAAGGCATTCGGGACAGGAAAATTTTGAAAGTCCGTTAGTGTTGGTGGAATTGTTGGTGGAAAATGGAGGGGGAGTTGTGGAAACCTTGCGGGAGGCATGTCCACATATACTGCTGCCCTTGAAATGTGAACGCGAACTTGTATTGACAGGCCTTATCCAAGGGAATGGACCAGAAGCCATTGCTAATGTCCAGCACTGGAAAGTACTTTGCTTGTACTCCCTGCTTGAGCATGGTTTCGGGACTCGTGGCAACAGTGGGGGCTGCTAAAGGGGTGACCTTGTTGAGCTCTCGGTAGTCAATGATTAATCTCCATGAATCGTCGGGTTTCTTTACAGGCCAAATTGGGTAATTGTTTGTTGAGGCTACGGGCCGAATTACCCCTTGATCTAGTAAGCTATTGATGACTTTTGAGATCTCACCCTCGGCTTTCTGTGGGAAACCGTATCGCTTCTGGGGCTTGGGATTGGGACCTGAAATTGTGACCATGCCTGGGATCTTCCCACAATCGTGTTTGTGTTGGGCGAAGGATGTTTTATGTTTTCTGAGGACCTCTCTAATTGTCTGGTCTGCACTAATTGTTTGCGGATCAAACCAATAGTCTCCAACTGAGCAACTCCTATGTTCATAGTCCCCTACTGTGAGCGTAGCGGGGGCTCTAGCTGCTTTGGCCATTTTCCATACACACCTATTCACGGGGTCAATGGAAATGTTGTGGGAGCTCATAAAGTCGTTTCCTAGAATGTGCTCGGCTGTTTGGGGCAAGTCGACTAAAACAACGGGGTGCCTGGTGTTTATGGTTCCTATCTGAATATCTACGGGAGCTGTAATGTATCCCTGCTGTACATGTCCTGTAAATCCACTAAGGGTGATGGTGTCTGTGGTGGGCCATTTGTCACGCTGAAACATCATGGAGGAGTTTAAAGTGGTGCAGGACCCTCCTGTGTCCCAAAGGAACTCTACTGGATGTCCCCGGACTGTGCCTGTGACTACTAGTCTGCCTGATTTGTCCCAGAGCCAAATTGGGGAGTCCGAACACTGTCATTCTGTGGTGTTGATTACTGCATTATCTGTTCGGGCGCTAACACTATGTATGGGCCTAACATTGTTCCTAGGTGGGCCGTTCGATTGCTGGTGCCGTTGCTGGTTTGGGGGTTTTGTCTGCATTCGCGGGCGTAATGTCCCATGTGTCCACAATTATAGCAACCTCGTGGTGCCTGTGCTCTGGGGTGATGTCCTTAACGTCTGCCCTCATTTACCCATGCGGGGTCCTGATTAGTCCTGACTGGGTGCATATTCACCTCTGCCTTTTCCTGATCTGCCTTCCTATGTATGGAGTGTTCCCAAGCTCTGGAGAGTTGCTTTAAAACCCAAACTTCATTATGTGTGGCGTCTGTGGGGTCGTAATTTACACAAGCCTTTTGACCTGCTTCTGTGGCGTGGGAGACTAAACTGTGGGCCCATTTAGTTGTTTCGTCGTTATCTAAGTGTGCGCGGTTCAGATCTCCAAATACTGCTGTAAAATGGATCCAAAGGCGACCTGCAATGCAGTCGGATGCTTTCCCTTCTTTTGCCTACAATGGTTCAAACCTTCTACTGGGTCTCCCCTGTTGTACCCGATCGCATCTAAAATAGCCGTTTTATATCCTGTAGGGTTCCTCCTCCTACATTCTGGGGTTCTGGTAAAGCTGAGCTAACGGACGGGTCAAGGTTCATGACTATATGCTTAACTTCCTCCCTTTCGTCTAGACCGTACATAACCGTTTGCTGTCGTACTCTCTCAAAGAAATTATGTGGGTCTGTGGTGGGTTCGAATGGATCAATTTTTGCGCAGGCATCTCTCAATTGGGTGATGGATAATGGGGTGGTGTAAACGCAATCAGGCTCCTCCCGATCCGATGACTTGCGCTGTGTGGTGACCGGATTCCTGGGTGTGTGCTGCCTGTGCAGTCGGTGGAGCGGGTGCTTTCCTTTTCGGGGCCTGGGGGGCTCTATTGTGATTTTCGGTATTCTCCACATATCTATGGGCGGATTCATTTATTTCTTGCCAATTGGGGCCATTCTACTCATCTGAATCTTGTCGAAAGGTATCTCTGAATCCGTTTTGCACTGACAGCAGTGACTGCAACTTCTCTATTTGTCGTCTACATTTATCGTGGTCTACTGTGCTCTGTCTTTGTTCTGTAGTAGAGCTATGGAGCGCTCATAAAGCTACCTTTAAATCTGTGCATTGTCTTGTTAACTGTGCTGTTAACTGCTGTTCTGTCACTTATCGTACCAAAATCGCACGCTGTGTATCTTGGTAGGCTTTATCGTACTGGGTCTGAAAGCTGCTAAGGTGAACTAAACAAGATTGGTGTGCCCGTTTGACATCAGCCATCTCTTTATCTTTAGCTGCCAACTGTTCCCGGAGTTGCTCATTAATCTTTCCATATTCACTATAGCTTCCCTCTTATTCTCCTCGTTTTCAACTAGCTGTCTGCGGAGCGACCTCACGACCTCCTCTGTGCCTCGCAACTGTGCCAAACAGGACACTATTGCCATCGGCTTACGAACTTTCATTGTAATCTTCTTATGTACCTTGATTAGGTTGTCCCACCAGGTTTGTCCTATGCTTCCTGGACCTGACTCATCATTTGAACAAAACTCTGACCAAAGGGTCCATCCTTTCCCCTTCAAATACTTCCTCAACTCTTCTTCCCATATGGGGCACTGCTCTGCTCTGTGGCTCGCTGCGACCTTGGGTTCCTGAGGGTTCATTAGGCTTTCCATCGCTTTTGTGACCATTGCAACTAATATCTCTGTTTTTCTTACCGTTAATCTCTGTTTTCCTACCTGTAAGTTCTCTTTTGCTCTGTGTTATGGGCCAGGGTTTAGAGAACCCCAAAGTGTATCATGGAGTTCACCTGACCCACAACTTTTACTAGATTGTGGTATGGGGAGCACACGGCCCACTCGACAGGTGTGGTAGAGCAGAAATGGAAAAGTATTTTTTAAAGCAAAACAATGTTTATTCTATGAACTCAAGTTAATCTTTTTAAAACATACAGTGAACATCTTAGCAACCATTAATTCAAATACAACCCCCAAAGAATACAACACTAAGTAATCCATTACGCTTTCCTTTTAACATCCATAAGACTTAAAACACCTTTTAATAGAAGCACATCAGGTTAAAATTACTACTGTTATTAGTTTTAAATCACCAGGATCGATTTACAGTCTTTAGATTACAGAGAGAGACTCTAATACACCTTCTGGCTGTGACTGCAGCTGTCCAGCTCTGAAAGCGAAACTAAAACATACCCTGCAGCAAACAGCCTAAAACGAAAGTAAAAAGCTGACAGACTGCCCAGCTCCACCAACTCTCTGACATCACTGCAGCAATAAACACCCATTTCTTAAAGGTACTCTCACTACAGATACTTATATACACACCCATTTATAAACACCCATTTCTTAAAGGTACTCTCACATGACATCAGCTTCTAACTTTTCTTTTCTTACTGTTAATTTGGGACAGGGGGAATAAGGTGGTGATTTGAACAGCGGGTATGGCCTAGGCTATTTTCTGGTTCACAATACTCCCGATAGTTTTACACAAAAACTAACGAGTTTACCTTATATCCCTGTTAGTACGCATGCAGGTTAATACACGCTTCCGATTTGATCGATACGGGCCTTACACTTATGGTTTCTTTCACTTTTCCTCAATTGGACTTCTAATGCAAATTTTTGTGGGTTCTCTCGGAGTGACCAAATCACTTCTAAATCGAGTCCCGGTGGAGTCGCCAATAATGTTGCCAATCGGCACCGGAGTCACCAATAATGTTGCTCTTTTTAATGAGTGGAAACCTATCCCACGGGCGTCACCAATAATGTTGCCAAATTAGATGAACTAGATATGGCAGTTATTAATGATAATATTGCTTTTCAGAGTCGCCAGCTATCAAATGATACCACCACAAGGCTTTACCAGATATCGATCAAAGGACCACACAACCAGTTAGTCAGTTCAAGTTCAAAGATGGTTTATTTACACACAAGGATTACTTCGACATGCAACACAAAACACTACAAGTTAAACTACACCTAACAACTGCAATAACCTATACTTAACTTCAGGGCAACCGGCTCTTTGCAGATGAACAAGGCGTTTGTTCGGATCTTGCGTGGCTGGGTAGAAGAAGTGGCTTCATTTCTGCTGGGCTCAACTGTCTGGTAGCGATCGTTGATGTTGAACTTGTCTTCTGGTCGTAATGCTACATTTGGTTTTAGGCGTAGGCCGGGGCCAAGAGCGACTGAACACATGGCTGTGTCTCTTTTTATCCCTCTGGGATTTCGCGCTCTTTGGGGCGTCCTTAGCTTTGGACCAGGCTTCGATCACTGCCTTCAATTTTGACCAATAAAGGGGCGGGTGCCTTGATGGCTAGGCGTGTCCTGAGCGGTCATTGACCTTGGCTGTTTGGGCTTTCTTAGCAAAGGGAGTGGTGCCGGTTAGTCTGCATCTGTATCGGTTACCTGAGTTCAGTCCTTTTGTTCTGGGGAAATGGGCCATTAGAATGCAAACGAGCGGGGGTTTCGATCGCGTCTAGCTATCTGGGTTGCAAATACACACACAAACTCTGAGTGTGTCTGAGTCCTGGGTTGGCCATAATTACCATGGTCCTTTGCAGGTGGCCATCTGAGATGGCTACATCCATCTGTGTACCCGAACAGGCACCGGAATGTGGCAACTAGGGTCTTTTCATAGTAACTCCATTGCAGTGTTAATGTAAGCCTACTTGTGACAATAAAGATTATTATTATTCCATCCCATTTTATATTGTGTCCAAGGGCTTGGATTCATTATTAGGTGATCAGTACTGTGAAGTCATGTCTAGTGCAGTTGGTATACAGCATTATCAAAGGATTGGATCAACTCTCCAATGATTCTGAGAACATTATCAGCAAATTCAGAAATGTGTTCACAGGTTTTAGCACACTACCGTTCACCTACAAGATACAACTCAAAGAGGATGCAAAACCTGTGATACAGGCACCAAGATGAGTACCTGCTCTTCTTTGGGATCACCTCACAAAGGAGCTAGACAGAATGACAAAATTAAGAGTAATCAGAAAGATAGAAGAACTTATTGACTGGGTAAACTCCATGGTTTGTGTAAAGAAGATGAATGCCGATATTCGCATATGCATGAACCTAAAAATCTTAACAAGAATATCAAAAGAGAACACTACCAAATACCAAAACATGAGAACATCACATCTGAGATGGCTGCTGCACAATTCTTTACGAAACTTGACGCATCTCAAGGTTTCTGGCAACTAAAGCTACAGAAACAAAGTACAAAGTACTGCACTTTTAATACGGCATTTGGACGGTATTGCTTTCTGACATTGCTGTTTGGCATAATTTCAGCATCAGAGATTTTTCACCATGTCATGGAGCACATAATCGAAGACATCAAAGGTATACCTGTGGATGATATTTGGAGCTCAACCATGTAAGAGCACAATATGAGGTTGCTTAAAGTTCTAACGAGCTTCAGGAGAAATGGACTGAAGCTCAACAAGCAAAATGCCAATTTGGAGTCACTGAGGTCACATTCCGAGGTGACAAGCTCTCATTGCATGGCATTGAACCTGACAAGGGCAAAATCCAAGCAATTCTCAACAGGCCAAAACCAGACGACAAGAAAGCCATCTTAAGAGCGATGGGTATGATCAATTTCACAGGGAAATTCATTCCAAACCTATCAGCAAACTCAACTTATCTACGTGATCTCTTGCACGGATTTCACTTGGACTGAGCAACATGAGCAAGTGGAAGAAGCTCAAGACTTTAGTAACCACCACGCCAGTTCTCATATTTTTTGACCCATCTAAGCAGATTAAAGTGTCAACAGACATGTCCAAAGATGGTCTGGGAGCAGTTCTTCTGCAACTCGAGCATGACGATTGGAAACCAGTCTTGTATGCATCACAATCCATGATGTGCAGAGCAGAGGTATGCTCAAATCAAAAAAGAATGCCTGAGTTTAGTTGTAGTCTTGGAGAAATTCCACGACTATGTCAATGGGCTTCGAACTTCCACAGTTGAGACAGTTCATCATTCTTTGGTTAACATCATCAAAAAAATCTCAACCAGATGTCTCTGCGCATTCAGAGGTTGATGATGAAGTTACAACGCTATGACGTCAATCCCATCTCCACGCTCGGCAAATATTTGTTCTTAGCAGATGCATTATTGAGAGCGCTGATGCAAAGTATTGGTGGTGTGATTACTGAGGATGTAGATCTGCATGTCAATCTTATTTCCACGCTATCAGTATCTGATGCGAAACTACGTGAGATCCAAGAAGAGACCAGGAAGGATCAAACTCTTCAAGAGATGATGAGGAACATCAACTCGCAGTGGCCCAGAGGTCAATGTATAGAGTTCTACAATATAAGATCTGAACTCAGTATCATTAATGGAGTGGTACTTCATTTGAACACTATAGTCATACCTCAATTTCTTCGCAAGAATGTGCTAAAGGGGATACACGAGGGACATCTTGGGATTGAAAATGTAAACGGAGAGTTCGTTCTTCTGGCCAGTTTACTGTCCAGGTATTAACCTGGATATTGAAAGGATGGTCCATTGTTGTAACACATGCCAGACACATCATTGCAAGCAAACAAGAGAACCTATGCAAATATCTGATTTACCTACGGCACCATGGCAGAAAGTAGCTATGGATCTCTTTCACCTATGAGGGAAAAATTATTGAATGATCATAGACTATTTTTCGAACTATCCTGAAATGGCTCTGCTGTCAAGCATAATGGCAAGCAGTGTAATACTGCATACCAAGTCAATTTTTGCTCGACACGGAATTCCTCAAGATCCGTGAGTGACAACGGTTCTTGTTTCAGCTGTAAAGAGTGGCAACACTTCGCAGTCATGATTTCAATTGCGTCACATTGAGTCCGTTGTACCCACAAGCCAATGGAAAAGCCCAAAAAGTGTACATATTGTTAAGCAATTGTTGAAGAAAGCAATGGACAGCCAATCTACAAGACAGCTACAAGACTCCTCAACGACTCCCCCTCGGACTGATCTGTTCCCTGTAAGGACACTATTCATGACGCCCTATGCTGCTCTTGCTCATGTATTTGCTTTGTTTGGCCTCTTGTTCCGCACTGTAGCCAATCACTGTTTGTCGATGTACAATTTGTCAATGTTCTCTGTTGCTTATTCTTGTGTCTACTATGTACGTACTGTGTACGTTTCTCGGCCACAGAAAAATACTTTTCACTGTACTTCGGTACATGTGACAATGAATGAAATCAAATCCCCCCCCCAAAAATCTGATCCATATCTCGCACTATCGAATTACAGAGCCATGATGTGGAGATGCCGGCGTTGGACTGGGGTGAGCACAGTAAGTCTTACAACACCAGGTTAAAGTCCAACAGGTTTGTTTCAAACACTAGCTTTCGGAGCACTGCTCCTTCCTCAGGTGAATTACAGAGCGTCACCATTGTCACATGGTAGATCGCCAGCAGAGATCATGATTAGAAGGTTGCGTACCACAATTCCATACTTGGCAAAGAAGGAAGAGAATGCAGTGGTACTGCAGGAAATGCAAAACATTAAAACAAAACAAAAGCAGTTCTATGATAGAGTGTCTAGAACTTTACCACCTCTTGAGTAGTAATGATATTTTGAGAGTAGAAGATTCAGACAATTGGTCGAGGAAAGCCATTGTACTTGAAGAAGGATCACCTCGTTCCTACGATGTACAGACAGAGGAAGGGTTGGTTTTAAGAAGAAAGCGTCGCTCTTGAAAACCAGAGAAAACTTTCACAACAATGTGATGGATGACGAATCTACATCAGAAACAAAGTCAGCTGCAGTGTCAGATAGTTCAGCAGTTCCTGAGCATGAGAATGTCATGGAGAACATTGGGCGGGATTCTCCGAGCCGGCACGGGCTTGTAGAATTGGTGTTCACGCCGAGACGGCCCACGACGCCGTCCTGATGCCGGGACTCGAACCTACGAACCGGGTAAAACCGCATGAACGCGGCGGGCACCGCGCAGCCCGGAGAATCGCGAGAGGTGGCCCGACCTGCGATACTCCGGGCCCCCAACGATACTGCGGCCCGGATGGGCTGAAGTCCCACCGGCATGACCAGGGGTTCTAACATGTATAAAAAAGCATCAACCAGTTGTGCTGGCTGACTCTGCTGCCGGAGGAGGTCAGTGTGGGGGGACCTCAGGATGGCGAGACGGCACGTGGCAGGAGGGTGGGTGCATACAGCCATGGTGGCCAGGAACGGCCCGCCATGACAGGGCTGTGCCAAGGCCACGGACGCCATGACGGCGGCCACGCACATGGGTACTCACACCGGTCTCTGGCTCAGCCCAGACCTCCCGGCCAGTCGGATAGGTGCCGGACCGCCCCCCCACCCCCAAATGGCCCCCACCCCACCCAGCCGGCGGCACCCACCGGTGGGTAGATCCAGCGCCGCACCCATGGCAGCCCCCGGTGAGGGCAATGCTATCAAACGGTGGCCCTAGCAGGAAGGATGGGCGACAGGAGTCGGGGCACTGAGGGGCTGGGGGTGGGGGACATGCATGGCTGGGGCACGAGCTGCCAACCGGGTTGACCATGTAGCCCATGGCACCTGGTTGTGGAGGGGGGGGTGTACCATGATGGAACTTTGTCTACCTCCAACCCCTGCAGATCGTAATGTTTGGGCATCTTCCAGCATTGTTGGCCGCCGTAGCGGGGCTACTGCCCTGCATGAAGCCCTGTGGGAGCTGGAGCAGGGGCGTGACAGGGAGGCGGAATCTGCAGCAGAGGAGCGGGCCGCAGAGGGGCAGGTGGCAGCCGCTCAGGCTGGAGGGCCACCCGCCCGACAGGCGCAGGAGGGGGACCACGATGAGGGGGAGCCACAGGACGAGGATGCCGATGAGGAGGAGGAGGGGGAGAGGGGGGAGGAGGAGGCAGTGCCATGGCCACGGAGGCCTCATGTGTACCGGCGCTGCATGTCCTTCCAGGACCTCCTGGTCAGGGCATGCAGGAGGAGACTCTGGATGAGCCTGGAAACAGTTGCCCTTTTCTGCCACCTGATTGCACACCTGGCACCGTGTGGTACTGGGGGTGAACATCCTCTCCCTGTGGTCGTCAAGGTGACGGTCAGGCTCAACTTCTGCATGACGGGGTTGTTCCAGTCGCCGAGTGGGGTCCTGTCCGGCATCTCGCAGGCATCGGTGCACCGGTGCATCCGTGAAGTGACGGACGCCCTGTATGACATCGCGAACCGGTACATTCAGTTCTCTGTGGACCGTGCCCACCAGGACGCCCGGGCAGCGGGGTTCGCTGCAGTCGCCAGGATACCCATGGCCCAGGGGGCGATTGATCGGGTGCACGTCCCCATGCGACCACCATGGGATAACAGGGCGATGTTCATGAATAGGAAGGGGTCCTACTCCATAACGTGCAGGTGGTCTGTGACCACAAGATGAGGATCCTGCACATCTGCGCCCGGTACCCAGGCACTGTACATGACTCATTCATATTGGCACAATCATTCATCCCTGGCATGTTCGAGGGACACCCCTCCCAGCTGCGAGGCTGGTTGCTGGGCGACAGGGTTACCCATTGTGGTGGTGGCTGATGACACCTATACGGAGACCACAGACCGACGCGGAGATCGCTACAATGATGCCCATTATGCAACCAGGGGTGTGGTCAAGCGGTACTTTGGGCTGCTGAAGATACGCTTCAGGTGCCTGGACCGCTCTAGTGGGCCCTCCAGTACCCGTTGGAGAGGGTCGGCCGCATCGTTGTGGTCTGCTGCGTCCTACACAATATAGCCCAACAGAGGGGCGATGTGCTGGAGGAGGAGGGGGAGGGAGAGGATTCGGACGAAGGGCATGCCTCTCCAGATGTGTGGAGGGGTGGGGGGCAATGTATGGGACATGGGGGCTGGACAGGGACGGAAGGTTGCCCAACGCCACCGGCTGGGCAAGCGGGCACGGGAGGAATTGATAGTCGCACATTTCATCGACTAGGGTGATGGTATTGCTGAGCATGGGCACGGACACCGCAGTACGGCACCACCTCACCACCCAACGCCCTCACTTGCCCCACCACCGACCACCCTCACCTCCCCCACCACTGACCACCCTCACCTCCCCCACAACCGCATCACACGCATGTACATCACCCCTCCATTACACATCCACCTGCAGCATAACGAGCTGGGCCCACCCGGTTGCTAGTGGAAGGGGGTCTGGTCCTTTGCATGAAGGATGATCATAGCCCGCTCTGCGATGAGCTCTGAGCTCTACATCGTTAGACAATGTCTGGCTCACGGCCACAGTGACACCATCCACCTGGGTGGTCCCTGTATGCATGTTGGACACTGCATCGCATGGCCCTGTCGTCTTGCTGGGGGCGGGGTGGCGTGGGTGACCCGGGGGACGCATGTCACACTCACCGGAGCTCAACGTTTCATCACCCCTCACCCACAGTGGCACTTAGTTCCCGCCCCACCTCCGCACGCATCGGACAGAGCACAGAGGCAGCTTTCATAGGTGTTACAGTGTGTTTAATAAGAGAAATTATGTACATGTGTCCTAGACACTATAACTAATCTGAGCCCTGCACCTGTGCCAACTTACTAAGTGTCTACCTTTTTGGCTTTACGGGCCCTATGACTACGTCTCGGTGTACCACCACAAGGTTTGATATTGCAGCACACTTCTAACTGGCTTCACCTCTTCATAACCTTCAACTCATCCAAAACTGACATATACTCCAGTGAACTAAGTCTCTCCCCTGTCCTCTCCAAACTCCACTAGATCCCTGTCGATTTCCAAATTCTTGTCCTTGTTTTCAAATCCCTCATTGGCCTCCCTTGTCTTCTCCCGTACCAATGTCTTGTTTTGCGTTCCTGTATATCATCACCATTGGCCATCTCTCAATTTGAGAACTATGTCTACTCCTGGTTGTGTGTTGTTGTCATATGAGTCTTCCTGTCACTGAACAGGTCAATTCCTGACCTGCACATCTTGGGGCATCTTTCGGGCTGCTACATGTAGCTTCCACTCCATAGAAAATACATCTCCTTGGTCTGTTGTGCCTTCTGTTCCAGCACTTGTACTTTTTGTTCAGCTGTGTTGTTCATGTTGTCGGATTTTCTATCCAGTTGCCTTTCTACTTCCAAACTTTTTACAAGAATCTGTCTCTTTGAATTTACCCCTGGTTTCCCATCCTACTTTCTCCATTGCCCTCCCTTTACGAGTTGTTCAGTTGCCCACCATATTTGTTTACTCCTCAGTATAGAGTGTTCTGCGATATTGGGCAAAATTCTCCGTTTGGAAGACGAAGGTCGCGATTGAAAGGCCATGTCACCGAGGCGGGCATGATCCAGATTTGCATATGTCAGTGCCCGATTCTCCCGAGGCACAGGAACAAACGGCCGTGCCTGGGTGACCTCACCATAATGCTATTTAGCACTGGTCCACACAAACGTAGAGCAGATGTAACGGCACCTGGGGGGTCTCCCAGGCCGTCGGAGGCCGCAGAGTGGTCAGGCTCTGGGAAGGGTGTTAGTCCCGCTGCCACCCAGGCACCTTGGCACTGTGAGCTTGGCACCTTGGCACTGCCACCCAGGAAATCCAGGCAATGCCAGGCAGCGCACAACACCAGGTTGCCCCTTCCAGGGATTGGGCCTGGCGATGCCCTGCCCTTAAAAGGTGGGTTGAGGAGGGGGCTCGAGGACCCCCAACAGGTAAGTTGGGATGTTGGGGGAGGGGGGGCGGGAGGGAGTCTGGAGGCTGCTGTGCGGAGTCCGAAGTGGGGGGTTGAGATATTGGTGCAGATTTTCAAAATGGGGTCCCGATCTCTTCCTGCATTGACGGGCTGAGTTCTTGGACGAATCACGCCCCTAATTTCTGGACTTTTCAGTTAGTGTGCTTTTGGAGGATGTTTTCTCCTGTCTGCTCTCTTACGTTGTCCTCTTCTGTCATGGGAGAAGGTAATTTTCTGCCTGGTAGTAATTCTGCCAATGACCTTCCTGTATGCGAAAATGCAGTGTTGGGTAAGAAGGTCCGGATATTTGTGGATTCGGACTCTATGCCAAATACGGATTATAAAATAAATCGGCGGCGGAATTCTCCGCTCCTGAGAATAAATGTTGACTCCGAGGCAGGATTCATGGACTTCTACGACAGCAAAACTGGCGCACCTCCAGGACCAATGGTGCCGGATTCGCCAGATTCGCGATTGACACTCAAGACGCTGGCAAGCTGCAGCTGCATACATACTTCACTCTCCACACATAGGGTGGCACAGTAGTTAGCACTGCTGCCTCACAGCTCCAGGGTCCCAAGTTCAATTCCAGCCTCGGATGACTGTCTGTATGGAGTTTGTACTTTCTCCCAGTGTCTGCGTGGGTTTCTTCCGGGGGCTCCGGTTTCCTCCCACAGTCCAAAGATATGCAGGTTAGGTGGATTGGCCAGGCTAAATTGCCCCTTAGTGTCCAAAAGGTTAGGTCGGGTAACTGGGTTACGGGGATAGGTGTGGGCTTAGGTGGGGTACTCTTCCCAAGGGCCGGTGTAGACTTGATGGGCCGAGTGGCCTCTTTCTGCACTGTAAGTTCTATGATCTAACACACACCATCTCAGCCAACAAGATGGCAACAAGGAGAGCGGCACCCCATTTTACGGATGCCGAGCTTGAGACCCTGCTGGATGCTGTGAAGGAGAGGTGGGCCACCCTGTAACCCGGCCCGGGAAGGAGGCTGCTGTCATAATATGCACCCATGCACATCATGAGGTAAAAACAGGCAGTGACAGACACCCAGGTTAGCCAATCAACATACAGGAAAGAACACAACCAATCACCAGACAGAACACCAAAGGGGGGCTTCCAACTATAAAACACACGAGGCATCAGCACTCTGCCTCTTTCCACTGGTGACAACTGTAGTGAGAGTCAGGGTGTATATATCAGTCAGCACCTTCTACACGTGGATCAGAGCTAGCCTGGTCTAGTAAGTTAGAGTTAGTACACTTAGAGTAGTAGAGTGTCAACCCACAGCCAGCTGTGTGCATTGTTACAGAAGTTCAATAAATCGTATTGAACCAACGCCTACGTTTGGTGTGTGGTTTACCGTTCATCTGCATCCTGTTGCAGTCCGTGTTACCCCAGGGTGAATAACACAACATGATACCAGGAGTCTCCTTCATCTAAGTAATTTACCTTGAATAATTCAGTGATGACCAGCAAGTGCCTTCCAGCGGCATGGAGAAGATCCAGGCCCCTCCACAGCTCCGGATCTCCGGAAATCTCGGCGGCAACTGGCGGGTCTTCAAGCAGAAATTCAGTCTATACATTGAGGCCTCGGGCCTCGAGGATGCGTCCGATGCCAGAAAAATCGTGCTGCTCCTATCGACTGTGGGGGACCAGGCCATCCAAATCTTCAATTCACTCACTTTTGCCGATGGCGAGGACAAGACCAAGTTCCAGACCGTGTTAGCCAAATTCGACAGTCACTGTGACGTCAAAACGAACGAGAGCTTTGAGCGCTATGTCTTCCAGCAACGCCTTCAGGGTAAGGATGAGCTTTTCCAATCCTTTCTAACTCATCTCCGCATATTAGCGCAATCCTGCAACTACGGTGACACCGCTGATTCCCTCATCAGGGATCAGATCGTGTTTGGGGTCCACTCCGACGCCCTGCGGGAGCAGCTCCTAAAAATTAAAAACATGACCCTGCCAATAGCCATCGAGACGTGTAAAGTGCATGAACAGGCGAAAAGTCGCTCCTCCCACCTTGAATCGGCAGAACAGGACCAACTTGCCTCCCACGAGGCAGAGAGTGAACAGGCAATCGCCCGAATGCGGTGCCTTGGCATCAATGAATGTGGCCATTTCGCACTCTTTTCCCAGGGTCCCACGCATGCGCACCACGGACGGGAGAACGAAGCGGCCGAAGACCAAACTGCACAGGTGCGAGCGGCGGCTGACCGCACTGTGCATGTGCGACGACGCACAGCGCGTTACAACGTCAATGTCATGACATGCCCGAACTGCGGCACCGCCCACTTAAAGTGGCAATGCCCTGCAAGAGGCAGGCGATGTTTAAATTGTGGGAAACCTGGCCATTATGCAGCATGGTGCAGGTCTGCACCTCCGATTGTGGGCCACCAATCCCAGTTCCAAAGCAAATGCATTCGAAGTGTGCAGCAAGGGCTGCTGGATTCGGAACCTGGTAACACCACGGATCCAGAGGACGACTGCCTGGAGTCTCCATATCGTGTGGGCATCATTACCACGTATGACAAGGCCTCCTCACATTCAGCAACACACACACCCATCCTCAATGTGGATTCTGTGGATGAATGGCGTGCTGTCGCACACGTTAACCAATGCAGCATCCGGTTCAAACTGGACACTGGTGCTTCAGCCAATCTCATCTCTCAAGCAGATATTGCTCGCAGCCAAAAATTCTTCAAAAATTTGAACAAGGCCAAATGCTCCTTTGGTATGCCATCAATCAAGTTTTTGGGTGATCAAATATCTCAGCAGGGCGTGCAACCGGACTCGGACAAAGTCAAGGCCATCAACACCATGAAGACCCCGGAAGACAAAAAGTCGGTACTCCGCTTCCTGGGTATGGTTAACTTCTTGGGAAAGTTCATTCCCAACCTCGCATCACACACCACGGCTCTCAGGCATCTGGTGAAGAAGTCCACTGCCTTTCAGTGGCGACCCACACATCAAGCAGAGTGGCTCGAGTTAAAGGCAAAGCTCACCACTGCTCCAGTACTAGCGTTTTTTGACCCAGAACGGGAGACAGAAATCTCCATGGATGCCAGCCAGGACGGCATTGATGCGGTGCTCCTCCAGAAGGATGACTCCTCATCCTGGGCTCCAGTGGCCTATGCGTCCAGGGCCATGACTCCCACTGAGCAGAGGTATGCTCAGATAGAGAAAGAGTGGCTGGGCCTCCTCACCGGTATTGTAAAGTTCCATGATTACGTCTACAGTCTACCAACCTTCACAGTGGAGACTGACCACAGACCCCTAGTCCATATCATTCATAAGGACTTGAATGACATGACGCCCAGGCTTCAGTGCATTCTCCTTCAACTCCGCAGGTACGATTTTGAGTTAGTATACACACCAGGCAAGGAGCTAATAATTGCGGATGCCCTGTCCCACTCCATCACCTCGCCCTGTGAACAGGTTAACTTCATCCGCCAAATTGAGGCGCAGGTGCAACTGTGTGCCAGGAACCACCTGGCCTCAGACGATTGAGAAATGCAGGCGCAGGGCCCGGCAGGCTGTCTATGGGCCTGGCATCAACAAGGACATATCCAACATGGTCCTCAATTGTACGACTTGCCAGCGTTTCCAGCCTGCTCAGCCCAAAGAAACACTCCAGCAACACGAGATCGTGACCTCTCCGTGGTCTAAGATGGGAATCGACCTTTTTCACACCAATGGGTGTGACTACGTGTATATAATTGACTACTTCTCAAATTACCCCGAAGTGGTGAAACTGTCCGACCTCACATCAAGGACTGTCATCAAGGCCTGCAAGGAGACATTTGCCAGGCATGGTATTCCGCTCACGGTCATGAGCGACAACGGTCCCTGCTTCTACAGCCAAGAGTGGTCCAACTTCGCGAAGCTATACCAGTTCAAGCACATTACCTCGAGCCCGCATTACCCGCAATCTAACGGGAAGATCGAAAAAGGGGTTCATATCGTGAAGCAACTTCTCTGCAAGGCTGCGGACTCAGCTTCTGACTTTAACCTTGCACTTCTGGCATACAGGGCAACCCCTCTGTCCACCGGTATGTCTCCGGAACAACTCCTTATGAATCGTGACCTACGGACGACTGTTCCGGCCATTCATTTACCTGACCTGGATCACCTCCCAGTGCTGCAAAAGGTGCAGCAACTCAGAAACCGGCAAAAGCTGACATACGATGCTCATGCTACTGATTTGCCTGTGCTCTCTCCGGAAGATGCTGTTCCCATCAAGTTGCCTGGTGGAGGCTGGTCAGCTCCAGCTGTTGTTGTTCCACAGGCTGCTGCTCCCAGGTCATTCGTGGTTCGCATGGCTGATGGATCCATTGTCAGGCACAACAGAAGGGCACTGCGCAAACTTGCCTGCCCACCACCGGATCTCACGTTCCCAGCTGTCGTTATGCCTTTTCCAGACACCTCGCTCCACGAGGCCACCAATCTGGCTGCAATCCCGCCTGTCAAGGCGCCGTCGTCCCCACCTTCACCTCTCAGGCGGTCGACAAGATTCCGATGCCAGCCCCAGAGATTGGACTTATAAATATTTCCTTTGTACATATTGTTCTCTGTCTGCACGCTAGACACCTTACATGTACATATGCCTTCACTCGCCATTTGCTGTAAATAGTTATATCTGTAATTATGTCGTATATGCTCTAAGCAACCGACAAACCTTTTTTAAAAAGGGGGGATGTCATAATATGCACCCATGCACATCATGAGGTAAAAACAGCAGTGACAAACACCCAGGTTAGCCAATCAACAGACAGGAAAGAACACAACCAATCACCAGACAGAGCACCAGAGGGAGGCTTCCAACTATAAAACACATGAGGCATCAGCACTCTGCCTCTTTCCACTGGTGACAACTGTAGTGACAGTCAGAGTGTATATATCAGTCAGCACCTTCTACACGTGGACCAGAGCTAGCCTGGTCTCGTAAGTTAGAGTTAGTACACTTAGAGTAGTAGAGTGTCAACCCACAGCCAGCTGTGTGCATTGTTACAGAAGTTCAATAAATCGTATTGAACCAACGCCTACGTTTGGTATATGCTTTACCGTTCATCTGCATCCTGTTGCAGTCCGTGTTACCCCAGGGTGAATAACACAACAGCTGCCACCCATTGCAGTCCGCCATGCCTGGGCACAGATGTCAGAGGCTGTAAGTGCCATCAACAACACCATCCGGACCGGCCAGAAGACCGGCAAGAAACTGCACGATCCTCTCTGGGCAGTTAGGGTGAGTCAGCAGCACTGTGCCCCTGGCACCAACCCTGTCCTACACACCATTGACCTGACCCACCCTCCCAACCAGAGGGCGTCCAAACCCCCACCCTGCACCACATACCCATACCAGCCGCCATGGCTGGGTGTCCTGACCACTGAAGCCACCAGCTATCCACACCCTGGGCTCCATGCATCGGACTGTCTAACACTGTTCGTTTTCCACCCCCAGGAGATGACTGTCCATAACCTCCAGGAATGCGAAGAGACTGGAGGGGGACCGCCAGACCTGCGGCCCCTCACCGCGGCAGAGCAGGGGGCCCTGGATGTGGTCAGCAGGCCAGAGGAAAGAGTAGTCGCAGGGGTGAGGATCGGCATCGGGCGAGGAAGCGAGACCCTGCTGAGAAGCAGTTCCCCGTGACACCCCCCCCCCCCCCATAACACCCTCACACCACTGTCACAACACCCTCACCCTCACACCACTGTCACATCACCCCCATCCCCACACCACACCCACACCACACCCCAACGTCACCACCACCCCTACTCCCCCCTCCCAAACAGTGAAGAGGCTCCTGGGACTCTATCTGGTGCGCACCACACACACGCTCCACGACAGCAGGTGGAGGTAGGAACTCCAGAGGGGACGGACGATCGGAGGGCAGGCCGACACAGGCACCAGCTGCCGTCCAGATGGGGTTTGGGCTTCTGAGCATGGCCCAATCACAGCAGGCCATGTCTGAGAGCGCCGGTGACGTTGCCCAGGCGCTGGCCGATTTGGCACAAGGTGGCCCAGTCCTTGAGAGAGATGGCGCAGTCAGTGATTCATGTGGCACATATTCAGAGGTTGGCAGTGTGATGTGGCGCATCCCAGATGGAGGCCGTCCACTACCTGTGAACATGCAGACCCTGATCGAGATGGCAGCGCCAGGTGGCGCGGTAGCCTCAGGGGTTAGCTCCATTCGCACCCCCGTCCCATGGAGTAGCCCGGGGGCACCCCGAGAGAGGAGGAGGCAATGGGGCCTGTGCCAGTGACCCCCGCAGGGGAGGTGCCGGAACACCGCAGTACCTCTGACTCGCCCTCCCTCCTGTCCCTGGTGCATCTAGTGGGCATGCCCCCTGGTCAGTCTTCCCCCTAGTCGGTGAATCTGGAGCCTAGAGGTGATCAGAGCATCCCGTGTGTGTTTGTATTGGTATACACGTTGTGCGGCTTCCCGTGCCTGCCTGGGCCCCATGTCCTGCCCATCCTCCCCCTCCCCCGCATCCTCTTCGTTGGACAAGGCCTGGCATTCATCCTCCTCCTCCATCACATCCTGTGATGTTGTGGAGGAGACAGCAGACTGCACGATGTGGGAGAGCCTCCCAGCGCCATATTGGAGGCCCCCTTCAGTGCGGTCCAGGCACCTGAACTGCATCTTCAGGTTGCCGAAGCTCCGCTCAATCACGCCCCTGATCGCTGCACAGGTGTCGGTGTAGTGGGTCTCCGTGTCCGTCTGTGGCTTCCGGATAGGCCTCATCAGCCACGACTGCAGCGGATGACCCTTGTCGCTCAGGAGCCAACCTCCCCGGCCGGGGGTGGGGATGGGAGTGGGGTGCACCTCGAAGAGGCCGGGAACCGTTGAGTGTGCCAGGATGAAGGTGTCGTGCACACTGCCCAGGTATCGGGCACAAACGTGCATGATGCACATCTCATGGTCACATACCGGACGTTCATCGAGTAGAACCCCTTTCCCGTGTGTGGGGCCTGTCATCTGCACATGCTCATTGGGCGACATGCATCCCGTCGATCACCCTCTGGACCCAGGGCATCTCGGCGAAGGTGGCAAACCCCGCTGCCCAGGTATCCTGGTGAACTCCATCCAGATTGAAGTGGATGTATTGTGCTAACTGAGCATAAAGGGCCTCCGTGACGGCCCGGATGCATCTGTGCACCAAGCTCTGTGAGATCCCGGACAGGTCCCCACTCAGCGTTGGAAGGACCCCATTGTGGGTGTCCTCCCCCATTCTGTCACGGTGCCAGATGCTCCATGATCTGGCAGATATGTCACACTGTCCCCCTGCTCAGCCGGAGTCTTCGTCGACATGCCCAGTCCGGCAGGTCCTCAGATGACAGGTGCTGCCGGTAATGCAGCGCCCCCTTATAGACTGTTGGGCGGCCGGCTCTCCATCCTCAGCGACTACCTCGTGTCCCTCTGTGGCACACTCCACCGCTGTATGCTCCGCTGCTGCAGATTCCTCCTCCTCGAGCGGTTCCAGCTCATACAGCCACAGGACAACCCCCATTGCTGCAGCGACTAGGAGAAAGGCCCCCATTGCTGAATTCCAATATCCATTATCTGCAGGGCGTGAAAGGCCGACATGTTAGGATGGTGTGTGCCCCCATGCTCAACCATGTCCAATGGGCTACATGGTGGCCCCGTTGGCATTGTGGACTCTGCCCCCATATGTTTCCCCCCCTCCCCCCCCTCTCCCCACCCCCGCACCCCTGGCCCCGTTGTTGCCTGGCACTACGGGGACCTCTGCCCCTGGTGTCCATTCCTGCTGCCAGGGGTACCATTAGCTGGTGCTGTCCATGCCAGCGGTACGTTCCATGCCCCCCCTCCTATAGGGGCTACTGTGAGCGTTGCCATTGGGCGGGCCATGTGATGCCCCGCCGGCGGGTTACGGCGTGTTGGAGGTGGTGGTCTGGTGGAGGATGGGGTACATGGGGTTGTGGGGTGGGGGCACCCATACGGCCGGTGTCACTCTGCAGAAAAAGGTCATGGTGGGTGGTCAGTGGGATGTGCAGCAAGATGGCTGCCTTGCAGGCCGCGGCAATGGTGGTCTGAGCCTGGACACCGCCCCAGTACAATCCGGGGACACAGCAGCCCCACGGGCCGTTACTCCGACCCCCCCAGCCCTAGCAGACCTCTCCCCCTCGCCCAGCCTGCCCTGCCAGTGTCAGGACCAGCAGTCCACAGTTATGCCTCTGCATGCCCTAAGTCCTCTCCCTCCTTGGCCATGTCGCTTGTTTCCTGATTTTTAAAAGCACAAGTGAACCTCGCCGTCAGGAATTCCGGGTCAGGTCCGCTAATGATATAAATACGGAGTGGAACGCATTGACGCCACTGTCAGGGCACTGGAGAATTGAGATTTGGCATTAAACCGGAGTCCGCCATGATTTCTGTGTCAAAACTGATTCTCAGCCTAATTGCATTCCCCGATTTTGTCGTCAGCCCAGGAGAATCCCGCCCATGAATTTTAAAATAACTCCATTGACACTGGCTAGTAATAAATTGATGCACTATCAATTACGACGAGACGAGAGTAGAGAGTAATCGAGGCTTTATTATACAGAGATATGTTGCCTCCTGCAGCTGCTGCCGAAATGGCTGCAGTTTGGAGAGCACACACATTTATACTCCACCTACTGGGCGGAGCCAACAGGCAGGGATCTACCCCCGTACCTGTAGTACAGGGGCCTTACTGTAATACCCTTGTATGCAGTGCAGCATATACAATATAATACAACAGTGGTAACTACCACATTCACCCCCTGTTAAAAATGAGTCCAGCGGGGGTGGTGGAAAACTATTTACATACAGGTTGTCATTAAAATTTCAGAGAAGGTTACAAATTTAGATGGTCGGGCGCCTTGATTCGTCGTTGAGAGCGCCGCAGTGCTGGTGGCGAGTCAGGCGTCGGCTCGGTCGGCGGTGACTCCGGGAGCGTGTCCACATCCCCTTGGGACCAAGGGGAGGATGGATTGGCCTGGAGCGGGGGCTGTGGTGGGGTGCGCTGGGGGAAGGGAGGGTAGCGCCGGTGCAGAGCGGGGTGTGTGTGGTGACCCAGCTGGTGCCAGGTCCATGAGGGAGACTGTCTTGGCGGCCGTCGGGGTACGCTATGTAATCGTCCTGCGGGTTTGCGTGGAGTAGCTGTACCCTCTCAACCAACGGGTCCGCCTTGTGGAGCCACATGTGCTTGCGGAGCAAACAGGTCCTGGAGCTGCCAGCCATGTTGGGAGCGAAACCCCGGATGTGGACTTCCTGGGGAAGGCAAAGAGACGTTCATGGGGGTAGCTCAGCACCACCTTCTCATGGGCAATTAGGGATGGGCAACAAATGCTGGCCAACCAGCGACACCCACGTTAAAAATCTTGGAAGTTGGGTGCTGCCAATCTGCTCTAAAATAATACTCAACCCCCAACCCCCACAACAGATAATGGTGGGGATCCATCCAAGCACAGGGGCAACCCCCACAATGGATAAGGGGAAACTGCCCCCAACAAATACCGGGGCAACCTGCCCCCGACAAGCACGGAGGCAACCCCCCACGGATGAGGAGAGCTTCTGCAAATGGAGCTTTCCGTAGGGCCCGCCTCCTGGTAATGCTAGGGAAGTGCCAGAGTACTGTGCAGGCATGTCCTTCCTTTCCTGGGGCCTATACTTCCTGGTGCATGTCCCCGGCAGGTTCTCTTTGACTGCTTCATGTTTTTAAACACTGTCAAATTCTAAACATGGAGCAGACATATGGTGGGGAAACCTGCTACCAGCGTATTCCAGTGTTTTCCACTGTCATTTGTATTCTCTATCCTCAGCAACGAGCTGGGATGACATCCTGGCTACTCCATGACTGCCTTCTCAACATTTCAAAACATTCATAGTCCTACAGTTCAGGCCATTTCCATGGCATTATGGGCCTCTTGTCCTATAAATACAACATACGGTGATTATTGCTGAACAAAGACACTTTGCCAAAGGATTTTGTCTTACTCATCAGGATAATCACAAGAACATCAATGTCAGGGAAAACAACAACATTATACTGTATGAGAAGAGAGTGCTGATTGGTTGACAAGTAGATTCTGATTGCTGGAGGTGTTGCCATGCAGAATGCACCATTTAATGGTGATGGGAGTTAACTGCCAAGCATCGTTTGAAAAGTTAAATCAGGCAGTTTGACACTGATTGATCAAGGCATTCCCCTGAGGAATGCACCAGTAGATGGTGATCACTTACTTTGTTTAACTGACGCAAGTGCAATGTGTGTACATGTTCTTTCTGTCTGCAAACCACAGGGCCCCTTACATTAATGCATACCTTTGAAATGGAGCAGTCAAATGAGCTCTCTTTCCATGGCATACTGGTTGGGAAATCTATTGGGGGGTTCTCAACCACAATCTATCGCAAACCTACTTCAGTACATATGTTTGGAGTTTTACAGTTCCAAACGCTATGGGATTGGCTTTATTAGCAACCTTATAAATATGGCCCAAGCCATTTTCTCACCATACAAGCTTGGTGCTGAAATCGGGCACACCAAAGACATTTGGCTGGATTCTCCACCCCGCCGTGCCACATTACTTTTTAAAAATAAATTTAGAGTACCCAATTAATTTTTTCCAATTAAGGGGCAATTTAGCGTCACCAATCCACCTAGCCTGCACATCTTTGGGTTGTGGGGGCAAAAGCCACGCAAACACGGGAAGAATGTGCAAACTCCACACGGACAGTGACCCAGAGCCGGGATCGAACCTGGGACCTCTGCGCCGTGAGGCAGCAGAGCTAACCCACTGTGCCACTGTGCTGCCTACACATTTCT
Organism: Scyliorhinus torazame; assembly: GCF_047496885.1. Classification (NCBI taxonomy): domain Eukaryota; kingdom Metazoa; phylum Chordata; class Chondrichthyes; order Carcharhiniformes; family Scyliorhinidae; genus Scyliorhinus; species Scyliorhinus torazame. Next base: position 183,667,843 of record NC_092709.1, on the reverse strand, counting down.
GCTTCATCCTGCTGGCAGGATGCTCTGTTAGGCCGGCTGGTCAATGGGATTTCCCATTGTGGGGCAGCCCCGCGCCGTCAGGAAACCCCCGGGCTGCTGGCAAAATGGAGCATCCCACCGGCAAAGAATCCAGGCCATTGTGTGGAATAATGGCTATCCTGATCTGATCTTCGCTCATTGTATGTTGTGCAAACTCATGAACGGGTCTAAGGCCATCACTTTCAGTCCTGAAAAGCATCCAGTCTACCTCAGATTACCATGGAGGACATGATATCTCAAACATCTGAACAACAATCAAGCAGCCCAATTGCAGTTGATAAGTTCCAGTCTGGATATTCCAGAGGAGGATTTTTAAGGGCTGGGCGGAGCTTAGAGAGAGAAGGAGAGAGAGAATCTATTTGGAACAGGCAAAGAAGAGAAGGAAGTAAGCAGCCATCAAAGAAGTTGTGAAAAAAGCCACAGAACAGAAGAAATATTGCTTCCTAAATGCAAGGGTTGCAAATGGCCACCGATTCCCCATTTTGCTGGGGGCTAGCAGGGAGGCAGCATAGAGCACCCGACTCTAGTTGCCGATACGCCCCAGAGAATTGCCAGGTCCATGGCCGCGCATGCGCATGGCTGCGGCCTGCAAAATAGTCCCCCACTTCGGCCGGCTCGCATGCCCCAGACCTCCCCACCACAGTGCTCACAGCCCCGAATAATGTCCCCCCTATCCGTGGATCGGCCCACCCCCGACTGTGACAGCGCTGGACTGAGTCCGCAGCCGCCACGCTGAGTTGCCGATGGGTGAGACCACACATGACCCACGCCGTCGGAATTCGGCCGGTCGGGGACGGAGCATCATGGGTCGGGCCTCAGCCAATGTATGGCGGCTGTGGCTATGGCATGCAGTACGCCGCTTTTCAGCGGGCGGAGCATCACGAAAGCGGCGCTGCCCCCGATTTCGGTGTCATCGGGCATTCTCTGCCCTGCCGCCGCGCACAATTTCAGCGTCGGGGATCGGAGAATCCAGCCCATAGTGTCCAACATTAGGGGCGAGATTGTCCGACCCCCTGCCGGGTCAGAGAATCGCCAGGGTCTGGCGTGAATCCCGCCCCCGCCGGTTGCCGAATTCTCCGGCACCGGATATTCGGCGGGGGCGGGAATCGCGCTGGTTGGTGGGCCGCCCCCCCGATTCTCCGGCCCGGATGGGCCGAAGTCCCGCTGCTAAAATGCCTGTCCCGCCGGCGTAGAGTAAATCACCTACCTTACCGGCGGGACAAGGCGGCGCGGGCGGGCTCCGGGGTCCTGGGGGGGGGCGCAGAGCGATCTGGCCCCGGGGGTGCCCCCACGGTGGCCTGGCCCGCGATCAGGGCCCACCGATCCGCGGGAGGGCCTGTGCCGTGGGGGCACTCTTTCCCTTCCGCCTTTGCCACGGTCTCCACCATGGCGGAGGCGGAAGAGACTCCCTCCACTGCGCATGCGCGGGAATGCCGTCAGCGGCCGCTAACGCTCCCACGCATGCGCCGCCCGGAGATGTCATTTCCACGCCAGCTGGCGGGGCACCAAACACTTTTTCCGCCAGCTGGATGGGCGGAAATTCGTCCGGCGCGGGCCTAGCCCCATAAGGTTGGGGCTCGGCCCCCCAAGATGCGGAGCATTCCGCACCTTTGGGGCGGCGCGATGCCCGACTGATTTGCGCCTTTTACGGCGCCAGTCGGCAGACATCGCGCCGATACCGGAGAATTTTGCCCTAGATGTGATTCTACAATTGGACAGCATTTGCAAAATAATTCTCAGTGTGCATAAATTATAACGACAGCCAATTTTAAGATTGTCAGCCGGGCTTGCAGTGTGGTGCAATGGCATTTCCTGGAACCTATTAATTCACAGGGCCCTGTTGTTTGCATATTGCATATTGCACACATTGCACCTGATTCAATAAACAAAATAAGTGACAGCCATTTGCTTGTTCATTCCTCGGGGCCTTGGTCAATCAGAATCAGGCTGCCTGATTTAAATTTTCAATCCATGCTTGGCAGTTAACTGCTAGTCATCATTAACTGGTGTATTGTTCATGGCAACACCTCCAGCAATCAAATTCCAGTTGCCAACTAATCAGCTGTCTCTTCTCATACAGTATAAAGTTGTTGAGTGCAAGATGAAAAACATCGACCAAATGTCTTTTTTCAGCAATAATCATGTTATGTACTGCCAAATGACAATTTTTATACAGAGTGATGTTTGCCTATTATGTGGTCCCACCACAGACTGAGCTCTTGAACATAACAATGTTTTACATTTTACCCATAATAAAGTGCACCTAGAGGAATGCCTTGGACATACAGGCTCTGGGAGAAGTATGTGCCAAGTCTCCCATCATAGGTGTAGTATGCAGTTATCAACCATTACAGGATTCCCTGCAGGCTCTCTGACAAAGAACTTGCTGGGGCACAGCTGCTCATGGAACGTCTTCCTGCATTGCATCCAAACTTCTGTGGTCTCCTGCTGTGCTTGTGGTGGAGGCTGTCTCCCATCATGCTCTCTTGGTTAATGAGGGTGGGGTTCCACCAGCCACTCGGGTACAATGTGGTCCCCACTTGACCAGGATCTGGAAGTCCTGGTCACTGATGCGGGGTGGCTCTCCTATTGCTTCCCCACCTGGCCTCCTTTGTGATATTCTGATATGACAATTATAAGTAAACACGGGCTTGTAAGGCTTGGTTTCACAAAGGACATGTGTCTGCTTATATAAACAATCCATGTAGGTGGAAGGGCAAAGTTTCTGTATGTGGTGTGAATCAGTCATTCCCTGAGGCATTATATTAATCTCAGTCCATACTGTGAACAGCTGATGGTGCCAAGATGCAGCCACCTCCATGGCTGTCTCGTGAAGCTTTTCCAGACTTAACTTTGGAGCGTGTGTTCACTCATCACATGGTGAATAGACAGCAGTAATTATTATCTTTTCCTGCAGGCCATCTATTCCAGTGTCAGCAACCAGTTGGGTAACTCTTACAGTTAGTGCTTGTGGTAATCACCACTGTTGTATATATTAGGAGATGTGTGGTAAGGTCCTGAACTACAGGTACAGGGGTAGTCCCTGCCTGCTGGCTCCGCCCAGTAGGCGGAGTATAAATATGTGTTCTCCCTATACAGCAGCCATTTCGCCAGTTGCTGTGGGAGGCCACACATCTTAGAGCAATAAAGCCTCAGGTGTATTCAACTCTTGTCTTTGTGCAATTGATCGTGCATCAATTTATTCCTCTAAGATTTTCAGAAGATGGACCTCCGCATCAAGTGGATCGCCTGCAGCTGGATCCACAATCAAGCGACGCCAAAAAGTACTTTCAACACTGGCTAGCTTGTTTCGAAGCTTACATCAGGCCTGCATCAGACCCAATCCCGGAAGCTCAGAAGATCCAGGTACTCTACTCGCGGCTGAGCTCCAACGTCTTTCCTCTTATCCAGGACGCGCCAAACTACGATGAAGCCATGGCACTACTGAAAGAGAATTACGCCCAGCAGACAAACACGCTCTTCACCAGACACGCACTCTCTACTCGCAGTCAACTCCCTGGTGAGTCCGTAGAAGATTTCTGGCGTGCTTTAATTCCCCTGGTCAGAGACTGTGACTGTCAGGCCGTCACGGCCACGGAACATTCGAACTTCCTCCTGTGGGACGCTTTCGTCACGGGGATAGGGTCAGACCACATCCGCCAGCGACTTTTGGAGGAGGCCACGCTCTACCTCGCAGCAACAAAAAAACTGCCGCTATCGATGACGGTCGCCTCGTGAAATATTCAGGCCTACACCCCCAACCGCGCGGCCCACCCCTCCTACACATCGTGGACTCTGCAGACGGCCGCCCCACTGGGGGCCTCACCCAGCCAATACGCCTGTGCCACGCGCCAGCCAGCCAACTCCGGGGGCCCCCGATGTTACTTCTACGGGCAACAGAAACACCCCCGCCAACGCTGCCCGGCCCGCACCGCCCTTTGCAAGGCCTGCGGCAAGAAGGGGCACTTCGCTGCGGTGTGCCAGGCCCGCTCAGTCGCCGCTATTGCATCGACCCCCCTCGCATACAGAAAATGGGCACCGCCATCTTCACCTTCAGCGGCTTCCGCCTCTACGTCTTCCCCAACCTCTGCGCTGCCCTGCTACTCGCCCTGGACTTCCAGTGTAACTTCCAGAGCCTAACCTTGAAATTCGGCGGACCCCTACCACCCCTCACTGTGTGCGGCCTCATGACCCTAAAGGTTGACCCACCTTCCCTATTCGCAAACCTAACCCCGGATTGCAAACCCGTTGCTACCAGGAGCAGACGGTACAGCACTCAGGACAGGACCTTCATCAGGTCCGAGGTCCAGCGGCTGCTTCGGGAAGGCATCATCGAGGCCAGCAACAGCCCCTGGAGAGCCCAAGTGGTAGTGGTGTAAACTGGGGAGAAACACAGGATGGTCGTGGACTACAGCCAGACCATCAACCGGTACACGCAGCTCGACGTGTACCCCCTCCCATGCATATCTGATATGGTCAATCAGATTGCACAGTACCGGGTCTTCTCAACTGTAGACCTCAAATCCGCCGACCACCAGCTCCCCATCCGTAAGGCGGACCGCCCATACACTGCCTTCGAGGCAGATGGCCGCCTCTACCATTTTCTCAGGGTTCCCTCCGGCGTCACCAACGGGGTCTCTCGGCCTTCCAAAGGGAGATGGACTGAATCGTCGACCGGTACGGGTTGCGGGCACCTTCCCGTACCTAGACAATATCACCATCTGCGGCCACGTTCAGCAGGACCACGATGCCAACCTTGCCAAATTTCTCCACACCGCCACTCTCCTAAACCTCATCTATAACAAGGAGAAGTGCGTATTCAGCACAAACCGCTTAGCCATCCTCGGCTATGTGGTCCAGAACGGAGTTCTGGGGCCAGATCCCGACGCATGCGCCCCCTCATTGAGCTCCCTCTTTCCAACTGCCCCAATGCCCTCAAATGCTGCCTGGGGTTCTTTTCATACTATGCCCAGTGGGTCCCAAACTACGCGGACAAGGCCCGCCCACTCCTCCAGTCCACCCTTTACCCCTTGACGGCCGAGGCTCAACATGCCTTCACCCGTATTAGAGCCGATATCGCCAAGGCCGCGATGCACGCAGTAGACGAGACGCTGCCCTTTCAAGTGGAGAGCGACGCATCAGACGTCGTCCTAGCTGCCACCCTCAATCAGGCAGGCAGGCCCGTGGCATTCTTTTCCCACACCCTTCATGCCTCTGAAATACGGCACTCATCCATCGTGAAAGAGGCCCAAGCTATCGCTGAACCTGTGCGGCATTGGAGGCATTACCTGGCCGGCAGGAGATTCACTTTCCTCACTGACCAACGGTCGGTAGCCTTCATGTTTAATAACACACAGCGGGGTAAGATCAAAAATGATAAAATCTTGAGGTGGAGGATCGAGCTCTCCACCTACAATTACGAGATTTTGTATCGCCCCGGCAAGCTCAACGAGCCCCCAGATGCCCTACCCCAAGGTACATGTGCCAGCGCACAGGTGGCCTGACTCCGGACCCTGCACGATAACCTTTGTCACCTGGGAGTCACATGGTTGTACCATTTCATTAAGGCCCGCAATCTGCCCTACTCCATCGAGGAAGTCAGGGCAATCAGCAGGGATTGGCAGGTCTGCGGAGTGCAAACCGCACTTCTACCAGCCGGACCGCGCTCGCCTGGTGAAGGCCTCCCGTCCCTTTGAACGCCTCAGCATGTATTTCAAAGGGCCCCTCCCCTCCACCGACCGTATCACGTATATTCTCAGTGTGGTCGATGAATACTCCAGATTCCCCTTCGCCATCCCATGCCCCGATATGACATCTGCCACCGTCATCAAAGCCCTCATCACAATCTTCGCTCTGTTCGGCTTCCCCGCCTACATCCACAGTGACAGGGGATCCTCATTCATGAGTGATGAGCTGCGTCGGTTCCTGCTCAGCAGGGGTATCGCCTCCAGTAGGACGACCAGCTATAACCCCCGGGGAAAAGGGCAGGTGGAGAGGGAGAACGGGACGGTCTGGAGGGCCGACTAGCTGGCCCTACGGTCCAGAAATCTCCCGGCCTCCCGCTGGCAGGAGGTCCTCCCTGATGTACTGCGCTCCATTCGGTCGCTACTATGCACCGCCACTAACGACACACCCCATGAACATCTCTTTGCCTTCCCCAGGAAGTCCACATCCGGGATGTCGCTCCCGACTTGGCTCGCAGCTCCAGGACCCGTACTCCACCGTGGGCACGTCCGGCTCCACAAGGTGGACCTGTTGGTTGAAAGCATGCAGTTACTCCACGCTAACACCCAGTATGCCTACGTAGCGTACTCCGACGGCCGCCAGGATACTGTCTCCCTCAGGGACCTGGCACCAGCAGGTTCCACACACACACACTCCTCCGGCCCAGCTCCACCCCCCCATCCCCTGGCGCACCCAGCAGCAACCCCCCCAGGACCATCCGTCTTCTCCCTGCCCACGCCCGAGGATAAAAAGGATTTTGGCACGCTTCCAGAGTCACCGAGGACCAGACCAACACCGGAATCGCCGCCACCACTGCGTTGCTCCCAACGCCACATCAAGGCCCCGGACCGGCTAAATCTAGAATTGGTTCGGGACTATCAAACCACCTTGTACTGGACTTTAGAAAGAAATATGTTTTTTCGCTTCTGTATATTAAACTTGCTCTGTATATAGTTCTCCACCACCCCCGCCAGACTCAATTTTAAAAGGGGGTGAATGTGGTAATCACCACTGTTGTATATATTAGGAGATGTGTGGTAAGGCCCTGTACTACAGGGACGGGGGTAATCCCTGCCTGCTGCCTCTGCCCAGTAGGTGGAGTATAAATATGTGTGCTCCCTATACAGCAGCCATTTCGCCAGCTGCTGTGTGAGGCCACACATCTTAGAGTAACAAAGCCTCAGTTGTATTCAACTCTCGTCTCTGTGCAATTGATCGTGCATCAAGTGCTCACCTGATTCTTGATTAATGTTTTCTCCCAGCACCAGCAGCATGTCGATTCACTTCCTGCCTCACAACAAGAACTCCTCACAGGCCGTCCTTTTATATGCCACTGTGGTGAATGTATTACGGCTACCATTCACCATTGTATTACAATACATTACATTATATTATGTTGATGCCCTTGTGGGCTCCGCCTATGGCTCTGCCCCCTCGGGGGAGGTATAGATCTGCAGCCTGTAGGCTCAGTACAGAGCAGTCGCAGGCAGGCACAGATCTAGCTGATTAAAACCACTGTTCACTTCAACTCTCCGTCCCGTGTGAATTGATGGTCGCATCAATTTAATCAGCTACGATATCGCTATGGAAGCAGCCCTCAAACCGGATCGACTGGAACTCGACCCACAGGCAGCTGAAGCCAAAAGAATATTTTCGCACTGGCTCCGCTGTTTTGAGGCCTACCTCGCCGCCTCCTCCTCGTCCACCGTCACCGAGGAACAGAAACAGTCTCCTCGCGCCCAGGTGAGCCACAGAATCTCCGTGCAGATCGAGGAAGCGACCACGTACGCAGACGCAGTCGCGATCCTGAAAAGGCAGTATTTAAGGCCAGTGAACGAAGTGTTCGCGCGGCATCTCCTCACCACTCATCGCCAACGCCCCGGGGAATCGCTGGAGGAATACCTACGCGACCTGAAGGTACTCGCAAGAAACTGCGACTACAAGGACGTCGCGGCCTCCCAGCACATGAAACTCGCCATCCGGGACACCTATGTGGCGGTAGTCCTGTCCAACTACGTCAGACAGCGCTTGTGTCGAAATGGGCGCCCTCGACCTAGAAGAGACGGTAAAACTATCCACCTTCATAGAAGTAGCGTTTCAGGGCCTCAATGCTTTCCCCTCCGACCACGCGATCCCCTCGTGGACACCCGATCAGAGGGCGCCCCAGGCCTGTGCCGTGTGATGCCCGCCCAACCCGGGGGCTGCCCTGCTATTTCTGCGGCTGGAACCAGCACCTCAGGCAGGGTTGCCCAGCTCGGAACGCGACTGCGGCAAGAAAGGACACTTTGCCAAAGTCTGCCTGGCCGGATCCAAATGTTCTAAATCACAGGCCCGACTTTCAGACTCACAGGCCCGCAGACCCCGCAGCATGGCTGTATGCCTGCCAGTACTGCCCCCTTCGGATGCATCATCAGCCTCGTGCTGTCCGTGGGGGCAGCCATCTTTAACCCTACCCAACAAGTGCGACTCATGGGGACCGCTATCCTGGCCGCCATCTTCAATGCCGCCCGACACGTGCGACCGACGGGGACCGCCATCTTGGCCGCCATCTCCAACGCTGCCCGACACGTGAGACCGACGGGGACAGCCATCTGGGGACCACCCCACCACCTCCCACCACGCCGGCTACCCGCAGCTTGGCACTGTCACCCTCGTCCAGTCACGGCCCAAGCACCTCAGGAACTCGGTGATGACCGTCCGGGTCAATGGGCACGAAACGCCCTGCCTTTTTGACTCTGGGAGCACGGAGAGCTTTGTACATCCAGACACGGTAAGGCGCTCTTCTCTCCAAATTTCCCTCGCATCTCAAACAATCTCCCTCGCTTCCAGATCATATTCGGTGCAGATCCAGGGCGCGAATACGCCAATTTCAAACTATATGTCCTCCCCGACCTCTGTGCTCCTCTCCTGTTGGGGCTGGGCTTCCAGTGCAACCTCAGGAGCCTGACTCTGAAGTTTGGCGGGCCCCTACACCCTCTCACTGTATGTAGCCTCGAGACTCTTCAGGTCGCTCCTCCCCTGCTCTTCGTGAACCTCACCGCCGACTGTAAACCTGTCGCCACCAGGAGCAGGCGGTACAATGCCCAGGACAGGACTTTTATCAAGTCAGAGTTCCAGCGGCTCTTGAGGAGGGGGTCATCGAGGCCAGTAATAGCCCTTGGAGAGCCCAAGTGGTGGACGTCAGGACCGGGGAAAAGAACCAGATGGTTGTAGACTGCAGCCAAACCATAAACCGGTACACGCACCTCGATGCGTACCCCCTTCCCCGGATAGCGGACATGGTGAATCAGATTGCACACTACCGGGTGTTCTCCACGGTGGATCTGAAGTCTGCATACCACCAGCTCCCAATCTGCCCGGAGGACCGCCACTACACGGCCTTTGAGGCAGACGGCCGCCTCTTCCACTTCCTTCGGTTCCCCTTCGGCGTCACCATCGGGGTTTCGGTCTTCCAAAGAACGATGGACCGAATGATGGACCAGTACGGGCTGCGGGCCTCATTTCCATACTTGGACAACGTCACCACCTGCGGCCATGATCAGCAGGACCACAACGCCAACCTTCAGAAATTTCTCCAAACCGCCCAATCCCTCAATCTCACCTATAACAAGGAGAAATGCATTTTCTGCACAACCCGACTGGCCATCCACGGCTATGTCGTGACGAACGGGGTCTTAGGGCACGAGCCCGACCGCATGCCCCCCCTCCTGCAACTCCCCCTCCCCCACTGCCCCAAGGCCCTGAAAATGTGCCTCGGGTTCTTTTTGTATTATGCCCAGTGGGTCCCCAACTATGCGGACAAAGCCCGCCCACTGACCAAAGCCACCATCTTCCCCCGACGGCTGAGGCCCGCCAGGCCTTCAGCCGCATCAAAGCAGATATTACCAAAGCCGCGATGCGTGCGGTGGACGAGTCCATCCCCTTCCAGGTGTAGAGCGATGCGTCAGAAGTCACCCTCACTGCTACCCTTAACCAGGCAGGCAGGCCCGTAGCCTTTTTTTCCCGTACTCTCAACGCCTCCGAAATTCGACACTCCTCAGTCGAAAAAGAAGCTCAAGCCATTGTGGAAGCTGTGCGGCATTGGAGGCACTACCTCGCTGGTAGGAGGATCACCCTCGCCACCGACCAACGGTCGGTAGCCTTCATGTTCAAAAATACACAGCGGGCCAAGATCAAGAACGATAAAATCTTCAGGTGGAGGATCGAACTCTCCACCTATAACTACGAGATTGTATATCGTCCAGGGAAGCTCAACGAGCCCCCAAATGTCCTGTCCCACGGCACATGCACCAGTGCGCAAGATGACCGACTCCGGGCCATCCAAAATTACCTCTGTCACCCGGGGGTCACCCGGTTTCTCCACTTCATGAAGGCCCGCAACCTGCACTACTCCACCGAGGAGGTCAGGGCCATGACCAGGGACTGCCAAGTCTGCGCGGAGTGCAAACCGCACTTCTATCGACCAGATAAGGCTCACCTGGTGAAGGCATCCCGGCCCTTTGAGTGCCTCAGTATCGATTTCAAAGGACCCCTCCTCTCCACTGACCGCAATGCGTATTTTCTTAACGTCGTTGACGAGTACTCCCGTTTCCCCTTTGCAATCCCATGCCCCGACATGACCGCGGCCACTGTCATTAAGGCCCTGCATAGTATCTTCGCCCTGTTCGGTTTCCCCACTTACGTCCACAGTGACCGAGGCTCCTCGTTTATGAGCAGCGAACTGCGTCAGTACGTGATCGGTAAGGGCATCGCCTCGAGCAAGACTATCAGTTACAACCCCCAGGGAAACGGACAGGTGGAGAGGGAGAACGCGACGGTATGGAAGGCCGTCCTTCTGGCCCTACGGTCTAGGAGTCTCCCAGTTTCCCGCTGGCAGGAGGTCCTCCCCGACGTGCTCCACTCCATTAGGTCACTCCTTTGCACAGCCACGAACGAGACCCCTCATGACCGCCTATTTGTTTTCCCCCGGAAATCCACCTTCGGGATCTCGCTTCCATCCTGGCTGACGACACTGGGGCCTGTCCTCCGAAAGCACGTGAGGAGCCATAAGTCCGACCCCCTGGTCGAGAGGGTCCAGCTCCTTCACGCCAACCCCCAGTATGCCTACGTGGCGCACCACAATGGCCGACAAGATACAGTCTCTCTCCAGGTCCTGGCACCCGCCGGTTCCCCTGCGACCATCACCTACCCCCCCCACCCTACACCGAACACCACCCCCGGCCCTACCTCTACATGGCCTACACCCCCCATCGCCAACCTACAGGGATGAAGCTCCAGAAGACACACTCCCGGAGTCAACACCCGTGACTGCAGCGACGAGTTCAACACCCTTGCCCGCAGTGAAACCAGAGCTCAGGCGATCGCAGCGAACGATCAAGGCGCCGGACAGACTCGATCTCTGAGGCCACTTCACCCCCGCTGGACTTCAATTTTTAACAGGAGGTGAATATGGTGAATGTATTATGGCAACCATTCATCATTGTACTACATTACATTACATTGTATTATGTTGATGCCCTTGTGACCTCCACCTTTGGCCCACCATTGTATTACATTACATGAAATTGTATTATGTTGGTGCCCTTGTGGGCTCTGCCTATGGCTCCGCCCCCTCGGGGGAGGTATATAGATCTGCAGCCTGTACGTGGCACTCAGTACAGAGCAGTCGCAGGCAGGCACAGTTCTAGCTGATTAAAACTACTGTTCACTTAAACTCTCCGTCTCGTGTGAATTGATGGTCGCATCAGCCGCTTGGGACAAGTTCGACATGCAAGGCCCAACTCCCCCTTTATACTTGCCGAACCCACCTTAGGAGAAACTGTCCAGAATTGCCAGACATTTGCTGTGGTGGGTGAGGGAGGGAGGGGGAGGGTGCAGATGGAGTCAGGCCCGGCCATTAACTGGGAATATTATAAATGGTGAGGTGGGCACTGCGGCAATAATGGTTCCCATTTGACAGTGTTATTTAAAATAATGATCCCCCCCCCCCAGTAGCGGTTTGAAAATACTGATTTTGTGGAGCATTAAATTCAGAGCGATATTATTTTACTGGATCTAAATGCAGCAGTATCACAGCATTGAAGCCTTGTTGTATGGAATTCAAGCAGTGAGGGCGAGCTTTAATCAGATATCATCACCAAACTTGTATCAAACAAAACTCAAGATATTGTTTGTCGTATTGTTGTCATGGAGATAAAACCTTATGGCAGGTGTGTGGTTATATTGGGATAAAGAGGCCCCATGAATTGAATCCTTCATCCCTCACTGCACAGGGAGTGGCAAGTTTCCAAGTTAACAGAAGAGTGCTGAGGTGGCGAGTGAGGAAAAGAGGGGAATATAAAGTTATTGCCCTTGAACTGAGTGTCTTGCTAGGGCATTTCAGAGTCACACATTGGCCAGGCATGGATTAACTTCCTGAAAGGGCAGTGGCAAATCAGATGGGTTTTTATGAACATTGTTGTATGGCAGCTTTTAATTGCAGATTTTTATTGAATTCAGATTTCCCCATCTGCTGTGGTGGGATTCGAATCCTGGGTCAAGCATTACCCTAGGTCTTTGGATTACAGTGACAATACAACCATGCCACTGCCTCTCAGTTAGCAGATATTTGGAGTGCAGTGGTCTTCATGTCTGATGTTACATGCCCACCACGGTTTGGTATTTTGTCCTATTTTGTACTATTCTGCAATATTACTTAAAAGCTTTTGAATTTTGATTTTTGACAAATATTTAAATGTAAAGCAAAATATGGATGCTGAAACTCTGAAATAAACGTTTCAATCTAATCCATTGTAAGGTTATGTCTCTCTGAGCCCCTTTGGGTTATTTTCTACGTGAAAGATGAAAGCATCGGTTTTTCATGTTAAATGAACTTTAGTCCAATCTATTTAAATTACATAGTGCAACAAACAATTTCATGGCCTGAATTTTTCAGATGACAGGGGCTCGATCCTTGCCGTCCGGAGAGTAGGCAGGGAATGTAACCCCCGACTCTTCACGCCCATGCCATTTTACCTTCAATTTGAGCATTGATTGGCAGCAGACAAGACTCCTGCCTGCATTTGGAAGGAGGTCTGCCTTGGTGAGCTGTTGGACAATCAGAATGGCTGACTGCTCTCCATTGCTCCAGGTACAGTGTTGCAGTGGCCGGAAGGTGTCCTGCATAGCTGTGACTGGGACGAAGTGTTGGGAGCCAGTGTTAACGGGAGGAGGGTAGGGGATGCCTTTAACGGCGAATTGGTTACCGGGGATAGGCCGGGTGGTAAAGGGAGGGAGGTCTGGGGGTATCCAGCCCATGAGGGGAAGGCATCTCACATCAGAAGTGTTTTGAGGTGCGCAGGGGGGGGGGCATGAAATTGCACAGACAGCAGTCCCTGCATGATCCTGCCCGCCCTGACCTGGCCGTGATTTAATGGCAGGGTCTTGGACAGGAAGCATGCCCTTAGCCTTATCAAAGTCCTTAAGTGCTCGCCCCAGAGTAAAATTGCTTCCAGGTCGGGGTGGGTGCGATCCAGAGGGATTCCTGCCCTTTGTCTTATAAAGTCCTTAAGTGTCCGCTTCAGAGTAAACAAAAATGGTGGGTCACGAAGGTTGACCGGAGAGAGTCGCAAAGGTCAGCCAGTTGGTAAACAAACCTGAAATCACTGAGCTAAACATTAAACTAGGCCCAAGAGGCTGCCAGCTTAGTCAGTATTTAGTCTTGTCGAACTCATGATTTACAGGTACTGGTTTTTCCACTTCTAAGCAAATGTGGGCTCTGGGAGGAACAAATATTCACACCCATCTGTATTTTAAAAATTAAATTCTAAAAGGCATCAGGCGTGAAACAAGAGGCATATTTTCTTATTGTCTGAACTACACCATGCCCAAATCATCTGATACGGGCTGAGGTAAACAACTTAACGTGAACAGCAGATGCATCTTGGGACCCTGAAAGCTTAAAAGGCGGAAGGTGGAAATTTTAATTTTATGCCACCAGGATTGCTCCACGATTCCCTACAAAGTGGGATCAGGTGGCCAGATGGCCAAGGAGGACTTGGGCAGTTTGCTCTATCAACATGGGTTGTTAGAGGGATTTATTTACACCTTTACACAGTACACATGAAGCCAGCGTAACTCTTAGTAAATCACCTGGAGAGTCAATTAACCACTCTAGCATCCACAGCAACGACCAACAATGTTCATCACTTCCCATCACCCTGCACCCGCCCTGGCTCATTCTTCACCAACCTGTCCTCCAATAATCTTCAACCCCGACAATGTTCACCCCCATCCCTTTCGGGCAACAATCCCCCTCACCACCCCTAATATCCACCCCGATACGTTCAACACCCCTGACAATGTTCAATACCATTGATGTCTGTCAGTGATGACCCTCTGCTCCCCAGCAATGTTCACCCATTCCACCCCCCCCACACTTGCTAATGTTCACTCCACATTCCGAAAAGTTGACTTCCCTTCCAAATCTAGACAGTGCTTAACCACGCCTCCCGCCATTCACCTTCTTAAAACCCTGGTTCCTGCTGGCTGATGTTGGAAGAGTTGGCATTGTTGGGGAATGCAACACGGAAGGTGAGCAGTGTTTATGGTGTTGGATTGGATTGGATTGGATTTATTTAGTCACGTGTACCGAGGTACAGTGAAAAGTATTTTTCTGCGAGCAGTTCAACAAATCATTAAATACATGGGAAGAAAAGGGAATAAAAGAAAATACATAATAGGGCAACACAACATATACAATGTAACTACATTGGTGTGCTTGAGCATTATCAAGGGGGGGGGGCGGTGTTGGGTTTGAGCATTGCCAAGAGATGAAGGAGGGAGTGAGCATTGCCTGTGGGTGAGTAGGGGCTGCGTATTGTCAGGATCAGGGAGGGGTGAGTATTGTCCGTGGGTGAGGGAGGGAGTGAGTATTGTCCATGGGTGAGGAAGGGGGTGAGCATTGTTCGTGAGTGAGGAAGGGGGTGAGCATTGTCAGGGGGTAAGGAAGGGGGTGGGTGAGGATTCTGATGGGGTGAGGGAGGGGGTGAGTATTGTGAGGGGGTGAGTATTGTCAGGGAGTGAGGGAAGGGTGAGTATTGTCAGGGGGAGAGGGAGGGAGTGAGTATTGTCAGGAGAGAGGGAAGGGGTGAGGATTGTCAGGGTGTGAGGGAGGGGGCGAGTACTATCAGGGGGTGAGGGAGGTGGTGAGTATTGTCAGTGATTGAGGGGAGAGAGTGAGCCTTGTCGGGTGAGTGAGTGGGTGAGTATTGTCAGGGGTGAGGGAGGTGTGAGTATTGTCAGGGGGAGAGGGAAGGGGTGAGTATTGTCAGGGGATGAGGGGGGTGGTGAGTATTGTCACAGGGAGAGAGAGGGGGTGAGTATTGACAGGGGGTGAGGGAGGGAGTGAGTATTTCAGGGGGTGAGGGAGGGGGTGAGTATTGTCAGGGGGTGAGGGACGGGGTGAGTATTGTCAGGGGTGAGGGAGGTGTGAGTATTGTCAGGGGGAGAGGGAGGGGCAGAGGATTGTCAGGGTGTGAGGGAGGGGGTGAGGATTGTCACGGGGAGAGGGAGGGAGTGAGTATTTTAGGGGGTGAGGGAGGGGGTGAGTATTTCAGGGGGTGAGGGAGGGAGTGAGTATTTCAGGGGGCGAGGGAGGGGGTGGATATTGTCACAGGAAGAGGGAGGGGCTGAGTATTGTCAGGGGGTGAGGGAGGGAGTGAGGGAGGTAGTGAGGTTTCTCAGGGGGTGAGGGAGGGGGTGAGCATTGTCAGTGGGTGAGGAGGGGGTGAGTATTTCAGGGGGTGAGGGAGGGAGTGAGTATTTCAGGGGGTGAGGGAGGGGGTGAGAATTGTCAGGAGGAGAGGGAGTGGGTGAGTATTTCAGGGGGTGAGGGAGTGAGTGAGTATTGCCAGGAGGTGAGGGAGGGAGTGAGGGAGGGGGTGAGTATTTCAGGGGGAGAGGGAGGGAGGGAGTATTTCAGGGGGTGAGGGAGGGGGTGAGTATTGCCAGGGGGTGAGGGAGGGAGTGAGGGAGGGAGTGAGGATTCTCAGGGGGTGAGGGAGGGAGTGAGTATTGTCAGGGGGTGAGGGAGGGGGTGAGTATTTCAGAGGGTGAGGGAGGCGGTGAGTATTGTCAGGGGGTGAGGGAGGGGGTGAGTATTGTCAGGGGGTGAGGGAGGGGGTGAGTATTGTCAGGGGTGAGGGAGGTGTGAGTATTGTCAGGGGGAGAAGGAGGGGAAGAGGATTGTCAGGGTGTGAGGGAGGGGGTGAGGATTGTCACAGGGAGAGGGAGGGAGTGAGTGTTTTAGGGGGTGAGGGAGGGGGTGAGTATTTCAGGGGGTGAGGGAAGGAGTGAGTATTTCAGGGGGCGAGGAAGGGGGTGGGTATTGTCACGGGAAGAGGGAGGGGCTGAGTATTGTCAGGGGGTGAGGGAGGGAGTGAGGGAGGTAGTGAGGATTCTCAGGGGGTGAGGGAGGGGGTGAGCATTGTCAGTGGGTGAGGAGGGGGTGAGTATTTCAGGGAGTGAGGGAGGGAGTGAGTATTTCAGGGGGTGAGGGAGGGGGTGAGCATTGTCAGGAGGAGAGGGAGGGGGTGAGTATTTCAGGGGGTGAGGGAGGGAGTGAGTATTGCCAGGGGGTGAGGGAGGGAGTGAGGATTCTCATGGGGTGAGGGAGGGGGTGAGTATTGCCAGGAGGTGAGGGAGGGAGTGAGGGAGGGGGTGAGTATTTCAGGGGGTGAGGGAGGAAGGGAGTATTTCAGGGGGTGAGGGAGGGGATGAGTATTTCACAGGGTGAGGGAGGGAGTGAGTATTGTCAGGGGGTGAGGAGGAGGTGAGTATTGCCAGGGAGTGAGGGAGGGAGTGAGGGAGGGAGTGAGGATCCTCAGGGGTTGAGGGAGGGGGTGAGTATTGCCAGGAGGTGAGGGAGGGAGTGAGGGAGGGGGTGAGTATTTCAGGGGGTGAGGGAGGAAGGGAGTATTTCAGGGGGAGAGGGAGGGGGTGAGTACTGTCAGGGGGTGAGGGAGGGGGTGAGTATTGTCAGGGGGAGCGGGAGGGGGGGTGAGGATTCTCAGGGGGAGAGTGAGGGGGTGAGTATTGTCAGGGGGAGAGGGAGGGATTGAGCATTGTCAGGGGGAGAGGGAGGGGGCTGAGCATTTTCAGGGGGAGAGAGAGGGGGTGAGTATTGTCGGGGGGAGAGGGAGGGGGTGAGTATTGTCAGGGGGAGAGGGAGGGGGTGAGTATTGTCCGGGGGTGAGGGAGGGGGTGAGTATTGTCAGGGGGAGAGGGAGGGTGTGAGGACTCTCGGGGGAGAGGGAGGGGGTGAGTATTGTCAGGGGGTGAGGGAGGGGGTGAGTATTGTCAGGGGGAGAGGGAGGGTGTGAGGATTCTAGGGGGAGAGGGAGGGGGTGAGTATTGTCAGGGGGAGAGGGAGGCGGGTGAGCATTGTCAGGGGGAGAGGGAGGGGGTGAATATTGTGAGGGGGTGAGGGAGGGGGTGAGGATTCTCGGGGGAGAGGGAGAGGGTGAGTATTGTCAGGGGGAGAAGGAGGGGTTGAGCATTGTCAGGGGGAGAGGGAGGGGGTGAGCATTGTCGGGGGAGAGGGAGGGGGTGAGTATTGTCAGGGGGAGAGGGAGGGTGGTGAGCATTGTCAGGGCGAGAGGGAGGGGGTGAGTATTGTCAGGGGGAGGGGGAGGGGTTGAGTATTGTCAGGGGGAGAGGGAGGGGGTGAGCATTGTAAGGGGGAGAGGGAGGGGGTGAGCATTGTCAGGGGAGAGGGAGGGGGTGAGTATTGTCAGGGGGAGCGGGACGGGGTGAGTATTGTCAGGGGGAGAGGGAGGGGGTGAGTATTGTCAGCGGCAGGGGGAGGGATGAGCTTTGTCACGGGGAGAGTGAGGGAGTGAGAATTGTCAGCGGCAGGGGGAGGGGTGAGCTTTGTCAGGGGGAGAGGGAGTGGGTGAGTATTTGCACGGGGAGTGGGAGGGGGTGAGTATTGTCCGGGGGAGAAGGAGGGGGTGAGTATTGTCAGGGGGAGAGGGAGGGGATCAGTATTGTCAGGGGGAGAGGGAGGGGATGAGTATTGTCAGGGAGTGAGGGACGGGTGAGTATTGTCAGTGGGAGAGGGAGGGGGTGAGTATTGTCAGGGGGAGAGGGAGGGGGTGAGGATTGTCTAGAGAGTGGGAGGGGGTAAGTATTGTCAGGGGGAGAGGGAGGGGATGAGTATTGTCAGGGGGAGAGGGAGGGGGTGAGCATTGTCAGGGGGAGAGGGAGGGGATGAGCATTGTCAGGGGGAGAGGGAGGGGTGAGCATTGTCAGGGGGAGAGGGAGATAATGAGCATTGTCAGGGGGAGAGGTAGGGGGTGAGCATTGTCAGGGGGAGAGGGAGGGGATGAGCATTGTCAGGTGGAGAGGGAGAGAGTGAGCATTGTCAGGGGGAGAGGGAGGGGATGAGTATTGTCAGGGGGAAAGGGAGGCGGTGAGTATTGTCAGGGGCTGAGGGAGGGGGTGAGCCTTGTCAGGGGGAGACCGAGGGGGTGAGCATTGTCAGGGGAGAGGGAGGGGGTGAGTATTGTCAGGGGAGAGGGAGGGAGTGAGCATTGTCAGGGGGAGAGGGAGGGAGGGAGTATAGTCAGGGGAGAGGGAGGGGATGAGTATTGTCAGGGGGAGAGGGAGGGGGTGAGTATTGACAGGGGAGAGGGAGGGGTGAGCATTGTCGGGGAGAGGGAGGGGGTGAGTATTGTCAGAGGAGAGGGAGGGAGTGAGTATTGTCAGGGGGAGAGGGAGGGAGTATTGTCAGGGGAGAGGATGAGCATTGTGAGGGGGAGAGGGAGGGGGTGAGTATTGTCAGGGGGTGAGGGAGTGGGTGAGTATTGTCAGGGGGTGAGGGTGGGGGTGAGTATTGTCAGGGGGAGAAGGAGGGAGTGAGTATTGTCAGGGGAGAGGGAGGGGTGAGCATTGTCGGGGAGAGGGAGGGCGTGAGTATTGTAAGAGGAGAGAGAGGGAGGGAGTATTGTCAGGGGGAGTGGGAGGTAGGGAGTATTATCAGGGGAGAGGGAGGGGATGAGTATTGTCAGGGGGAGAGGGAGGGGGCGAGTATTGTCGGGGGTGAGGGAGGGGGTGAGTATTGTCAGGGGGTGAGGGTGGGGGTGAGTATTGTATTGTCAGGGGGAGAGGGAGGGAGTGAGTATTGTCAGTGGGAGAAGGAGGGATTGAGCATTGTCAGGGGGAGAGGGAGGGAGTGAGCATTGTCAGGGGTAGAGGGAGGGGCTGGGCATTGTCGGGGGAGAGGGGGGGGTGAGTATTGTCAGGGGGAGAGGGAGGAGATGAGCATTGTCAGGTGGAGAGGGAGGGGGTGAGTATTGTCAGGGGGAGAGGGAGGGGTTGCGTATTGTCATGGGGAGAGGGAGGGGATGAGTAATGTCAGGGGGAGAGGGAGGGGATGTGTATTGTCAGGGGGAAAGGGAGGTGGTGAGTATTGTCAGGGGAGAGGGAGGGAGTGAGCATTGTCAGGGGGAGAGGGAGGGAGGGAGTATTGTCAGGGGAGAGGGAGGGGATGAATATTGTCAGGGGGAGAGGGAGGGTGTGAGTATTGTCAGCGGAGGGGGAGGGGTGAGCATTGTCGGGGAGAGGGAGGGGGTGAGTATTGTCAGAGGAGAGGGAGGGGGTGAGGATTGTCAGGGTGTGAGGGAGGGGGCAAGTACTGTCAGGGGGTGAGGGAGGTGGTGAGTATTGTCAGTGATTGAGGGGAGAGAGTGAGCCTTGTCGGGTGAGTGAGTGAGTGAGTATTGTCAGGTGTGAGGAAGGTGTGAGTATTGTCAGGGGGAGAGGGAAGGGGTGAGGATTGTCAAGGTGTGAGGGAGGGGGTGAGGATTGTCACGGTGAGAGGAGGGTGTGAGTATTGTCAGGGGGTGAGGGAGGGTGTGAGTATTGTCAGGGGATGAGGGGGGTGGTGAGTATTGTCACAGGGAGAGAGAGGGGGTGAGTATTGACAGGGGGTGAGGGAGGGGGTGAGTATTGTCAGGGGGAGAGGGAGGGTGTGAGGATTCTGGGGGGAGAGGGAGGGGGTGAGTATTGTCAGGGGGAGAGGGAGGCGGGTGAGCATTGTCAGGGGGAGAGGGAGGGGGTGAGTATTGTGAGGGGGTGAGGGAGGGGGTGAGGATTCTCGGGGGAGAGGGAGAGGGTGAGTATTGTCAGGGGGAGAAGGAGGGGTTGAGCATTGTCAGGGGGAGAGGGAGGGGGTGAGCTTTGTCACGGGGAGAGTGAGGGAGTGAGTATTGTCAGCGGCAGGGGGAGGGATGAGCTTTGTCAGGGGGAGAGGGAGTGGGTGAGTATTTGCACGGGGAGTGGGAGGGGGTGAGTATTGTCCGGGGGAGAGGGAGGGGGTGAGTATTGTCAGGGGGAGAGGGAGGGGATCAGTATTGTCAGGGGGAGAGGGAGGGGATGAGTATTGTCAGGGAGTGAGGGACGGGTGAGTATTGTCAGGGGGAGAGGGAGGGGGTGAGTATTGTCAGCGGCAGGGTGAGGGGTGAGCTTTGTCACGGGGAGAGTGAGGGAGTGAGTATTGTCAGCGGCAGGGGGAGGGATGAGCTTTGTCAGGGGGAGAGGGAGTGGGTGAGTATTTGCACGGGGAGTGGGAGGGGGTGAGTATTGTCCGGGGGAGAGGGAGGGGGTGAGTATTGTCAGGGGGAGAGGGAGGGGATCAGTATTGTCAGGGGGAGAGGGAGGGGATGAGTATTGTCAGGGAGTGAGGGACGGGTGAGTATTGTCAGGGGGAGAGGGAGGGGGTGAGTATTGTCAGGGGGAGAGGGAGGGGGTGAGGATTGTCTAGAGAGTGGGAGGGGGTAAGTATTGTCAGGGGGAGAGGGAGGGGATGAGTATTGTCAGGGGGAGAGGGAGGGGGTGAGTATTGTCAGGGGGAGAGGGAGGGGATGAGCATTGTCAGGGGGAGAGGGAGGGGTGAGCATTGTCAGGTGGAGAGGGAGAGAGTGAGCATTGTCAGGGGGAGAGGGAGGGGATGAGTATTGTCAGGGGGAAAGGGAGGCGGTGAGTATTGTCAGGGGCTGAGGGAGGGGGTGAGCCTTGTCAGGGGGAGACCGAGGGGGTGAGCATTGTCAGGGGAGAGGGAGGGGGTGAGTATTGTCAGGGGAGAGGGAGGGAGTGAGCATTGTCAGGGGGAGAGGGAGGGTGTGAGGACTCTCGGGGGAGAGGGAGGGGGTGAGTATTGTCAGGGGGTGAGGGAGGGGGTGAGTATTGTCAGGGGGAGAGGGAGGGTGTGAGGATTCTGGGGGGAGAGGGAGGGGGTGAGTATTGTCAGGGGGAGAGGGAGGCGGGTGAGTATTGTCAGGGGGAGAGGGAGGGTGTGAGGATTCTGGGGGGAGAGGGAGGGGGTGAGTATTGTCAGGGGGAGAGGGAGGCGGGGTGAGCATTGTCAGGGGGAGAGGGAGGGGGTGAGTATTGTGAGGGGGTGAGGGAGGGGGTGAGGATTCTCGGGGGAGAGGGAGAGGGTGAGTATTGTCAGGGGGAGAAGGAGGGGTTGAGCATTGTCAGGGGGAGAGGGAGGGGGTGAGCATTGTCGGGGGAGAGGGAGGGGGTGAGTATTGTCAGGGGGAGAGGGAGGTTGGTGAGCATTGTCAGGGCGAGAGGGAGGGGGTGAGTATTGTCAGGGGGAGGGGGAGGGGTTGAGTATTGTCAGGGGGAGAGGGAGGGGGTGAGCATTGTAAGGGGGAGAGGGAGGGGGTGAGCATTGTCAGGGGAGAGGGAGGGGGTGAGTATTGTCAGGGGGAGCGGGACGGGGTGAGTATTGTCAGGGGGAGAGGGAGGGGGTGAGTATTGTCAGCGGCAGGGGGAGGGGTGAGCTTTGTCACGGGGAGAGTGAGGGAGTGAGAATTGTCAGCGGCAGGGGGAGGGGTGAGCTTTGTCAGGGGGAGAGGGAGTGGGTGAGTATTTGCACGGGGAGTGGGAGGGGGTGAGTATTGTCCGGGGGAGAGGGAGGGGGTGAGTATTGTCAGGGGGAGAGGGAGGGGATCAGTATTGTCAGGGGGAGATGGAGGGGATGAGTATTGTCAGGGAGTGAGGGACGGGTGAGTATTGTCAGGGGGAGAGGGAGGGGGTGAGTATTGTCAGGGGGAGAGGGAGGGGGTGAGGATTGTCTAGAGAGTGGGAGGGGGTAAGTATTGTCAGGGGGAGAGGGAGGGGATGAGTATTGTCAGGGGGAGAGGGAGGGGGTGAGCATTGTCAGGGGGAGAGGGAGGGGATGAGCATTGTCAGGGGGAGAGGGAGGGGTGAGCATTGTCGGGGGAGAGGGAGGTAATGAGCATTGTCAGGGGGAGAGGTAGGGGGTGAGCATTGTCCGGGGGAGAGGGAGGGGATGAGCATTGTCAGGTGGAGAGGGAGAGAGTGAGCATTGTCAGGGGGAGAGGGAGGGGATGAGTATTGTCAGGGGGAAAGGGAGGCGGTGAGTATTGTCAGGGGCTGAGGGAGGGGGTGAGCCTTGTCAGGGGGAGACCGAGGGGGTGAGCATTGTCAGGGGAGAGGGAGGGGGTGAGTATTGTCAGGGGAGAGGGAGGGAGTGAGCATTGTCAGGGGGAGAGGGAGGGTGGGAGTATAGTCAGGGGAGAGGGTGGGGATGAGTATTGTCAGGGGGAGAGGGAGGGGGTGAGTATTGACAGGGGAGAGGGAGGGGTGAGCATTGTCGGGGAGAGGGAGGAGGTGAGTATTGTCAGAGGAGAGGGAGGGAGTGAGTATTGTCAGGGGGAGAGGGAGGGAGTATTGTCAGGGGAGAGGATGAGCATTGTGAGGGGGAGAGGGAGGGGGTGAGTATTGTCAGGGGGTGAGGGAGTGGGTGAGAAATGTCAGGGGGTGAGGGTGGGGTGAGTATTGTCAGGGGGAGAAGGAGGGAGTGAGTATTGTCAGGGGAGAGGGAGGGGTGAGCATTGTCGGGGAGAGGGAGGGCGTGAGTATTGTAAGAGGAGAGAGAGGGAGGGAGTATTGTCAGGGGGAGTGGGAGTTAGGGAGTATTATCAGGGGAGAGGGAGGGGATGAGTATTGTCAGGGGGAGAGGGAGGGGGTGAGTATTGTCAGGGGGTGAGGGTGGGGGTGAGTATTGTATTGTCAGGGGGAGAGGGAGGGAGTGAGTATTGTCAGTGGGAGAAGGAGGGATTGAGCATTGTCAGGGGGAGAGGGAGGGAGTGAGCATTGTCAGGGGTAGAGGGAGGGGCTGGGCATTGTCGGGGGAGAGGGGGGGGGTGAGTATTGTCAGGGGGAGAGGGAGGAGATGAGCATTGTCAGGTGGAGAGGGAGGGGGTGAGTATTGTCAGGGGGAGAGGGAGGGGTTGCGTATTGTCATGGGGAGAGGGAGGGGATGAGTATTGTCAGGAGGAGAGGGAGGGGGTGAGTAATGTCAGGGGGAGAGGGAGGGGATGTGTATTGTCAGGGGGAAAGGGAGGCGGTGAGTATTGTCAGGGGAGAGGGAGGGAGTGTGCATTGTCAGGGGAGAGGGAGGGAGGGAGTATTGTCAGGGGAGAGGGAGGGGATGAATATTGTCAGGGGGAGAGGGAGGGTGTGAGTATTGTCAGCGGAGGGGGAGGGGTGAGCATTGTCGGGGAGAGGGAGGGGGTGAGTATTGTCAGAGGAGAGGGAGGGGGTGAGGATTGTCAGGGTGTGAGGGAGGGGGCAAGTACTGTCAGGGGGTGAGGGAGGTGGTGAGTATTGTCAGTGATTGAGGGGAGAGAGTGAGCCTTGTCGGGTGAGTGAGTGAGTGAGTATTGTCAGGTGTGAGGAAGGTGTGAGTATTGTCAGGGGGAGAGGGAAGGGGTGAGGATTGTCAAGGTGTGAGGGAGGGGGTGAGGATTGTCACGGTGAGAGGAGGGTGTGAGTATTGTCAGGGGGTGAGGGAGGGTGTGAGTATTGTCAGGGGATGAGGGGGGTGGTGAGTATTGTCACAGGGAGAGAGAGGGGGTGAGTATTGACAGGGGGTGAGGGAGGGGGTGAGTATTGTCAGGGGGAGAGGGAGGGTGTGAGGATTCTGGGGGGAGAGGGAGGGGGTGAGTATTGTCAGGGGGAGAGGGAGGCGGGTGAGCATTGTCAGGGGGAGAGGGAGGGGGTGAGTATTGTGAGGGGGTGAGGGAGGGGGTGAGGATTCTCGGGGGAGAGGGAGAGGGTGAGTATTGTCAGGGGGAGAAGGAGGGGTTGAGCATTGTCAGGGGGAGAGGGAGGGGGTGAGCATTGTCGTGGGAGAGGGAGGGGGTGAGTATTGTCAGGGGGAGAGGGAGGGTGGTGAGCATTGTCAGGGCGAGAGGGAGGGGGTGAGTATTGTCAGGGGGAGGGGGAGGGGTTGAGTATTGTCAGGGGGAGAGGGAGGGGGTGAGCATTGTAAGGGGGAGAGGGAGGGGGTGAGCATTGTCAGGGGAGAGGGAGGGGGTGAGTATTGTCAGGGGGAGCGGGACGGGGTGAGTATTGTCAGGGGGAGAGGGAGGGGGTGAGTATTGTCAGCGGCAGGGGGAGGGGTGAGCTTTGTCACGGGGAGAGTGAGGGAGTGAGTATTGTCAGCGGCAGGGGGAGGGGTGAGCTTTGTCAGGGGGAGAGGGAGTGGGTGAGTATTTGCACGGGGAGTGGGAGGGGGTGAGTATTGTCCGGGGGAGAGGGAGGGGGTGAGTATTGTCAGGGGGAGAGGGAGGGGATCAGTATTGTCAGGGGGAGAGGGAGGGGATGAGTATTGTCAGGGAGTGAGGGACGGGTGAGTATTGTCAGGGGGAGAGGGAGGGGGTGAGTATTGTCAGGGGGAGAGGGAGGGGGTGAGGATTGTCTAGAGAGTGGGAGGGGGTAAGTATTGTCAGGGGGAGGGGGAGGGGATGAGTATTGTCAGGGGGAGAGGGAGGGGGTGAGTATTGTCAGGGGGAACTGGAGGGGATGAGCATTGTCAGGGGGAGAGGGAGGGGTGAGCATTGTCAGGGGGAGAGGGAGGTAGTGAGCATTGTCAGGGGGAGAGGTAGGGGGTGAGCATTGTCAGGGGGAGAGGGAGGGGATGAGCATTGTCAGGTGGAGAGGGAGAGAGTGAGCATTGTCAGGGGGAGAGGGAGGGGATGAGTATTGTCAGGGGGAAAGGGAGGCGGTGAGTATTGTCAGGGGCTGAGGGAGGGGGTGAGCCTTGTCAGGGGGAGACCGAGGGGGTGAGCATTGTCAGGGGAGAGGGAGGGGGTGAGTATTGTCAGGGGAGAGGGAGGGAGTGAGCATTGTCAGGGGGAGAGGGAGGGAGGGAGTATAGTCAGGGGAGAGGGAGGGGATGAGTATTGTCAGGGGGAGAGGGAGGGGGTGAGTATTGACAGGGGAGAGGGAGGGGTGAGCATTGTCGGGGAGAGGGAGGGGGTGAGTATTGTCAGAGGAGAGGGCAGGAGTGAGTATTGTCAGGGGGAGAGGGAGGGAGTATTGTCAGGGGAGGGGATGAGCATTGTCAGGGGGAGAGGGAGGGGGTGAGTATTGTCAGGGGGTGAGGGAGTGGGTGAGCATTGTCAGGGGGTGAGGATGGGGGTGAGTATTGTCAGGGGGAGAAGGAGGGTGTGAGTATTGTCAGGGGAGAGGGAGGGGTGAGCATTGTCGGGGAGAGGGAGGGCGTGAGTATTGTAAGAGGAGAGAGAGGGAGTGAGTATTGTCAGGGGGAGTGGGAGGTAGGGAGTATTATCAGGGGAGAGGGAGGGGATGAGTATTGTCAGGGGGAGAGGGAGGGGGTGAGTATTGTCGGGGGTGAGGGAGGGGGTGAGTATTGTCAGGGGGTGAGGGTGGGGGTGAGTATTGTATTGTCAGGGGGAGAGGGAGGGAGTGAGCATTGTCAGGGGTAGAGGGAGGGGCTAGGCATTGTCAGGGGGAGAGGGGGGGGTGAGTATTGTCAGGGGGAGAGGGAGGAGATGAGCATTGTCAGGTGGAGAGGGAGGGGGTGGGTATTGTCAGGGGGAGAGGGAGGGGTTGCGTATTGTCATGGAGAGAGGGAGGGGATGAGTATTGTCAGGAGGAGAGGGAGGGGGTGAGTAATGTCAGGGGGAGAGGGAGGGGATGTGTATTGTCAGGGGGAAAGGGAGGCGGTGAGTATTGTCAGGGGGTGAGGGAGGGGTTGAGTATTGTCAGGAGGAGAGGGAGGGGGTGAGTATTGTCAGGGGAGAGGGAGGGAGTGAGCATTGTCAGGGGGAGAGGGAGGGAGGGAGTATTGTCAGGGGAGAGGGAGGGGATGAATATTGTCAGGGGGAGAGGGAGGGGGTGAGTATTGTCAGCGGAGGGGGAGGGGTGAGCATTGTCGGGGAGAGGGAGGGGGTGAGTATTGTCAGAGGAGAGGGAGGGGGTGAGGATTGTCAGGGTGTGAGGGAGGGGGCAAGTACTGTCAGGGGGTGAGGGAGGTGGTGAGTATTGTCAGTGATTGAGGGGAGAGAGTGAGCCTTGTCGGGTGAGTGAGTGAGTGAGTATTGTCAGGTGTGAGGAAGGTGTGAGTATTGTCAGGGGGAGAGGGAAGGGGTGAGGATTGTCAAGGTGTGAGGGAGGGGGTGAGGATTGTCACGGTGAGAGGGAGGGTGTGAGTATTGTCAGGGGGGTGAGGGAGGGTGTGAGTATTGTCAGGGGATGAGGGGGGTGGTGAGTATTGTCACGGGGAGAGAGAGGGGGTGAGTATTGACAGGGGGTGAGGGAGGGAGTGAGTATTTCAGGGGGTGAGGGAGGGGGTGAGTATTGTCAGGGGGTGAGGGAGGGGGTGAGTATTGTCAGGGGTGAGGGAGGTGTGAGTATTGTCAGGGGGAGAGGGAGGGGCAGAGGATTGTCAGGGGGTGAGGGAGGGGGTGAGGATTGTCACGGGGAGTGGGAGGGAGTGAGTATTTTAGGGGGTGAGGGAGGGGGTGAGTATTTCAGGGGGTGAGGGAGGGAGGGAGTATTTCAGGGGGCGAGGGAGGGGGTGGGTATTATCACGGGAAGAGGGAGGGGCTGAGTATTGTCAGGGGGTGAGGGATGGAGTGAGGGAGGTTGTGAGGATTCTCAGGGGGTGAGGGAGGGGGTGAGCATTGTCAGTGAGTGAGGAGGGGGTGAGTATTTCAGGGGGTGAGGGAGGGAGTGAGTATTTCAGGGGGTGAGGGAGGGGGTGAGCATTGTCAGGAGGAGAGGGAGGGGGTGAGTATTTCAGGGGGTGAGGGAGGGAGTGAGTACTGCCAGGGGGTGAGGGAGGGAGTGAGTATTGTCAGGGGGAGAGGGAGGGGGTGAGCATTGTCAGGGGTAGAGGGAGGTGCTAGGCATTGTCAGCGGGAGAGGGGGGGGTGAGTATTGTCAGGGGGAGAGGGAGGGGATGAGCATTGTCAGGGGGAGAGGGAGGGGGTGAGTATTGTCAGGGGGAGAGGGAGGGGTTGAATATTGTCATGGGGCGAGGGAGGGGATGAGTATTGTCAGGGGGAGAGGGAGGGGGTGAGTATTGTCAGGGGGAGAGGGAGGGGATATGTATTGTCAGGGGGAAAGGGAGGCGGTGAGTATTGTCAGGGGGTGAGGGAGGGGGTGAGCATTGTCAGGGGGAGAGGGAGGGGCTGAGCATTGTCAGGGGAGAGGGAGGGGGTGAGGATTGTCAGGGGAGAGGGAGGGAGTGAGCATTGTCAGGGGGGGAGGGAGGGAGGGAGTATTGTCAGGGGAGAGGGAGGGGATGAGTATTGTCAGGGGGAGAGGGAGGGTGTGAGTATTGTCAGCGGAGAGGGAGGGGTGAGCATTGTCGGGGAGAGGGAGGGGGTGAGTATTGTCAGAGGAGAGGGAGGGGGTGAGGATTGTCAGGGTGTGAGGGAGGGGGCAAGTACTGACAGGGGGTGAGGGAGGTGGTGAGTATTGTCAGTGATTGAGGGGAGAGAGTGAGCCTTGTCGGGTGAGTGAGTGGGTGAGTATTGTCAGGGGTGAGGAAGGTGTGAGTATTGTCAGGGGGAGAGGGAAGGGGTGAGGATTGTCAAGGTGTGAGGGAGGGGGTGAGGATTGTCACGGTGAGAGGGAGGGTGTGAGTATTGTCAGGGGGTGAGGGAGGGGGTGTGTATTGTCAGGGAATGAGGGGGGTGGTGAGTATTGTCACGGGGAGAGAGAGGGAGTGAGTAGTGACAGGGGGTGAGGGAGGGAGTGAGTATTTCAGGGGGTGAGGAAGGGGGTGAGTATTGTCAGGGGGTGAGGGAGGGGGTGAGTATTGTCAGGGGTGAGGGAGGTGTGAGTATTGTCTGGGGGAGAGGGAGGGGCAGAGGATTGTCAGGGTGTGAGGGAGGGGGTGAGGATTGTCACGGGGAGAGGGAGGGAGTGAGGATTGTCAGGGGAGAGGGAGGGAGTGAGCATTGTCAGGGGGGGAGGGAGGGAGGGAGTATTGTCAGGGGAGAGGGAGGGGATGAGTATTGTCAGGGGGAGAGGGAGGGTGTGAGTATTGTCAGCGGAGAGGGAGGGGTGAGCATTGTCGGGGAGAGGGAGGGGGTGAGTATTGTCAGAGGAGAGGGAGGGGGTGAGGATTGTCAGGGTGTGAGGGAGGGGGCAAGTACTGACAGGGGGTGAGGGAGGTGGTGAGTATTGTCAGTGATTGAGGGGAGAGAGTGAGCCTTGTCGGGTGAGTGAGTGGGTGAGTATTGTCAGGGGTGAGGAAGGTGTGAGTATTGTCAGGGGGAGAGGGAAGGGGTGAGGATTGTCAAGGTGTGAGGGAGGGGGTGAGGATTGTCACGGTGAGAGGGAGGGTGTGAGTATTGTCAGGGGGTGAGGGAGGGGGTGTGTATTGTCAGGGAATGAGGGGGGTGGTGAGTATTGTCACGGGGAGAGAGAGGGAGTGAGTAGTGACAGGGGGTGAGGGAGGGAGTGAGTATTTCAGGGGGTGAGGAAGGGGGTGAGTATTGTCAGGGGGTGAGGGAGGGGGTGAGTATTGTCAGGGGTGAGGGAGGTGTGAGTATTGTCTGGGGGAGAGGGAGGGGCAGAGGATTGTCAGGGTGTGAGGGAGGGGGTGAGGATTGTCACGGGGAGAGGGAGGGAGTGAGTATTTTAGGGGGTGAGGGAGGGGCTGAATATTTCAGGGGGTGAGGGAGGGAGTGAGTATTGCCAGGGGGTGAGGGAGGGAGTGAGGCAGGGGGTGAGTATTTCAGGGGGTGAGGGAGGGAGGGATTATTTCAGGGGGTGAGGGAGGGGATGAGTATTTCAGGGGATGAGGATGGGAGTGAGAATTGTCAGGGGGTGAGGAGGGGGTGAGTTTTGCCAGGGGGTGAGGGAGGGAGTGAGGGAGGGAGTGAGGATTCTCAGGGGGTGAGGAAGGGGGTGAGTATTGCCAGGAGGTGAGGGAGGGAGTGAGGGAGGGCGTGAGTATTTCAGGGGGTGAGGGAGGGGGTGAGTATTTCAGGGGGTGAGGGAGGGAGTGAGTATTTCAGGGGGCGAGGGAGGGGGTGGGTATTGTCACGGGAAGAGGGAGGGGCTGAGTATTGTCAGGGGGTGAGGGAGGTAGTGAGGATTCTCAGGGGGTGAGGGAGGGGGTGAGCATTGTCAGTGGGTGAGGAGGGGGTGAGTATTTCAGGGGGTGAGGGAGGGAGTGAGTATTTCAGGGGGTGAGGGAGGGGTTGAGCATTGTCAGGAGGAGAGGGAGGGGGTGAGTATTTCAGGGGGTGAGGGAGGGAGTGAGTATTGCCATGGGGTGAGGGAGGGGCTGAGTATTGTCAGGGGGTGAGGGAGGGAGTGAGGGAGGTACTGAGGATTCTCAGGGGGTGAGCATTGTCAGTGGGTTAGGAGGGGGTGAGTATTTCAGGGGGTGAGGGAGGGAGTGAGTATTTCAGGGGGTGAGGGAGGGGGTGAGCATTGTCAGGAGGAGAGGGAGGGGGTTAGTATTTCAGGGGGTGAGGGAGGGAGTAGGTATTGCCAGGGGGTGAGGGAGGGAGTGAGGATTCTCATGGGGTGAGGGAGGGGGTGAGTATTGCCAGGAGGTGAGGGAGTGAGGGAGGAAGGGAGTATTTCAGGGGGTGAGGGAGGGGATGAGTATTTCAGGGGGTGAGGGAGGGAGTGAGTATTGTCAGGGGGTGAGGAGGAGGTGAGTATTGCCAGGGGGTGAGGGAGGGAGTGAGGGAGGGAGTGAGGATCCTCAGGGGGTGAGGAAGGGGTTGAGTATTGCCAGGAGTGAGAGAGGGAGTGAGGGAGGGAGTGAGGATTCTCAGGGGGTGAGGGAGGGAGTGAGTATTGTCAGGGGGTGAGGAGTGGGTGAGTATTGTCAGGGGGAGAGGGAGGGGGTGAGTATTTCAGAGGCTGAGGGTGGGGGTGAGTATCTCAGGGGGAGAGGGAGGGAGTGAGTTTTGTCAGGGGGTGAGGGAGGGGGTTAGACTTTCAGGGGGTGAGGGAGTGGGTGAGTATTTGCACGGGGAGAGGGAGGGGGTGAGTATTGTCATGGGGAGAGGGAGGGGGTGAGTATTGTCAGGGGGAGAGGGAGGGGATGAGTATTGTCAGGGGGAGATTGAGGGGAAGAGTATTGTCAGGGAGTGAGGGAGGGGTGAGTATTGTCAGAGGAGAGGATGGGGGTGAGTATTGTCAGGGGGAGAGGGAGGGGGTGAGTATTGTCAGGGTAGTGGGAGGAGGTGAGTATTGTCAGGTGGAGAGGGAGGGGGTGAGTATTGTCAGGGGGAGAGGGAGGGGTTGAGTATTGTCAGGGGGAGAGGGAGGGGGTGAATATTGTCAGGGGGAGAGGGAGGGAATGAGTATTGTCAGTGGGAAAGGGAGGCGGTGAGTATTGTCAGGGGGTGAGGGAGGGGGTGGGCATTGTCAGGGGGAGAGGGAGGGGATGGGCATTGTCAGGTGGAGAGGGAGGGGGTGAGTATTGTCAGGGGGTGAGGGAGGGGGGGTGCCTAGTCAGGGGGAGACCGAGGGGGTGATCATTGTCAGGGGTGAGGGAGGGGGTGAGTATTGTCAGGGGAGAGGGAGGGGGTGAGCCTTGTCAGGGGGAGACCGAGGGAGTGAGTATTGTCAGGGGGAGTGGGAGGGGGTGAGTATTGTCGGGGGTGAGAGAGGGGGTTAGTATTGTCAGGGGGTGAGTGTGGGGGTGAGTATTGCATTGTCAGGGGGAGAGGGAGGGAGTGTGTATTGTAAGGGGGAGAGGGGGGGGTTGAGCATTGTCAGGGGAGAGGGAGGGAGTGAGCATTGTCAGGGGAGAGGGAGAGGATGAGTATTGTCAGGGGGAGAGGGAGAGGATGACCATTGTCAGGACGAGAGGTGGGGTGAGTGTTGTCAGGGTGGGAGGGAGGGGATGAGCATTGTCGGGTGGAGAGGGAGGGGGTGAGTATTGTCAGGGGGAGAGGGAGGGGTTGAGTATTGTCATGGGGAGAGGGAGGGGATGAATATTTTCAGGGGGAGAGGGAGGGGGTGAGTATTGTCAGGGGGAGAGGGAGGGGATGAGTAGTGTCAGGGGGAAAGGGAGGCGGTGAGTATTGTCAGGGGGTGAGGGAGGGTGTGAGCATTGTCAGGGGGAGAGGGACGGGGTTAGCATTGTCAGGGGAGAGGGAGGGGGTGAGTATTGTCAGGAGGAGAGGGAGGGGGTGAGTATTTCAGGGGGTGAGGGAGGGAGTGAGTATTGCCAGGGGGTGAGGGAGGGGGTGAGCATTGTCAGGAGGAGAGGCAGTGAGTGAAGGAGGGGGTGAGTATTTCAGGGGGTGAGGGAGGAAGGGAGTATTTCTGGGGGTGAGGGAGGGGATGAGTATTTCAGGGGGTGAGGGAGGGAGTGAGTATTGTCAGGGGGTGAGGAGGAGGTGAGTATTGCCAGGGGGTGAGGGAGGGAGTGAGGGAGGGAGTGAGGATCCTCAGGGGGTGCGGAAGGAGGTGAGTATTGCCAGGAGGTGAGGGAGGGAGTGAGGGAGGGAGTGAGGATTCTCAGGGAGTGTTGGAGGGAGTGAGTATTGTCAGGGTGTGAGGAGTGGGTGAGTATTGTCAGGGGGAGAGGGAGGGGGTGAGTATTTCAGAGGCTGAGGTAGGGCGTGAGTATTTTAGGGGGAGAGGGAGGGAGTGAGTATTGTCAGGGGGTGAGGGAGGGGGTTAGAATTTCAGGGGGTGAGGGAGGGGGTGAGTATTTCAGAGGGTGAGGGAGGGGGTGAGTATTTCAGAGGGTGAGGGAGGGGGTGAGTATTTCAGGGGGAGAGGGAGGGGGTCAGTACTGTCAGGGGGTGAGGGAGGGGGTGAGTATTGTCAGGGGGTGAGGGAGGGGGTGAGTATTGTCAGGGGGTGAGGGAGGGGGTGAGTATTGTCAGGGGGTGAGGAGGGGGTGAGTATTTCAGGGGGTGAGGAGGGGGTGAGTATTGTCAGAGGGAGCGGGAGGGGGGGGAGGATTCTCAGGGGGAGAGGGAGGGGGTGAGTATTGTCAGGGGGAGAGGGAGGGGGGGAGTATTGTCAGGGGGAGAGGGAGGGATTGAGCATTGTCAGAGGGAGAGGGAGGGGTGTGAGCATTGTCAGGGGGAGAGGGAGGGGTGAGTATTGTCAGGGGGAGAGGGAGGCGGGTGAGCATTGTCAGGGGGAGAGGGAGGGGGTGTGTATTGTCAGGGGGTGAGGGAGGGGCTGAGGATTCTCGGGGGAGAGGGAAGGGGTGAGTATTGTCAGGGGGAGAAGGAGGGGTTCAGCATTGTCAGGGGGAGAGGGAGGGGGTGAGCATTGTCGGGGGAGAGGGAGGGGGTGAGTATTGTCAGGGGGAGAGGGAGGGTGGTGAGCAATGTCAGGGCGAGAGGGAGGGGATGAGTATTGTCAGGGGGAGAGGGAGGGGTTGAGTATTGTCAGGGGGAGAGGGAGGGGGTGAGCATTGTAAGGGGGAGAGGGAGGGGTGAGCATTCTCAGGGGAGAGGGAGGGGGTGAGTATTGTCAGGGGGAGAGGGAGGGGGTGAGCATTGTCAGGGGGAGAGGGAGGGGATGAGCAGTGTCAGGGGGGGAGGGAGGGGTGAGCATTGTCAGGGGGAGAGGGAGAGGATGAGCATTGTCAGATGGAGAGGGAGGGGGTGAGTATTGTCAGGGGAGAGGGAGGGGTTGAGTATTGTCAGGGGGAGAGGGTGGGGGTGAGTATTGTCAGGGGGAGAGGGAGGGAATGAGTATTGTCAGGGGGAAAGGGAGGCGGTGAGTATTGTCAGGGGGTGAGGGAGGGGGTGAGCATTGTCAGGGGGAGAGGGAGGGGATGGGCATTGTCAGGTGGAGAGGGAGGGGGTGAGTATTGTCAGGGGGAGAGGGAGGCGGTGAGTATTGTCAGGGGGTGAGGGAGGGGGTGAGCCTAGTCAGGGGGAGACCGAGCGGGTGAGCATTGTCAGGGGTGAGGGAGGGGGTGAGTATTGTTAGGGGAGAAGGAGGGAGTGAGCATTGTCAGGGGGAGAGGGAGGGAGGGAGTATTGTCAGGGGAGAGGGAGGGGATGAGTATTGTCAGGGGGAGAGGGAGGGAGGGAGTATTGTCAGGGGAGAGGGAGGGGATGAGTATTGTCAGGGGGAGAGGGAGGGGGTGAGTATTGTCAGAGGAGAGGGAGGGAGTGAGTATTGTCAGGGGGAGAGGGAGGGAGGGAGTATTGTCAGGGGAGAGGATGAGTATTGTCAGTGGGGAGGGAGGGGTGAGCATTGCCGGGGAGAGGGAGGGAGTGAGCCTTGTCAGGGGGAGACCGAGGGAGTGAGTATTGTCAGGGGGAGTGGGAGGGGGTGAGTATTGTCGGGGGTGAGGGAGGGGGTTACTATTGTCAGGGGGTGAGTGTGGGGGTGAGTATTGTATTGTCAGGGGGAGAGGGAGGGAGTGTGTATTGTCAGCGGGAGAGGGAGTGGTTGAGCATTGTCAGGGGAGAGGGAGGGAGTGAGCATTGTCAGGGGAGAGGGAGAGGATGAGTGTTGTCAGGGGAGAGGGAGAGGAGGGGGTGAGTATTTCAGGGGGTGAGGGAGGGAGTGAGTATTTCAGGGGGTGAGGGAGGGGGGTGAGCATTGTCAGGAGGAGAGGGAGGGGGTGAGTATTTCAGGGGGTGAGGGAGGGAGTGAGTATTGCCAGGGGGTGAGGGAGGGCGTGAGGATTCTCAGGGGGTGAGGGAGGGGGTGAGTATTGCCAGGCGATGAGGGAGGGAGTGAGGGAGGGGGTGAGTATTTCAAGGGGTGAGAGAGGGAGGGAGTATTTCAGGGGGTGAGGGAGGGGATGAGTATTGTCAGATGGTGAGGAGGGGGTGAGTATTGCCAGGGGGTGTGGGAGGGAGTGAGGGAGGGAGGGAGGATTCTCAAGGGGTGAGGGAGGGAGTGAGTATTGTCAGGGGGTGAGGAGTGGGTGAGTATTGTCAGGGGGAGAGGGAGGGAGTGAGTATTGTCAGGGGGTGAGGGAGGGGGTGAGTATTGTCAGGGGGTGAGGGAGGGGGTGAGTATTGTCAGGGGGAGAGGGAGGGGTTGAGTATTGTCAGGGGGAGAGGGAGGGGATGAGTATTGTCAGGGGGAAAGGGAGGGGGTGGGTATTGTTACGGGAAGAGGGAGCTGCTGAGTATAGTCAGGGGGCGAGGGAGGGAGTGAGGGATGTAGTGAGGATTCTCAGGGGGTGAGGGAGGGGGTGAGCATTGTCAGTGGGTGAGGAGGGGATGAGTGTTTCAGGGGGTGAGGGAGGGAGTGAGTATTTCAGGGGGTGAGGGAGGGGGTGAGCATTGTCAGGAGGAGAGGGAGGGGGTGAGTATTTCAGGGGGTGAGGGAGGGAGTGAGTATTGCCAGGGGGTGAGGGAGGGCGTGTGGATTCTCAGGGGGTGAGGGAGGGGGTGAGTATTGCCAGGCGATGAGGGAGGGAGTGAGGGAGGGGGTGAGTATTTCAGGGGGTGAGGGAGGGAGGGAGTATTTCAGGGGGTGAGGGAGGGGATGAGTATTTCAGGGGGTGAGGAAGGGTTGAGTATTGCCAGGAGGTGAGGGAGGGAGTGAGGGAGGGAGTGAGGATTCTCAAGGGGTGAGGGAGGGAGTGAGTATTGTCAGGGGGTGAGGAGTGGGTGAGTATTGTCAGGGGGAGAGGGAGGGGGGTGAGTATTTCAGAGGGTGAGGGAGGGGGTGAGTATTTCAGGGGGAGAGGGAGGGAGTGAGTATTGTCAGGCGGCGAGGGAGGGGGTGAGTATTGTCAGGGGGTGAGGGAGAGGGTGAGTATTGTCAGGGGTGAGGGAGTTGTGAGTATTGTCAGGGGGAGAAGGAGGGGAAGAGGATTGTCAGGGTGTGAGGGAGGGGGTGAGGATTGTCACAGGGAGAGGGAGGGAGTGAGTATTTTAGGGGGTGAGGAAGGGAGTGAGTATTTCAGGGGGTGAGGGAGGGAGTGAGTATTTCAGGGGGCGAGGGAGGGGGTGGGTATTGTCACGGGAAGAGGGAGGGGCTGAGTATTGTCAGGGGGTGAGGGAGGGAGTGAGGGAGGTAGTGAGGATTCTCAGGGGGTGAGGGAGGGGGTGAGCATTGTTAGTGGGTGAGGAAGGGGTGAGTATTTCAGGGGGTGAGGGAGGGGGTGAGTATTTCAGGGGGTGAAGGAGGGAGTGAGGATTCTCATGGGGTGAGGGAGGGGGTGAGTATTGCCAGGAAGTGAGGGAGGGAGTGAGGGAGGGAGTGAGTATTTCAGGGGGTGAGGGAGGAAGGGAGTATTTCAGGGGGTGACGGAGGGGATGAGTATTTCAGGGGGTGAGGGAGGGAGTGAGTATTGTCAGGGGGTGAGGAGGAGGTGAATATTGCCAGGGGGTGAGGGAGGGTGTGAGGGAGGGAGTGAGGATCCTCAGGGGGTGAGGAAGGGAGTGAGTATTGCCAGGAGGTGAGGGAGGGAGTGAGGGAGGGAGTGAGGATTCTCAGGGGGTGAGGGAGGGAGTAAGTATTGTCAGGGAGTGAGGAGTGGGTGAGTATTGTCAGGGGGTGAGGGAGGGGGTGAGTATTGTCAGGGGGTGACGGAGGGGGTGAGTATTGTCAGGGGTGAGGGAGTTGTGAGTATTGTCAGGGGGAAAAGGAGGGGAAGAGGATTGTCAGGGTGTGGGGGAGGGGGTGAGTATTGTCGGGGGGAGAGGGAGGGGGTGAGTATTGTCAGGGGGAGATTGAGGGGGTGAGCATTGTCAGGGGGTAAGGGAGGGGGTGAGTATTATCAGGGGGAGAGGGAGGGTGTGAGGATTCTCGGGGGAGAAGGAGGGGGTGAGTATTGTCAGGGGGTGAGGGAGGGGGTGAGTATTGTCAGGGGGAGAGGGAGGGTGTGAGGATTCTCGGGGGAGAGGGAGGGGGTGAGTATTGTAAGGGGGAGAGGGGGGGTGAGCATGGTATGGGAGAGGGAGGGGGTGAGTATTGTCAGGGGGAGAGGGAGGGGGTGAGTATTGTCAGGGGGAGAGGGAGGAGGAGTGTATTGTCAGCAGCAGGGGGAGGGGTGAGCTTTGTCACGGGGAGAGTGAGGGAGTGAGTATTGTCAGCGGCAGGGGGAGGGGTGAGCTTTGTCAGGGGGAGAGGGAGTGGGTGAGTATTTGCACGGGGAGAGGGAGGGGATGAGTATTGTCAGGGGGAGAGGGAGGGGGTGAGTATTGTCAGGGGGACAGGGAGGGTGTGAGTATTGTCAGGGGAGTGGGAGGGGGTGAGTATTGTCAGGGGCTGAGGGAGGGGATAAGTATTGTCAGGGGGGAGGGAGGGGGTGAGCATTGTCAGGGGGAGAGGGAGGGGATGAGCATTGTCAGGGGGAGAGACAGGGGGTGAGTATTGTCAGGGGAGAAGGAGGGAGTGAGCATTTTCAGGGGGAGAGGGAGGGAGTGAGTATTGTCAGGGGAGAGGGAGGGGATGAGTATTGTCAGGGGGAGAGGGAGGGGGTGAGTATTGTCAGGGGAGAGGGAGGGGTGAGCATTGTCGGGGAGAGGGAGGGGGTGAGTATTGTCAGAGGAGAGGGAGGGAGTGAGTATTGTCAGGGGGAGAGGGAGGGAGGGAGTATTGTCAGGGGAGAGGGAGGGGGTGAGCCTTGTCAGGGGGAGACCGAGGGATTGAGTATTGTCAGGGGGAGTGGGAGGGGGTGAGTATTGTCGGGGGTGAGAGAGGGGGTTAGTATTGTCAGGGGGTGAGTGTGGGGGTGAGTATTGCTTTGTCAGGGGGAGAGGGAGGGAGTGTGTATTGTCAGGGGGAGAGGGGGGGTTGAGCATTGTCAGGGGAGAGGGAGGGAGTGAGCATTGTCAGTGGAGAGGGAGGGGGTGAGTATTGTCAGGGGGAGAGGGAGGGGTTGAGTATTGTCATGGGGAGAGGGAGGGGATGAATATTTTCAGGGGGAGAGGGAGGGGGTGAGTATTGTCAGGGGGAGAGGGAGGGGATGAGTAGTGTCAGGGGGAAAGGGAGGCGGTGAGTATTGTCAGGGGGTGAGGGAGGGTGTGAGCATTGTCAGGGGGAGAGGGAGGGGGTGAGCATTGTCAGGGGAGAGGGAGGGGGTGAGTATTGTCAGGAGGAGAGGGAGGGGGTGAGTATTTCAGGGGGTGAGGGAGGGAGTGAGTATTGCCAGGGGGTGAGGGAGGGGGTGAGCATTGTCAGGAGGAGAGGGAGTGAGTGAAGGAGGGGGTGAGTATTTCAGGGGGTGAGGGAGGAAGGGAGTATTTCTGGGGGTGAGGGAGGGGATGAGTATTTCAGGGGGTGAGGGAGGGAGTGAGTATTGTCAGGGGGTGAGGAGGAGGTGAGTATTGCCAGGGGGTGAGGGAGGGAGTGAGGGAGGGAGTGAGGATCCTCAGGGGGTGCGGAAGGAGGTGAGTATTGCCAGGAGGTGAGGGAGGGAGTGAGGGAGGGAGTGAGGATTCTCAGGGAGTGAGGGAGGGAGTGAGTATTGTCAGGGTGTGAGGAGTGGGTGAGTATTGTCAGGGGGAGAGGGAGGGGGTGAGTATTTCAGAGGCTGAGGTAGGGCGTGAGTATTTTAGGGGGAGAGGGAGGGAGTGAGTATTGTCAGGGGGTGAGGGAGGGGGTAAGAATTTCAGGGGGTGAGGGAGGGGTGAGTATTTCAGAGGGTGAGGGAGGGGGTGAGTATTTCAGAGGGTGAGGGAGGGGGTGAGTATTTCAGGGGGAGAGGGAGGGGGTCAGTACTGTCAGGGGGTGAGGGAGGGGGTGAGTATTGTCAGGGGGTGAGGGAGGGGGTGAGTATTGTCAGGGGGTGAGGGAGGGGGTGAGTATTGTCAGGGGGTGAGGAGGGGGTGAGTATTTCAGGGGGTGAGGAGGGGGTGAGTATTTTCAGAGGGAGCGGGAGGGGGGGGAGGATTCTCAGGGGGAGAGGGAGGGGGTGAGTATTGTCAGGGGGAGAGGGAGGGGGGAGTATTGTCAGGGGGAGAGGGAGGGATTGAGCATTGTCAGAGGGAGAGGGAGGGGTGTGAGCATTGTCAGGGGGAGAGGGAGGGGTGAGTATTGTCAGGGGGAGAGGGAGGCGGGTGAGCATTGTCAGGGGGAGAGGGAGGGGGTGTGTATTGTCAGGGGGTGAGGGAGGGGGTGAGGATTCTCGGGGGAGAGGGAAGGGGTGAGTATTGTCAGGGGGAGAAGGAGGGGTTCAGCATTGTCAGGGGGAGAGGGAGGGGGTGAGCATTGTCGGGGGAGAGGGAGGGGGTGAGTATTGTCAGGGGGAGAGGGAGGCGGGTGAGCATTGTCAGGGGGAGAGGGAGGGGGTGTGTATTGTCAGGGGGTGTGGGAGGGGGTGAGGATTCTCGGGGGAGAGGGAAGGGGTGAGTATTGTCAGGGGGAGAAGGAGGGGTTCAGCATTGTCAGGGGGAGAGTGAGGGGGTGAGCATTGTCGGGGGAGAGGGAGGGGGTGAGTATTGTCAGGGGGAGAGGGAGGGTGGTGAGCAATGTCAGGGCGAGAGGGAGGGGGTGAGTATTGTCAGGGGGAGAGGGAGGGGTTGAGTATTGTCAGGGGGAGAGGGAGGGGGTGAGCATTGTAAGGGGAAGAGGGAGGGGTGAGCATTCTCAGGGGGAGAGGGAGGCGGGTGAGCATCGTCAGGGGGAGAGGGAGGGGGTGTGTATTGTCAGGGGGTGAGGGAGGGGGTGAGGATTCTCGGGGGAGAGGGAAGGGGTGAGTATTGTCAGGGGGAGAAGGAGGGGTTCAGCATTGTCAGGGGGAGAGGGAGGGGGTGAGCATTGTCGGGGGAGAGGGAGGGGGTGAGTATTGTCAGGGGGAGAGGGAGGGTGGTGAGCAATGTCAGGGCGAGAGGGAGGGGATGAGTATTGTCAGGGGGAGAGGGAGGGGTTGAGTATTGTCAGGGGGAGAGGGAGGGGGTGAGCATTGTAAGGGGGAGAGGGAGGGGTGAGCATTCTCAGGGGAGAGGGAGGGGGTGAGTATTGTCAGGGGGAGAGGGAGGGGGTGAGTATTGTCAGGGTAGTGGGAGGAGGTGGGTATTGTCAGGGGGAGAGGGAGGGGATGATTATTGTCAGGGGGAGAGGGAGGGGGTGAGCATTGTCAGGGGGAGAGGGAGGGGATGAGCAGTGTCAGGGGGGGAGGGAGGGGTGAGCATTGTCAGGGGGAGAGGGAGAGGATGAGCATTGTCAGATGGAGAGGGAGGGGGTGAGTATTGTCAGGGGAGAGGGAGGGGTTGAGTATTGTCAGGGGGAGAGGGAGGGGGTGAGTATTGTCAGGGGGAGAGGGAGGGAATGAGTATTGTCAGGGGGAAAGGGAGGCGGTGAGTATTGTCAGGGGGTGAGGGAGGGGGTGAGCATTGTCAGGGGGAGAGGGAGGGGATGGGCATTGTCAGGTGGAGAGGGAGGGGGTGAGTATTGTCAGGGGGAGAGGGAGGCGGTGAGTATTGTCAGGGGGTGAGGGAGGGGGTGAGCCTAGTCAGGGGGAGACCGAGGGGGTGAGCATTGTCAGGGGTGAGGGAGGGGGTGAGTATTGTTAGGGGAGAAGGAGGGAGTGAGCATTGTCAGGGGGAGAGGGAGGGAGGGAGTATTGTCAGGGGAGAGGGAGGGGATGAGTATTGTCAGGGGGAGAGGGAGGGGGTGAGTATTGTCAGGGGAGAGGGAGGGGTGAGCATTGTCGGGGAGAGGGAGGGGGTGAGTATTGTCAGAGGAGAGGGAGGGAGTGAGTATTGTCAGGGGGAGAGGGAGGGAGGGAGTATTGTCAGGGGAGAGGATGAGTATTGTCAGTGGGGAGGGAGGGGTGAGCATTGCCGGGGAGAGGGAGGGGGTGAGCCTTGTCAGGGGGAGACCGAGGGAGTGAGTATTGTCAGGGGGAGTGGGAGGGGGTGAGTATTGTCGGGGGTGAGGGAGGGGGTTACTATTGTCAGGGGGTGAGTGTGGGGGTGAGTATTGTATTGTCAGGGGGAGAGGGAGGGAGTGTGTATTGTCAGGGGAGAGGGAGGGAGTGAGCATTGTCAGGGGAGAGGGAGAGGATGAGTGTTGTCAGGGGAGAGGGAGAGGATGACCATTGTCAGGACGAGAGGGGGGGTGAG
Source organism: Scyliorhinus torazame (assembly GCF_047496885.1). NCBI lineage: Eukaryota > Metazoa > Chordata > Chondrichthyes > Carcharhiniformes > Scyliorhinidae > Scyliorhinus > Scyliorhinus torazame. The sequence goes on along the minus strand of NC_092709.1, from coordinate 183,627,758 downwards.
TATTGTCAGGGGGAGAGGGAGGGGATGAGCATTGTCAGGTGGAGAGGGAGTGGGTGAGTATTGTCAGGGGGAGAGGGAGGGGTTGAGTATTGTCATGGGGAGAGGGAGGGGATGAGTATTTTCAGGGGGAGAGGGAGGGGGTGAGTATTGTCAGGGGGAGAGGGAGGGGCTGAGTATTGTCAGGGGAGAGGGAGGGGATGAGTATTGTCAGGGGGAAAGGGAGGCGGTGAGTGTTGTCATGGGGTGAGTGCGGGTGTGAGCCTTGTCAGGGGGAGACCGAGGGGGTGAGCATTGTCAGGGGAGAGGGAGGGGGTGAGTATTGTCAGGGGAGAGGGAGGGAGTGAGCATTGTCAGGGGGAGAGGGAGGGAGGGAGCATTGTCAGGGGAGAGGGAGGGGATGAGTATTGTCAGGGGGAGAGGGAGGGGGTGAGTATTGTCAGGGGAGAGGGAGGGGTGAGCATTGTCGGGGAGAGGGAGGGGGTGAGTATTGTCAGAGGAGAGGGAGGGAGTGAGTATTGTCAGGGGGAGAGGGAGGGAGGGAGTATTGTCAGGGGAGAGGATGAGTATTGTCAGGGGGAGTGGGAGGGGATGAGTATTGTCAGGGGGAAAGGGAGGCGGTGAGTATTGCCAGGGGATGAGGGAGGGGGTGAGCCTTGTCGGGGGAGTCCGAGGGGGTGAGTGTTGTCGGGGGAGTGGGAGAGGGTTAGTATTGTCAGGGGGTGAGGGTGGGGGTGAGTAGTGTATTGTCAGGGGGAGAGGGAGGGAGTGAGTATTGTCAGGGGGAGAAGGAGGGATTGAGCATTGTCAGGGGGAGAGGGAGAGGATGACCATTGTCAGTTGGAGAGGGAAGGGTTGAGTATTGTCAGGGGGAGAGGGAGGGGGTGAGCAATGTCAGGGGTAGAGGGAGGGGCTGGGCATTGTCAGGGGGAGAGGGGGGGGGTGAGTATTGTCAGGGGGAGAGGGAGGGGATGAGCATTGTCAGGTGGAGAGGGAGGGGGTGAGTATTGTCAGTGGGAGAGGGAGGGGTTGAGTATTGTCAGGGGGAGAGGGAGGGGATGAGCAGTGTCAGGGGGGGAGGGAGGGGTGAGCATTGTCAGGGGGAGAGGGAGGGGGTGAGTATTGTCAGGGGGAGAGGGAGGCGGGTGAGCATTGTCAGGGGGAGAGGGAGGGGGTGTGTATTGTCAGGGGGTGAGGGAGGGGGTGAGGATTCTCGGGGGAGAGGGAAGGGGTGAGTATTGTCAGGGGGAGAAGGAGGGGTTCAGCATTGTCAGGGGGAGAGTGAGGGGGTGAGCATTGTCGGGGGAGAGGGAGGGGGTGAGTATTGTCAGGGGGAGAGGGAGGGTGGTGAGCAATGTCAGGGCGAGAGGGAGGGGGTGAGTATTGTCAGGGGGAGAGGGAGGGGTTGAGTATTGTCAGGGGGAGAGGGAGGGGGTGAGCATTGTAAGGGGAAGAGGGAGGGGTGAGCATTCTCAGGGGGAGAGGGAGGCGGGTGAGCATCGTCAGGGGGAGAGGGAGGGGGTGTGTATTGTCAGGGGGTGAGGGAGGGGGTGAGGATTCTAGAGGGAGAGGGAAGGGGTGAGTATTGTCAGGGGGAGAAGGAGGGGTTCAGCATTGTCAGGGGGAGAGGGAGGGGGTGAGCATTGTCGGGGGAGAGGGAGGGGGTGAGTATTGTCAGGGGGAGAGGGAGGGTGGTGAGCAATGTCAGGGCGAGAGGGAGGGGATGAGTATTGTCAGGGGGAGAGGGAGGGGTTGAGTATTGTCAGGGGGAGAGGGAGGGGGTGAGCATTGTAAGGGGGAGAGGGAGGGGTGAGCATTCTCAGGGGAGAGGGAGGGGGTGAGTATTGTCAGGGGGAGAGGGAGGGGGTGAGTATTGTCAGGGTAGTGGGAGGAGGTGGGTATTGTCAGGGGGAGAGGGAGGGGATGATTATTGTCAGGGGGAGAGGGAGGGGGTGAGCATTGTCAGGGGGAGAGGGAGGGGATGAGCAGTGTCAGGGGGGGAGGGAGGGGTGAGCATTGTCAGGGGGAGAGGGAGAGGATGAGCATTGTCAGATGGAGAGGGAGGGGGTGAGTATTGTCAGGGGAGAGGGAGGGGTTGAGTATTGTCAGGGGGAGAGGGAGGGGGTGAGTATTGTCAGGGGGAGAGGGAGGGAATGAGTATTGTCAGGGGGAAAGGGAGGCGGTGAGTATTGTCAGGGGGTGAGGGAGGGGGTGAGCATTGTCAGGGGGAGAGGGAGGGGATGGGCATTGTCAGGTGGAGAGGGAGGGGGTGAGTATTGTCAGGGGGAGAGGGAGGCGGTGAGTATTGTCAGGGGGTGAGGGAGGGGGTGAGCCTAGTCAGGGGGAGACCGAGGGGGTGAGCATTGTCAGGGGTGAGGGAGGGGGTGAGTATTGTTAGGGGAGAAGGAGGGAGTGAGCATTGTCAGGGGGAGAGGGAGGGAGGGAGTATTGTCAGGGGAGAGGGAGGGGATGAGTATTGTCAGGGGGAGAGGGAGGGGGTGAGTATTGTCAGGGGAGAGGGAGGGGTGAGCATTGTCGGGGAGAGGGAGGGGGTGAGTATTGTCAGAGGAGAGGGAGGGAGTGAGTATTGTCAGGGGGAGAGGGAGGGAGGGAGTATTGTCAGGGGAGAGGATGAGTATTGTCAGTGGGGAGGGAGGGATGAGCATTGCCGGGGAGAGGGAGGGGGTGAGCCTTGTCAGGGGGAGACCGAGGGAGTGAGTATTGTCAGGGGGAGTGGGAGGGGGTGAGTATTGTCGGGGGTGAGGGAGGGGGTTGCTATTGTCAGGGGGTGAGTGTGGGGGTGAGTATTGTATTGTCAGGGGGAGAGGGAGGGAGTGTGTATTGTCAGGGGAGAGGGAGGGAGTGAGCATTGTCAGGGGAGAGGGAGAGGATGAGTGTTGTCAGGGGAGAGGGAGAGGATGACCATTGTCAGGACGAGAGGGGGGGTGAGTATTGTCAGGGGGAGAGGGAGGGGATGAGCATTGTCAGGTGGAGAGGGAGTGGGTGAGTATTGTCAGGGGGAGAGGGAGGGGTTGAGTATTGTCATGGGGAGAGGGAGGGGATGAGTATTTTCAGGGGGAGAGGGAGGGGGTGAGTATTGTCAGGGGGAGAGGGAGGGGCTGAGTATTGTCAGGGGAGAGGGAGGGGATGGGTATTGTCAGGGGGAAAGGGAGGCGGTGAGTGTTGTCATGGGGTGAGTGCGGGTGTGAGCCTTGTCAGGGGGAGACCGAGGGGGTGAGCATTGTCAGGGGAGAGGGAGGGGGTGAGTATTGTCAGGGGAGAGGGAGGGAGTGAGCATTGTCAGGGGGAGAGGGAGGGAGGGAGCATTGTCAGGGGAGAGGGAGGGGATGAGTATTGTCAGGGGGAGAGGGAGGGGGTGAGTATTGTCAGGGGAGAGGGAGGGGTGAGCATTGTCGGGGAGAGGGAGGGGGTGAGTATTGTCAGAGGAGAGGGAGGGAGTGAGTATTGTCAGGGGGAGAGGGAGGGAGGGAGTATTGTCAGGGGAGAGGATGAGTATTGTCAGGGGGAGTGGGAGGGGATGAGTATTGTCAGGGGGAAAGGGAGGCGGTGAGTATTGCCAGGGGATGAGGGAGGGGGTGAGCCTTGTCGGGGGAGTCCGAGGGGGTGAGTGTTGTCGGGGGAGTGGGAGAGGGTTAGTATTGTCAGGGGGTGAGGGTGGGGGTGAGTAGTGTATTGTCAGGGGGAGAGGGAGGGAGTGAGTATTGTCAGGGGGAGAAGGAGGGATTGAGCATTGTCAGGGGGAGAGGGAGAGGATGACCATTGTCAGTTGGAGAGGGAAGGGTTGAGTATTGTCAGGGGGAGAGGGAGGGGGTGAGCAATGTCAGGGGTAGAGGGAGGGGCTGGGCATTGTCAGGGGGAGAGGGGGGGGGGTGAGTATTGTCAGGGGGAGAGGGAGGGGATGAGCATTGTCAGGTGGAGAGGGAGGGGGTGAGTATTGTAAGTGGGAGAGGGAGGGGTTGAGTATTGTCAGGGGGAGAGGGAGGGGATGAGCAGTGTCAGGGGGGGAGGGAGGGGTGAGCATTGTCAGGGGGAGAGGGAGAGGATGAGCATTGTCAGATGGAGAGGGAGGGGGTGAGTATTGTCAGGGGAGAGGGAGGGGTTGAGTATTGTCAGGGGGTGAGGGAGGGGGTGAGCATTGTCAGGGGGAGAGGGAGGGGATGGGCATTGTCAGGTGGAGAGGGAGGGGGGTGAGTATTGTCAGGGGGAGAGGGAGGCGGTGAGTATTGTCAGGGGGTGAGGGAGGGGGTGAGCCTAGTCAGGGGGAGACCGAGGGGGTGAGCATTGTCAGGGGTGAGGGAGGGGGTGAGTATTGTTAGGGGAGAAGGAGGGAGTGAGCATTGTCAGGGGGAGAGGGAGGGAGGGAGTATTGTCAGGGGAGAGGGAGGGGATGAGTATTGTCAGGGGGAGAGGGAGGGGGTGAGTATTGTCAGGGGAGAGGGAGGGGTGAGCATTGTCGGGGAGAGGGAGGGGGTGAGTATTGTCAGAGGAGAGGGAGGGAGTGAGTATTGTCAGGGGGAGAGGGAGGGAGGGAGTATTGTCAGGGGAGAGGATGAGTATTGTCAGTGGGGAGGGAGGGGTGAGCATTGCCGGGGAGAGGGAGGGGGTGAGCCTTGTCAGGGGGAGACCGAGGGAGTGAGTATTGTCAGGGGGAGTGGGAGGGGGTGAGTATTGTCGGGGGTGAGGGAGGGGGTTACTATTGTCAGGGGGTGAGTGTGGGGGTGAGTATTGTATTGTCAGGGGGAGAGGGAGGGAGTGTGTATTGTCAGCGGGAGAGGGAGGGGTTGAGCATTGTCAGGGGAGAGGGAGGGAGTGAGCATTGTCAGGGGAGAGGGAGAGGATGAGTGTTGTCAGGGGAGAGGGAGAGGATGACCATTGTCAGGACGAGAGGGGGGGTGAGTATTGTCAGGGGGAGAGGGAGGGGATGAGCATTGTCAGGTGGAGAGGGAGTGGGTGAGTATTGTCAGGGGGAGAGGGAGGGGTTGAGTATTGTCATGGGGAGAGGGAGGGGATGAGTATTTTCAGGGGGAGAGGGAGGGGGTGAGTATTGTCAGGGGGAGAGGGAGGGGCTGAGTATTGTCAGGGGAGAGGGAGGGGATGAGTATTGTCAGGGGGAAAGGGAGGCGGTGAGTGTTGTCATGGGGTGAGTGCGGGTGTGAGCCTTGTCAGGGGGAGACCGAGGGGGTGAGCATTGTCAGGGGAGAGGGAGGGGGTGAGTATTGTCAGGGGAGAGGGAGGGAGTGAGCATTGTCAGGGGGAGAGGGAGGGAGGGAGCATTGTCAGGGGAGAGGGAGGGGATGAGTATTGTCAGGGGGAGAGGGAGGGGGTGAGTATTGTCAGGGGAGAGGGAGGGGTGAGCATTGTCGGGGAGAGGGAGGGGGTGAGTATTGTCAGAGGAGAGGGAGGGAGTGAGTATTGTCAGGGGGAGAGGGAGGGAGGGAGTATTGTCAGGGGAGAGGATGAGTATTGTCAGGGGGAGTGGGAGGGGATGAGTATTGTCAGGGGGAAAGGGAGGCGGTGAGTATTGCCAGGGGATGAGGGAGGGGGTGAGCCTTGTCGGGGGAGTCCGAGGGGGTGAGTGTTGTCGGGGGAGTGGGAGAGGGTTAGTATTGTCAGGGGGTGAGGGTGGGGGTGAGTAGTGTATTGTCAGGGGGAGAGGGAGGGAGTGAGTATTGTCAGGGGGAGAAGGAGGGATTGAGCATTGTCAGGGGGAGAGGGAGAGGATGAGTATTGTCAGGGGGAGAGGGAGAGGATGACCATTGTCAGTTGGAGAGGGAAGGGTTGAGTATTGTCAGGGGGAGAGGGAGGGGGTGAGCAATGTCAGGGGTAGAGGGAGGGGCTGGGCATTGTCAGGGGGAGAGGGGGGGGGTGAGTATTGTCAGGGGGAGAGGGAGGGGATGAGCATTGTCAGGTGGAGAGGGAGGGGGTGAGTATTGTCAGTGGGAGAGGGAGGGGGTGAGTATTGCCAGGCGATGAGGGAGGGGGTGAGGGAGGGGGTGAGTATTTCAAAGGGTGAGGGAGGGAGGGAGTATTTCAGGGGGTGAGGGAGCGGATGAGTATTGTCAGATGGTGAGGAGGGGGTGAGTATTGCCAGGGGGTGTGGGAGGGAGTGAGGGAGGGAGTGAGGATTCTCAGGGGGTCAGGAAGGGGGTGAGTATTGCCAGGAGGTGAGGGAGGGAGTGAGGGAGGGAGGGAGGATTCTCAAGGGGTGAGGGAGGGAGTGAGTATTGTCAGGGGGTGAGGAGTGGGTGAGTATTGTCAGGGGGAGAGGGAGGGGGTGAGTATTTCAGAGGGTGAGGGAGGGGGTGAGTATTTCAGGGGGAGAGGGAGGGAGTGAGTATTGTCAGGGGGTGAGGGAGGGGGTGAGTATTGTCAGGGGGTGAGGGAGGGGGTGAGTATTGTCAGGGGGAGAGGGAGGGGATGAGCATTGTCAGGTGGAGAGGGAGGGGGTGAGTATTGTCAGGGGGAGAGGGAGGGGTTGAGTATTGTCAGGGGGAGAGGGAGGGGATGAGTATTGTCAGGGGGTGAGGGAGGGGGTGAGTATTGTCAGGGGGTGAGGGAGGGGGTGAGTATTGTCAGGGGGAGAGGGAGGGGTTGAGTATTGTCAGGGGGAGAGGGAGGGGATGAGTATTGTCAGGGGGAAAGGGAGGGGGTGGGTATTGTCACGGGAAGAGGGAGCTGCTGAGTATAGTCAGGGGGCGAGGGAGGGAGTGAGGGATGTAGTGAGGATTCTCAGGGGGTGAGGGAGGGGGTGAGCATTGTCAGTGGGTGAGGAGGGGGTGAGTGTTTCAGGGGGTGAGTGAGGGAGTGAGTATTTCAGGGGGTGAGGGAGGGGGTGAGCATTGTCAGGAGGAGAGGGAGGGGGTGAGTATTTCAGGGGGTGAGGGAGGGAGTGAGTATTGCCAGGGGGTGAGGGAGGGCGTGTGGATTCTCAGGGGGTGAGGGAGGGGGTGAGTATTGCCAGGCGATGAGGGAGGGAGTGAGGGAGGGGGTGAGTATTTCAGGGGGTGAGGGAGGGAGGGAGTATTTCAGGGGGTGAGGGAGGGGATGAGTATTTCAGGGGGTGAGGAAGGGTTGAGTATTGCCAGGAGGTGAGGGAGGGAGTGAGGGAGGGAGTGAGGATTCTCAAGGGGTGAGGGAGGGAGTGAGTATTGTCAGGGGGTGAGGAGTGGGTGAGTATTGTCAGGGGGAGAGGGAGGGGGTGAGTATTTCAGAGGGTGAGGGAGGGGGTGAGTATTTCAGGGGGAGAGGGAGGGAGTGAGTATTGTCAGGGGGTGAGGGAGGGGGTGAGTATTGTCAGGGGGTGAGGGAGAGGGTGAGTATTGTCAGGGGTGAGGGAGTTGTGAGTATTGTCAGGGGGAGAAGGAGGGGAAGAGGATTATCAGGGTGTGAGGGAGGGGGTGAGGATTGTCACAGGGAGAGGGAGGGAGTGAGTATTTTAGGGGGTGAGGAAGGGGGTGAGTATTTCAGGGGGTGAGGGAGGGAGTGAGTATTTCAGGGGGCGAGGGAGGGGGTGGGTATTGTCACGGGAAGAGGGAGGGGGTGAGTATTGTCAGGGGGTGAGTGAGGGAGGTAGTGAGGATTCTCAGGGGGTGAGGGAGGGGGTGAGCATTGTTAGTGGGTGAGGAAGGGGTGAGTATTTCAGGGGGTGAGGGAGGGGGTGAGTATTTCAGGGGGTGAGGGAGGGAGTGAGGATTCTCATGGGGTGAGGGAGGGGGTGAGTATTGCCAGGAAGTGAGGGAGGGAGTGAGGGAGGGAGTGAGTATTTCAGGGGGTGAGGGAGGAAGGGAGTATTTCAGGGGGTGACGGAGGGGATGAGTATTTCAGGGGGTGAGGGAGGGAGTGAGTATTGTCAGGGGGTGAGGAGGAGGTGAGTATTGCCAGGGGGTGAGGGAGGGTGTGAGGGAGGGAGTGAGGATCCTCAGGGGGTGAGGAAGGGAGTGAGTATTGCCAGGAGGTGAGGGAGGGAGTGAGGGAGGGAGTGAGGATTCTCAGGGGGTGAGGGAGGGAGTAAGTATTATCAGGGAGTGAGGAGTGGGTGAGTATTGTCAGGGGGTGAGGGAGGGGGTGAGTATTGTCAGGGGGTGACGGAGGGGGTGAGTATGGTCAGGGGTGAGGGAGTTGTGAGTATTGTCAGGGGGAAAAGGAGGGGAAGAGGATTGTCAGGGGCTGAGGGAGGGGATGAGTATTGTCAGGGGGAGAGGGAGGGGGTGAGCATTGTCAGGGGGAGAGGGAGGGGATGAGCATTGTCAGGGGGAGAGACAGGGGTGAGCATTGTCAGGGGGAGAGGGAGGGAGTGAGCATTGTCAGGGGGAGAGGGAGGGGGTGAGCATTGTCAGGGGGAGAGGGAGGGGATGAGGATTGTCAGGTGGAGAGGGAGGGGGTGAGTATTGTCAGGGGGAGAGGGAGGGGTTGAGTATTGTCAGCGGGAGAGGTAGGGGGTGAGTATTGTCAGGGGGAGAGGGAGGGGATGAGTATTGTCAGGGGGAAAGGGAGGCGGTGAGTATTGTCAGGGGGTGAGGGAGGGGGTGAGCCTTGTCAGGGGGAGACCAAGGGGGTGAGCATTGTCAGGGGAGAGGGAGGGGGTGAGTATTGTCAGGGGAGAGGGAGGGAGTGAGCATTGTCAGGGGGTGAGGGAGGGAGTATTGTCAGGGGAGAGGGAGGGGATGAGTATTGTCAGGGGCAGAGGGAGGGGGTGAGTATTGTCAGGGGAGAGGGAGGGGTGAGCATTGTCGGGGAGAGGGAGGCGGTGAGTATTGTCAGAGGAGAGGGAGGGAGTGAGTATTGTCAGGGGGAGTGGGAGGGAGGGAGTATTGTCAGGGGAGAGGGAGGGGATGAGTATTGTCAGGGGGAGAGGGAGGGGGTGAGTATTGTCGGGGGTGAGGGAGGGGGTGAGTATTGTCAGGGGGTGAGGTTGGGTGTGAGTATCGTATTGTCAGGGGGAGAGGGAGGGGGTGAGTATTGTCAGGGGGAGAAGGAGGGAATTAAGCATTTTCAGGGGGAGAGGGAGGGGTGAGCATTCTCAGGGGAGAGGGAGGGGGTGAGTATTGTCAGGGGGACAGGGAGGGGTTGAGTATTGTCAGGGGGAGAGGGAGGGGTTGAGTATTGTCAGGGGGAGAGGGAGGGGGTGAGCATTGTAAGGGGGAGAGGGAGGGGGTGAGCATTCTCAGGGGAGAGGGAGTGGGTGAGTATTTGCACGGGGAGAGGGAGGGGGTGAGTATTGTCAGGGGGAGAGGGAGGGGGTGAGTATTGTCAGGGGGAGAGGGAGGGGATGAGTATTGTCAGGGGGAGAGGGAGGGGATGACTATTGTCAGGGAGTGAAGGAGGGGTGAGTATTGTCAGGGGGATAGGGAGGGGGGGTGTATTGTCAGGGGGAGAGGGAGGGGATGAGCATTGTCAGGTGGAGAGGGAGGGGGTGAATATTGTCAGTGGGAGAGGGAGGGGGTGAGTATTGCCAGGCGATGAGGGAGGGGGTGAGGGAGGGGGAGAGTATTTCAAAGGGTGAGGGAGGGAGGGAGTATTTCAGGGGGTGAGGGAGCGGATGAGTATTGTCAGATGGTGAGGAGGGGGTGAGTATTGCCAGGGGGTGTGGGAGGGAGTGAGGGAGGGAGTGAGGATTCTCAGGGGGTCAGGAAGGGGGTGAGTATTGCCAGGAGGTGAGGGAGGGAGTGAGGGAGGGAGGGAGGATTCTCAAGGGGTGAGGGAGGGAGTGAGTATTGTCAGGGGGTGAGGAGTGGGTGAGTATTGTCAGGGGGAGAGGGAGGGGGTGAGTATTTCAGAGGGTGAGGGAGGGGGTGAGTATTTCAGGGGGAGAGGGAGGGAGTGAGTATTGTCAGGGGGTGAGGGAGGGGGTGAGTATTGTCAGGGGGTGAGGGAGGGGGTGAGTATTGTCAGGGGGAGAGGGAGGGGATGAGCATTGTCAGGTGGAGAGAGAGGGGGTGAGTATTGTCAGGGGGAGAGGGAGGGGTTGAGTATTGTCAGGGGGAGAGGGAGGGGAATGAGTATTGTCAGGGGGAAAGGGAGGGGGTGGGTATTGTCACGGGAAGAGGGAGCTGCTGAGTATAGTCAGGGGGCGAGGGAGGGAGTGAGGGATGTAGTGAGGATTCTCAGGGGGTGAGGGAGGGGGTGAGCATTGTCAGTGGGTGAGGAGGGGGTGAGTGTTTCAGGGGGTGAGGGAGGGAGTGAGTATTTCAGGGGGTGAGGGAGGGGGTGAGCATTGTCAGGAGGAGAGGGAGGGGGTGAGTATTTCAGGGGGTGAGGGAGGGAGTGAGTATTGCCAGGGGGTGAGGGAGGGCGTGTGGATTCTCAGGGGGTGAGGGAGGGGGTGAGTATTGCCAGGCGATGAGGGAGGGAGTGAGGGAGGGGGTGAGTATTGCCAGGCGATGAGGGAGGGAGTGAGGGAGGGGGTGAGTATTTCAGGGGGTGAGGGAGGGAGGGAGTATTTCAGGGGGTGAGGGAGGGGATGAGTATTTCAGGGGGTGAGGAAGGGTTGAGTATTGCCAGGAGGTGAGGGAGGGAGTGAGGGAGGGAGTGAGGATTCTCAAGGGGTGAGGGAGGGAGTGAGTATTGTCAGGGGGTGAGGAGTGGGTGAGTATTGTCAGGGGGAGAGGGAGGGGGTGAGTATTTCAGAGGGTGAGGGAGGGGGTGAGTATTTCAGGGGGAGAGGGAGGGAGTGAGTATTGTCAGGGGGTGAGGGAGGGGGTGAGTATTGTCAGGGGGTGAGGGAGAGGGTGAGTATTGTCAGGGGTGAGGGAGTTGTGAGTATTGTCAGGGGGAGAAGGAGGGGAAGAGGATTGTCAGGGTGTGAGGGAGGGGGTGAGGATTGTCACAGGGAGAGGGAGGGAGTGAGTATTTTAGGGGGTGAGGAAGGGGGTGGGTATTGTCACGGGAAGAGGGAGGGGGTGAGTATTGTCAGGGGGTGAGGGAGGGAGTGAGGGAGGTAGTGAGGATTCTCAGGGGGTGAGGGAGGGGGTGAGCATTGTTAGTGGGTGAGGAAGGGGTGAGTATTTCAGGGGGTGAGGGAGGGGGTGAGTATTTCAGGGGGTGAGGGAGGGAGTGAGGATTCTCATGGGGTGAGGGAGGGGGTGAGTATTGCCAGGAAGTGAGGGAGGGAGTGAGGGAGGGAGTGAGTATTTCAGGGGGTGAGGGAGGAAGGGAGTATTTCAGGGGGTGACGGAGGGGATGAGTATTTCAGGGGGTGAGGGAGGGAGTGAGTATTGTCAGGGGGTGAGGAGGAGGTGAGTATTGCCAGGGGGTGAGGGAGGGTGTGAGGGAGGGAGTGAGGATCCTCAGGGGGTGAGGAAGGGAGTGAGTATTGCCAGGAGGTGAGGGAGGGAGTGAGGGAGGGAGTGAGGATTCTCAGGGGGTGAGGGAGGGAGTAAGTATTATCAGGGAGTGAGGAGTGGGTGAGTATTGTCAGGGGGTGAGGGAGGGGGTGAGTATTGTCAGGGGGTGACGGAGGGGGTGAGTATGGTCAGGGGTGAGGGAGTTGTGAGTATTGTCAGGGGGAAAAGGAGGGGAAGAGGATTGTCAGGGGCTGAGGGAGGGGATGAGTATTGTCAGGGGGAGAGGGAGGGGGTGAGCATTGTCAGGGGGAGAGGGAGGGGATGAGCATTGTCAGGGGGAGAGACAGGGGTGAGCATTGTCAGGGGGAGAGGGAGGGAGTGAGCATTGTCAGGGGGAGAGGGAGGGGGTGAGCATTGTCAGGGGGAGAGGGAGGGGATGAGGATTGTCAGGTGGAGAGGGAGGGGGTGAGTATTGTCAGGGGGAGAGGGAGGGGTTGAGTATTGTCAGCGGGAGAGGTAGGGGGTGAGTATTGTCAGGGGGAGAGGGAGGGGATGAGTATTGTCAGGGGGAAAGGGAGGCGGTGAGTATTGTCAGGGGGTGAGGGAGGGGGTGAGCCTTGTCAGGGGGAGACCAAGGGGGTGAGCATTGTCAGGGGAGAGGGAGGGGGTGAGTATTGTCAGGGGAGAGGGAGGGAGTGAGCATTGTCAGGGGGTGAGGGAGGGAGTATTGTCAGGGGAGAGGGAGGGGATGAGTATTGTCAGGGGCAGAGGGAGGGGGTGAGTATTGTCAGGGGAGAGGGAGGGGTGAGCATTGTCGGGGAGAGGGAGGCGGTGAGTATTGTCAGAGGAGAGGGAGGGAGTGAGTATTGTCAGGGGGAGTGGGAGGGAGGGAGTATTGTCAGGGGAGAGGGAGGGGATGAGTATTGTCAGGGGGAGAGGGAGGGGGTGAGTATTGTCGGGGGTGAGGGAGGGGGTGAGTATTGTCAGGGGGTGAGGTTGGGTGTGAGTATCGTATTGTCAGGGGGAGAGGGAGGGGGTGAGTATTGTCAGGGGGAGAAGGAGGGAATTAAGCATTTTCAGGGGGAGAGGGAGGGGTGAGCATTCTCAGGGGAGAGGGAGGGGGTGAGTATTGTCAGGGGGGCAGGGAGGGGTTGAGTATTGTCAGGGGGAGAGGGAGGGGTTGAGTATTGTCAGGGGGAGAGGGAGGGGGTGAGCATTGTAAGGGGGAGAGGGAGGGGGTGAGCATTCTCAGGGGAGAGGGAGTGGGTGAGTATTTGCACGGGGAGAGGGAGGGGGTGAGTATTGTCAGGGGGAGAGGGAGGGGGTGAGTATTGTCAGGGGGAGAGGGAGGGGATGAGTATTGTCAGGGGGAGAGGGAGGGGATGACTATTGTCAGGGAGTGAAGGAGGGGTGAGTATTGTCAGGGGGATAGGGAGGGGGGGTGTATTGTCAGGGGGAGAGGGAGGGGGTGAGTATTGTCAGGGGAGTGGGAGGGGGTGAGTATTGTCTGGGGGCGAGGGAGGGGATGAGTATTGTTAGGGGGAGAGGGAGGGGATGAGCATTGTCAGGCGGAGAGGGAGGGATTGAGCATTGTCAGGGGGAGAGGGAGGGGGTGAGTATTGTCAGGGGGAGAGGGAGGGGATGAGCATTGTCAGGGGGAGAGGGAGGGGGTGAGTATTGTCAGGGGGAGAGGGAGGGGATGAGTATTGTCAGGGGGTGAGGCAGGGGGGGAGCCTTGTCAGGGGGAGACCGAGGGGGTGAGCATTGTCAGGGGAGAGGGAGGGGGTGAGTATTGTCAGAGGAGAGGGAGGGGGTGAGTATTGTCAGGGGGAGAGGGAGGGGGTGAGTATTGTCAGGGGGAGAGGGAGGGGATGACTATTGTCAGGGAGTGAAGGAGGGGTGAGTATTGTCAGGGGGATAGGGAGGGGGGGTGTATTGTCAGGGGGAGAGGGAGGGGGTGAGTATTGTCAGGGGAGTGGGAGGGGGTGAGTATTGTCTGGGGGCGAGGGAGGGGATGAGTATTGTCAGGGGGAGAGGGAGGTGGTGAGCATTGTCAGGGGTAGAGGGAGGGGATGAGCATTGTCAGGGGGGGAGGGTGGGGTGAGCATTGTCAGGGGGAGAGGGAGTGAGTATTGTCAGGGGGAGAGGGAGGGGGTGAGTATTGTCAGGGGGAGAGGGAGGGGGGGCGTATTGTCAGGCGGAGAGGGAGGGAGTGAGCATTGTCAGGGGGAGAGGGAGGGGGTGAGTATTGTCAGGGGGAGAGGGAGGGGATGAGCATTGTCAGGTGGAGAGGGAGGGGGTGAGTTATTGTCAGGGGGAGAGGGAGGGGTTGAGTATTGTCAGGGGGAGAGGGAGGGGGTGAGTATTGTCAGGGGGAGAGGGAGGGGATGAGTATTGTCAGGGGGAAAGGGAGGCGGTGAGTATTTTCAGGGGGTGAGGCAGGGGGGGAGCCTTGTCAGGGGGAGACCGAGGGGGTGAGCATTGTCAGGGGAGAGGGAGGGGGTGAGTATTGTCAGGGGGAGAGGGAGGGAGTGAGCATTGTCTAGTGGGAGAGGGAGGGAGGGAGTATTGTCAGGGGAGAGGGAGGGGGTGAGTATTGTAAGGGGGAGAGGGAGGGGGTGAGTATTGTCAGGGGAGAGGGAGGGGTGAGCAATGTCGGGGAGAGGGAGGGGGTGAGTATTGTCAGATGAGAGGGAAGGTGTGAGTATTGTCAGGGGGAGAGGGAGGGAGGGAGTATTGTCAGGGGAGAGGGAGTGGTGAGCATTGTCGGGGAGAGGGAGGGAGTGAGTATTGTCAGAGGAGAGGGAGGGAGTGAGTATTGTCAGGGGGAGTGGGAGGGAGGGAGTATTGTCAGGGGAGAAGGAGGGGATGAGTATTGTCAGGGGGAGAGGGAGGGGGTGAATAAATGTCAGGGGGTGAGGGTGGGGGTGAGTATTGTATTGTCAGGGGGAGAGGGAGGGAGTGAGAATTGTCAGCGGAGAGGGAGGGGTGAGCATTGTCGGGGAGAGGGAGGGGGTGAGTATTGTCAGAGGAGAGGGAGGGAGTGAGCATTGTCAGGGGGAGAGGGAGGGCGGGAGTATTGTCAGGGGAGAGGGAGGGAGTGAGCATTGACAGGGGAGAGGGAGGGGATGAGTATTGTCAGGGGGAGAGGATGACCATTGTCAGGTGGAGAGGGAGGGGATGAGTATTGTCAGGGGGAGAGGGAGGGGGTGAGCATTGTCAGGGGTAGAGGGAGGGGCTGGGCATTGTCAGGGGGAGAGGGGGGGGTGAGTGTTGTCAGGGGGAGGGGGAGGGGATGAGCATTGTCAGGTGGAGAGGGAGGGCGTGAGTATTGTCAGGGGGAGAGGGAGGGGTTGAGTATTGTCATGGGGAGAGGGAGGGGATGAGTATTGTCAGGGGGAGAGGGAGGGGGTGAGTACAGTCAGGGGGAGAGGGAGGGGATGAGTAATGTCAGGGGGAAAGGGAGGCGGTGAGTATTGTCATGGGGTGAGGGAGGGGGTGAGCATTGTCAGGGGGAGAGGGAGGGGGTGGGCATTGTCAGGGGAGAGGGAGGGGCTGAGTATTTTCAGGGGAGAGGGAGGGGGTGAGTATTGTCAGGGGGAGAGGGAGGGGGTGAGAATTGTCAGCGGAGAGGGAGGGGTGAGCATTGTCGGGGAGAGGGAGGGGGTGAGTATTGTCAGAGGAGAGGGAAGGAGTGAGCATTGTCAGGGGAGAGGGAGGGGATGAGTATTGTCAGGGGGAGAGGGAGGGAGTGAGTATTGTCACGGGGAGAAGGAGGGAGTGAGGATTGTCGGGGGAGAGGGAGGGGGTGAGTATTGCCAGGCGGGAGGGAGCGGTGAGCATTGTCGGGGAGAGGGAGGGGGTGAGTATTGTCAGAGGAGAGGGAGGGAGTGATTATTGTCAGCGCAGAGGGGGGTGTGCTTTGTCAGGGGGAGAGGGAGTGGGTGAGTATTTGCACGGGGTGAGGGAGGGGGTGAGTATTGTCAGGGGGAGAGGGAGGGGGGGTGTATTGTCAGGGGGAGAGGGAGGGGGTGAGTATTGTCAGGGGAGTGGGAGGGGGTGAGTATTGTCAGGGGGAGAGGGAGGGGATGAGCATTGTCAGGGGATAGAGGGAGGGGTGAGCATTGTCAGGGGGAGAGGGAGGGAGTGAGCATTGTCAGGGGGAGTGGGAGGGGGTGAGCATTGTCAGGGGGAGAGGGAGGGGATGAGCATTGTCAGGTGGAGAGGGAGGGGGTGAGTATTGTCAGGGGGAGAGGGAGGGGTTGAGTATTGTCAGGGGGAGAGGTAGGGGGTGAGTATTGTCAGGGGGAGAGGGAGGGGATGAGTATTGTCAGGGGGAAAGGGAGGCGGTGAGTATTGTCAGGGGGTGAGGGAGGGGGTGAGCCTTGTCAGGGGGAGACCGAGGGGGTGAACATTGTCAGGGGAGAGGGAGGGGGTGAGTATTGTCAGGGGAGAGGGAGGGAGTGAGCATTGTCAGTGGTAGAGGGAGGGAGTATTGTCAGGGGAGAGGGAGGGGATGAGTATTGTCAGGAGTTGAGGGAGCGGGTGAGTTTTTTCAGGGGAGAGGGAGGGGTGAGCATTGTCGGGGAGAGGAAGGGGGTGAGTATTGTCAGAGGAGAGGGAGGGAGTGAGTATTGTCAGGGGGAGTGGGAGGGAGGGAGTATTGTCAGGGGAGAGGGAGGGGGTGAGCATTGTAAGGGGGAGAGGGAGGGGGTGAGCATTCTCAGGGGAGAGGGAGGGGGTGAGTATTGTCAGGGGGAGAGGGAGGGGGTGAGTATTGTCAGGGGGAGAGGGAGGGGGTGAGTATTGTCAGCGGCAGGGGGAGGGGTGAGCTTTGTCACGGGGAGAGTGAGGGAGTGAGTATTGTCAGCAGCAGGGGGAGGGGTGAGCTTTGTCAGGGGAAGAGGGAGTGTGTGAGTATTTGCACGGGGAGAGGGAGGGGGTGAGTATTGTTAGGGGGAGTGGGAGGGAGGGAGTATTGTCAGGGGAGAGGGAGGGGATGAGTATTGTCAGGGGGAGAGGGAGGGGGTGAGTATTGTCGGGGGTGAGGGAGGGGGTGAGTATTGTCAGGGGGAGAGGGAGGGGATGAGTATTGTCAGGGGGAGAGGGAGGGGATGAGTATTGTCAGGGGGTGACGGAGGGGGTGAGTATGGTCAGGGGTGAGGGAGTTGTGATTATTGTCAGGGGGAAAAGGAGGGGAAGAGGATTGTCAGGGGCTGAGGGAGGGGATGAGTATTGTCAGGGGGAGAGGGAGGGGGTGAGCATTGTCAGGGGGAGAGGGAGGGGATGAGCATTGTCAGGGGGAGAGACAGGGGTGAGCATTGTCAGGGGGAGAGGGAGGGAGTGAGCATTGTCAGGGGGAGAGGGAGGGGGTGAGCATTGTCAGGGGGAGAGGGAGGGGATGAGGATTGTCAGGTGGAGAGGGAGGGGGTGAGTATTGTCAGGGGGAGAGGGAGGGGTTGAGTATTGTCAGCGGGAGAGGTAGGGGGTGAGTATTGTCAGGGGGAGAGGGAGGGGATGAGTATTGTCAGGGGGAAAGGGAGGCGGTGAGTATTGTCAGGGGGTGAGGGAGGGGGTGAACCTTGTCAGGGGGAGACCAAGGGGGTGAGCATTGTCAGGGGAGAGGGAGGGGGTGAGTATTGTCAGGGGAGAGGGAGGGAGTGAGCATTGTCAGGGGGTGAGGGAGGGAGTATTGTCAGGGGAGAGGGAGGGGATGAGTATTGTCAGGGGGAGAGGGAGGGGGTGAGTATTGTCAGGGGAGAGGGAGGGGTGAGCATTGTCGGGGAGAGGGAGGCGGTGAGTATTGTCAGAGGAGAGGGAGGGAGTGAGTATTGTCAGGGGGAGTGGGAGGGAGGGAGTATTGTCAGGGGAGAGGGAGGGGATGAGTATTGTCAGGGGGAGAGGGAGGGGGTGAGTATTGTCGGGGGTGAGGGAGAGGGTGAGTATTGTCAGGGGGTGAGGTTGGGTGTGAGTATCGTATTGTCAGGGGGAGAGGGAGGGGGTGAGTATTGTCAGGGGGAGAAGGAGGGAATTAAGCATTTTCAGGGGGAGAGGGAGGGGTGAGCATTCTCAGGGGAGAGGGAGGGGGTGAGTATTGTCAGGGGGACAGGGAGGGGTTGAGTATTGTCAGGGGGAGAGGGAGGGGTTGAGTATTGTCAGGGGGAGAGGGAGGGGGTGAGCATTGTAAGGGGGAGAGGGAGGGGGTGAGCATTCTCAGGGGAGAGGGAGTGGGTGAGTATTTGCACGGGGAGAGGGAGGGGGTGAGTATTGTCAGGGGGAGAGGGAGGGGGTGAGTATTGTCAGGGGGAGAGGGAGGGGATGAGTATTGTCAGGGGGAGAGGGAGGGGATGACTATTGTCAGGGAGTGAAGGAGGGGTGAGTATTGTCAGGGGGATAGGGAGGGGGGGTGTATTGTCAGGGGGAGAGGGAGGGGGTGAGTATTGTCAGGGGAGTGGGATGGGGTGAGTATTGTCTGGGGGCGAGGGAGGGGATGAGTATTGTCAGGGGGAGAGGGAGGGGGTGAGCATTGTCAGGGGGGGAGGGTGGGGTGAGCATTGTCAGGCGGAGAGGGAGGGAGTGAGAATTGTCAGGGGGAGAGGGAGGGGGTGAGTATTGTCAGG
This sequence comes from Scyliorhinus torazame, assembly GCF_047496885.1. Taxonomy (NCBI): domain Eukaryota; kingdom Metazoa; phylum Chordata; class Chondrichthyes; order Carcharhiniformes; family Scyliorhinidae; genus Scyliorhinus; species Scyliorhinus torazame. The sequence goes on along the minus strand of NC_092709.1, from coordinate 183,609,838 downwards.
GGGAGAGGGAGGGGATGAGCATTGTCAGGTGGAGAGGGAGTGGGTGAGTATTGTCAGGTGGAGAGGGAGGGGGTGAGTTATTGTCAGGGGGAGAGGGAGGGGTTGAGTATTGTCAGGGGGAGAGGGAGGGGGTGAGTTTTGTCAGGGGGAGAGGGAGGGGATGAGTATTGTCAGGGGGAAAGGGAGGCGGTGAGTATTTTCAGGGGGTGAGGCAGGGGGGGAGCCTTGTCAGGGGGAGACCGAGGGGGTGAGCATTGTCAGGGGAGAGGGAGGGGGTGAGTATTGTCAGGGGGAGAGGGAGGGAGTGAGCATTGTCTAGTGGGAGAGGGAGGGAGGGAGTATTGTCAGGGGAGAGGGAGGGGGTGAGTATTGTAAGGGGGAGAGGGAGGGGGTGAGTATTGTCAGGGGAGAGGGAGGGGTGAGCAATGTCGGGGAGAGGGAGGGGGTGAGTATTGTCAGATGAGAGGGAAGGTGTGAGTATTGTCAGGGGGAGAGGGAGGGAGGGAGTATTGTCAGGGGAGAGGGAGTGGTGAGCATTGTCGGGGAGAGGGAGGGGGTGAGTATTGTCAGAGGAGAGGGAGGGAGTGAGTATTGTCAGGGGGAGTGGGAGGGAGGGAGTATTGTCAGGGGAGAAGGAGGGGATGAGTATTGTCAGGGGGAGAGGGAGGGGGTGAATAAATGTCAGGGGGTGAGGGTGGGGGTGAGTATTGTATTGTCAGGGGGAGAGGGAGGGAGTGAGAATTGTCAGCGGAGAGGGAGGGGTGAGCATTGTCGGGGAGAGGGAGGGGGTGAGTATTGTCAGGGGGAGAGGGAGGGGGTGAGAATTGTCAGCGGAGAGGGAGGGGTGAGCATTGTCGGGGAGAGGGAGGGGGTGAGTATTGTCAGAGGAGAGGGAGGGAGTGAGCATTGTCAGGGGGAGAGGGAGGGCGGGAGTATTGTCAGGGGAGAGGGAGGGAGTGAGCATTGACAGGGGAGAGGGAGGGGATGAGTATTGTCAGGGGGAGAGGATGACCATTGTCAGGTGGAGAGGGAGGGGATGAGTATTGTCAGGGGGAGAGGGAGGGGGTGAGCATTGTCAGGGGTAGAGGGAGGGGCTGGGCATTGTCAGGGGGAGAGGGGGGGGTGAGTGTTGTCAGGGGGAGGGGGAGGGGATGAGCATTGTCAGGTGGAGAGGGAGGGCGTGAGTATTGTCAGGGGGAGAGGGAGGGGTTGAGTATTGTCATGGGGAGAGGGAGGGGATGAGTATTGTCAGGGGGAGAGGGAGGGGGTGAGTACAGTCAGGGGGAGAGGGAGGGGATGAGTATTGTCAGGGGGAAAGGGAGGCGGTGAGTATTGTCATGGGGTGAGGGAGGGGGTGAGCATTGTCAGGGGGAGAGGGAGGGGGTGGGCATTGTCAGGGGAGAGGGAGGGGCTGAGTATTTTCAGGGGAGAGGGAGGGGGTGAGTATTGTCAGGGGGAGAGGGAGGGGGTGAGAATTGTCAGCGGAGAGGGAGGGGTGAGCATTGTCGGGGAGAGGGAGGGGGTGAGTATTGTCAGAGGAGAGGGAAGGAGTGAGCATTGTCAGGGGAGAGGGAGGGGATGAGTATTGTCAGGGGGAGAGGGAGGGAGTGAGTATTGTCAGGGGGAGAAGGAGGGAGTGAGGATTGTCGGGGGAGAGGGAGGGGGTGAGTATTGCCAGGCGGGAGGGAGCGGTGAGCATTGTCGGGGAGAGGGAGGGGGTGAGTATTGTCAGAGGAGAGGGAGGGAGTGAGCATTGTCAGGGGGAGAGGGAGGTGGTGGGCATTGTCAGGGGAGAGGGAGGGGGTGAGTATTTTCAGGGGAGAGGGAGGGGGTGAGTATTGTCAGCGGCAGGGGCAGGGTTGAGCTTTGTCACGGGGAGAGTGAGGGAGTGATTATTGTCAGCGCAGGGGGGGGTGTGCTTTGTCAGGGGGAGAGGGAGTGGGTGAGTATTTGCACGGGGTGAGGGAGGGGGTGAGTATTGTCAGGGGGAGAGGGAGGGGGGGTGTATTGTCAGGGGGAGAGGGAGGTGGTGAGTATTGTCAGGGGAGTGGGAGGGGGTGAGTATTGTCAGGGGGAGAGGGAGGGGATGAGCATTGTCAGGGGATAGAGGGAGGGGTGAGCATTGTCAGGGGGAGAGGGAGGGAGTGAGCATTGTCAGGGGGAGTGGGAGGGGGTGAGCATTGTCAGAGGGAGAGGGAGGGGATGAGCATTGTCAGGTGGAGAGGGAGGGGGTGAGTATTGTCAGGGGGAGAGGGAGGGAGTGAGAATTGTCAGGGGGAGAGGGAGGGGGTGAGTATTGTCAGGGGGAGAGGGAGGGGATGAGCATTGTCAGGTGGAGAGGGAGGGGGTGAGTATTGTCAGGTGGAGAGGGAGGGGGTGAGTTATTGTCAGGGGGAGAGGGAGGGGTTGAGTATTGTCAGGGGGAGAGGGAGGGGGTGAGTATTGTCAGGGGGAGAGGGAGGGGATGAGTATTGTCAGGGGGAAAGGGAGGCGGTGAGTATTTTCAGGGGGTGAGGCAGGGGGGGAGCCTTGTCAGGGGGAGACCGAGGGGGTGAGCATTGTCAGGGGAGAGGGAGGGGGTGAGTATTGTCAGGGGGAGAGGGAGGGAGTGAGCATTGTCTAGTGGGAGAGGGAGGGAGGGAGTATTGTCAGGGGAGAGGGAGGGTGTGAGTATTGTAAGGGGGAGAGGGAGGGGGTGAGTATTGTCAGGGGAGAGGGAGGGGTGAGCAATGTCGGGGAGAGGGAGGGGGTGAGTATTGTCAGATGAGAGGGAAGGTGTGAGTATTGTCAGGGGGAGAGGGAGGGAGTATTGTCAGGGGAGAGGGAGTGGTGAGCATTGTCGGGGAGAGGGAGGGGGTGAGTATTGTCAGAGGAGAGGGAGGGAGTGAGTATTGTCAGGGGGAGTGGGAGGGAGGGAGTATTGTCAGGGGAGAAGGAGGGGATGAGTATTGTCAGGGGGAGAGGGAGGGGGTGAATAAATGTCAGGGGGTGAGGGTGGGGGTGAGTATTGTATTGTCAGGGGGAGAGGGAGGGAGTGAGAATTGTCAGCGGAGAGGGAGGGGTGAGCATTGTCGGGGAGAGGGAGGGGGTGAGTATTGTCAGGGGGAGAGGGAGGGGGTGAGAATTGTCAGCGGAGAGGGAGGGGTGAGCATTGTCGGGGAGAGGGAGGGGGTGAGTATTGTCAGAGGAGAGGGAGGGAGTGAGCATTGTCAGGGGGAGAGGGAGGGCGGGAGTATTGTCAGGGGAGAGGGAGGGAGTGAGCATTGACAGGGGAGAGTGAGGGGATGAGTATTGTCAGGGGGAGAGGATGACCATTGTCAGGTGGAGAGGGAGGGGATGAGTATTGTCAGGGTGAGAGGGAGGGGGTGAGCATTGTCAGGGGTAGAGGGAGGGGCTGGGCATTGTCAGGGGGAGAGGGGGGGGTGAGTGTTGTCAGGGGGAGGGGGAGGGGATGAGCATTGTCAGGTGGAGAGGGAGGGCGTGAGTATTGTCGGGGGAGAGGGAGGGGTTGAGTATTGTCATGGGGAGAGGGAGGGGATGAGTATTGTCAGGGGGAGAGGGAGGGGGTGAGTACAGTCAGGGGGAGAGGGAGGGGATGAGTATTGTCAGGGGGAAAGGGAGGCGGTGAGTATTGTCATGGGGTGAGGGAGGGGGTGAGCATTGTCAGGGGGAGAGGGAGGGGGTGGGCATTGTCAGGGGAGAGGGAGGGGCTGAGTATTTTCAGGGGAGAGGGAGGGGGTGAGTATTGTCAGGGGGAGAGGGAGGGAGTGAGTATTGTCAGGGGGAGAAGGAGGGAGTGAGGATTGTCGGGGGAGAGGGAGGGGGTGAGTATTGCCAGGCGGGAGGGAGCGGTGAGCATTGTCGGGGAGAGGGAGGGGGTGAGTATTGTCAGAGGAGAGGGAGGGAGTGAGCATTGTCAGGGGGAGAGGGAGGTGGTGGGCATTGTCAGGGGAGAGGGAGGGGGTGAGTATTTTCAGGGGAGAGGGAGGGGGTGAGTATTGTCAGCGGCAGGGGGAGGGTTGAGCTTTGTCACGGGGAGAGTGAGGGAGTGATTATTGTCAGCGCAGGGGGGGGTGTGCTTTGTCAGGGGAGAGGGAGTGGGTGAGTATTTGCACGGGGTGAGGGAGGGGGTGAGTATTGTCAGGGGGAGAGGGAGGGGGGGTGTATTGTCAGGGGGAGAGGGAGGGGGTGAGTATTGTCAGGGGAGTGGGAGGGGGTGAGTATTGTCAGGGGGAGAGGGAGGGGATGAGCATTGTCAGGGGATAGAGGGAGGGGTGAGCATTGTCAGGGGGAGAGGGAGGGAGTGAGCATTGTCAGGGGGAGTGGGAGGGGGTGAGCATTGTCAGGGGGAGAGGGAGGGGATGAGCATTGTCAGGTGGAGAGGGAGGGGGTGAGTATTGTCAGGGGGAGAGGGAGGGGTTGAGTATTGTCAGGGGGAGAGGTAGGGGGTGAGTATTGTCAGGGGGAGAGGGAGGGGATGAGTATTGTCAGGGGGAAAGGGAGGCGGTGAGTATTGTCAGGGGGTGAGGGAGGGGGTGAGCCTTGTCAGGGGGAGACCGAGGGGGTGAACATTGTCAGGGGAGAGGGAGGGGGTGAGTATTGTCAGGGGAGAGGGAGGGAGTGAGCATTGTCAGTGGTAGAGGGAGGGAGTATTGTCAGGGGAGAGGGAGGGGATGAGTATTGTCAGGGGTTGAGGGAGCGGGTGAGTTTTTTCAGGGGAGAGGGAGGGGTGAGCATTGTCGGGGAGAGGAAGGGGGTGAGTATTGTCAGAGGAGAGGGAGGGAGTGAGTATTGTCAGGGGGAGTGGGAGGGAGGGAGTATTGTCATGGGAGAGGGAGGGGGTGAGCATTGTAAGGGGGAGAGGGAGGGGGTGAGCATTCTCAGGGGAGAGGGAGGGGGTGAGTATTGTCAGGGGGAGAGGGAGGGGGTGAGTATTGTCAGGGGGAGAGGGAGGGGGTGAGTATTGTCAGCGGCAGGGGGAGGGGTGAGCTTTGTCACGGGGAGAGTGAGGGAGTGAGTATTGTCAGCAGCAGGGGGAGGGGTGAGCTTTGTCAGGGGAAGAGGGAGTGTGTGAGTATTTGCACGGGGAGAGGGAGGGGGTGAGTATTGTTAGGGGGAGTGGGAGGGAGGGAGTATTGTCAGGGGAGAGGGAGGGGATGAGTATTGTCAGGGGGAGAGGGAGGGGGTGAGTATTGTCGGGGGTGAGGGAGGGGGTGAGTATTGTCAGGGGGAGAGGGAGGGGATGAGTATTGTCAGGGGGAGAGGGAGGGGATGAGTATTGTCAGGGAATGAAGGAGGGGTGAGTATTGTCAGGGGGAGAGGGAGGGGGGGTGTATTGTCAGGGGGAGAGGGAGGGGGTGAGTATTGTCAGGGGAGTGGGAGGGGGTGAGTATTGTCAGGGGGAGAGGGAGGGGATGAGCATTGTCAGGGGATAGAGGGAGGGGTGAGCATTGTCAGGGGGAGAGGGAGGGAGTGAGCATTGTCAGGGGGAGAGGGAGGGGGTGAGCATTGTCAGGGGGAGAGGGAGGGGATGAGCATTGTCAGGTGGAGAGGGAGGGGGTGAGTATTGTCAGGGGGAGAGGGAGGGGTTGAGTATTGTCAGGGGGAGAGGTAGGGGGTGAGTATTGTCAGGGGGAGAGGGAGGGGATGAGTATTGTCAGGGGGAAAGGGAGGCGGTGAGTATTGTCAGGGGGTGAGGGAGGGGGTGAGCCTTGTCAGGGGGAGACCGAGGGGGTGAGCATTGTCAGGGGAGAGGGAGGGGGTGAGTATTGTCAGGGGAGAGGGAGGGGGCGAGTAATTTCAGGGGGACAGGGAGGGGTTGAGTATTGTCAGGGGGAGAGGGAGGGGGTGAGCATTGTAAGGGGGAGAGGGAGGGGGTGAGCATTCTCAGGGGAGAGGGAGGGGTTGAGTATTGTCAGGGGGAGAGGGAGGGGGTGAGTATTGTCAGGGGGAGAGGGAGGGGGTGAGTATTGTCAGCGGCAGGGGGAGGGGTGAGCTTTGTCACGGGGAGAGTGAGGGAGTGAGTATTGTCAGCAGCAGGGGGAGGGGTGAGCTTTGTCAGGGGAAGAGGGAGTGTGTGAGTATTTGCACGGGGAGAGGGAGGGGGTGAGTATTGTCAGGGGAAGTGGGAGGGAGGGAGTATTGTCAGGGGAGAGGGAGGGGATGAGTATTGTCAGGGGGAGAGGGAGGGGGTGAGTATTGTCGGGGGTGAGGGAGGGGGTGAGTATTGTCAGGGGGTGAGGGTGGGGGTGAGTATTGTATTGTCAGGGGGAGAGGGAGGGAGTGAGTATTGTCAGGGGGAGAAGGAGGGATTGGGCATTGTAAGGGGGAGAGGGAGGGGGTGAGCATTCTCAGGGGAGAGGGAGGGGGTGAGTATTGTCAGGGGGAGAGGGAGGGGGTGAGTATTGTCAGGGGGAGAGGGAGGGGGTGAGTATTGTCAGCGGCAGGGGGAGGGGTGAGCTTTGTCACGGGGAGAGTGAGGGAGTGGGTGAGTATTTGCACGGGGAGAGGGAGGGGTTGAGTATTGTCAGGGGGAGAGGGAGGGGGTGAGTATTGTCAGGGGGAGAGGGAGGGGATGAGTATTGTCAGGGGGAGAGGGAGGGTATGAGTATTGTCAGGGAGTGAAGGAGGGGTGAGTATTGTCAGGGGGAGAGGGAGGGGGGGTGTATTGTCAGGGGGAGAGGGAGGGGGTGAGTATTGTCACGGGAGTGGGAGGGGGTGAGTATTGTCAGGGGGCGAGGGAGGGGATGAGTATTGTCAGGGGAGTGGGAGGGGGTGAGTATTGTCAGGAGGAGAGGGAGGGGATGAGTATTGTCAGGGGGAGAGGGAGGGGGTGAGTATTGTCAGGGGGAGTGGGAGGGAGGGAGTATTGTCAGGGGAGAGGGAGGGGGGGTGTATTGTCAGGGGGAGAGGGAGGGGGTGAGTATTGTCAGGGGAGTGGGAGGGGGTGAGTATTGTCAGGGGAGAGGGAGGGGATGAGTATTGTCAGGGGGAGAGGGAGGGGGTGAGTATTGTCAGGGGGAGTGGGAGGGAGGGAGTATTGTCAGGGGAGAGGGAGGGGATGAGTATTGTCAGGGGGAGAGGGAGGGGGTGAGTATTGTCGGGGGTGAGGGAGGGGGTGAGTATTGTCAGGGGGTGAGGGTGGGAGTGAGTATTGTATTGTCAGGGGGAGAGGGAGGGAGTGAGTATTGTCAGGGGGAGAAGGAGGGATTGAGCATTGTCAGGGGGAGAGGGAGGGGGTGAGCATTCTCAGGGGAGAGGGAGGGGGCGAGTATTGTCAGGGGGACAGGGAGGGGTTGAGTATTGTCAGGGGGAGAGGGAGGGGGTGAGCATTGTAAGGGGGAGAGGGAGGGGGTGAGCATTCGCAGGGGAGAGGGAGGGGGTGAGCATTGTCAGGGGGAGAGGGAGGGGGTGAGTATTGTCAGAGGGAGAGGGAGGGGGTGAGTATTGTCAGCGGCAGGGGGAGGGGTGAGCTTTGTCAGGGGGAGAGGGAGTGGGTGAGTATTTGCACGGGGAGAGGGTGGGGGTGAGTAGTGTCAGGGGGAGAGGGAGGGGGTGAGTATTGTCAGGGGGAGAGGGTGGGGATGAGTATTGTCAGGGGGAGAGGGAGGGGATGAGTATTGTCAGGGAGTGAAGGAGGGGTGAGTATTGTCAGGGGGAGAGGGAGGGGGGGTGTATTGTCAGGGGGAGAGGGAGGGGGTGAGTATTGTCAGGGGAGTGGGAGGGGGTGAGTATTGTCAGGGGGCGAGGGAGGGGATGAGTATTGTCCGGGGAAGAGGGAGGGGGTGAGCATTGTCAGGGGGAGAGGGAGGGGATGAGCATTGTCAGGGGGGGAGGGAGGGGTGAGCATTGTCAGGGGGAGAGGGAGGGAGTGAGCATTGTCAGGGGGAGAGGGAGGGGGTGAGCATTGTCAGGGGGAGAGGGAGGGGATGAGCATTGTCAGGTGGAGAGGGAGGGGGTGAGTATTGTCAGGGGAGAGGGTGGGGATGAGTATTGTCAGGGGGAGAGGGAGGGGATGAGTATTGTCAGGGAGTGAAGGAGGGGTGAGTATTGTCAGGGGGAGAGGGAGGGGATGAGTATTGTCAGGGGGAAAGGGAGGGGGTGGGTATTGTCACGGGAAGAGGGAGGGGCTGAGTATTGTCAGGGGTGAGGGAGGGAGTGAGGGATGTAGTGAGGATTCTCAGGGGGTGCGGGAGGGGGTGAGCATTGTCAGTGGGTGAGGAGGGGGTGAGTATTTCAGGGGGTGAGGGAGGGAGTGAGTATTTCAGGGGGTGAGGGAGGGGGTGAGCATTGTCAGGAGGAGAGGGAGGGGGTGAGTATTGTCAGGGGGTGAGGAGGGGGTGAGTATTGCCAGGGGGTGAGGAGGGGGTGAGTATTGCCAGGCGATGAGGGAGGGAGTGAGGGAGGGGGTGAGTATATCAGGGGGTGAGGGAGGGAGGGAGTATTTCAGGGGGTGAGGGAGGGGATGTGTATTTCAGGGGGTGAGGAAGGGAGTGAGTATTGTCAGGGGGTGAGGAGGGGGTGAGTATTGCCAGGGGGTGAGGGAGGGAGTGAGGGAGGGAGTGAGGATTCTCAGGGGGTGAGGAATGGGGTGAGTATTGCCAGGAGGTGAGGGAGGGAGTGAGGGAGGGAGTGAGGATTCTCAAGGGGTGAGGGAGGGAGTGAATATTGTCAGGGTGTGAGGAGTGGGTGAGTATTGTCAGGGGGAGAGGGAGGAGGTGAGTATTTCAGAGGGTGAGGGAGCGGGTGAGCATTTCAGTGGGAGAGGGAGGGAGTGAGTATTGTCAGGGGGTGAGGGAGGGGGTGAGTATTGTCAGGGGGTGAGGAAGAGGTGAGTATTGCCAGGGGGTGCGGGAGGGAATGTGGGAGGTAGTGAGGATTCTCAGGGGGTGAAGAAGGGGGTAAGTATTGCCAGGAGGTGAGGGAGGGTGTGAGGGAGGGAGTGAGGATTCTCAGGGGGTGAGGGAGGGAGTGAGTATTGTCAGGCGGTGAAAGTGGGTGAGTATTGTCAGGGGGAGAGGGAGGGGGTGAGTATTTCAGAGGGTGAGGGAGGGGGTGAGTATTTCAGGGGGAGAGGGAGGGAGTGAGTATTGTCAGGGGGTGAGGGAGGGGGTGAGTATTGTCAGGGGGTGAGGGAGGGGGTGAGTATTGTCAGGGGGTGAGGGAGGGGGTGAGCCTTGTCAGGGGGAGACCGAGGGGGTGAACATTGTCAGGGGAGAGGGAGGGGGTGAGTATTGTCAGGGGAGAGGGAGGGAGTGAGCATTGTCAGGGGTAGTGGGAGGGAGTATTGTCAGGGGAGAGGGAGGGGATGAGTATTGTCAGGGGTTGAGGGAGGGGGTGAGTTTTTTCAGGGGAGAGGGAGGGGTGAGCATTGTCGGGGAGAGGAAGGGGGTGAGTATTGTCAGAGGAGAGGGAGGGAGTGAGTATTGTCAGGGGGAGTGGGAGGGAGGGAGTATTGTCAGGGGAGAGGGAGGGGATGAGTATTGTCAGGGGGAGAGGGAGGGGGTGAGTATTGTCGGGGGTGAGGGAGGCGGTGAGTATTGTCAGGATGTGAGGGTGGGGGTGAGTATTGTATTGTCAGGGGAAAGGGAGGGAGTGAGTATTGTCAGGGGGAGAGGGAGGGGGTGAGCATTCTCAGGGGAGAGGGAGGGGGCGAGTAATTTCAGGGGGACAGGGAGGGGTTGAGTATTGTCAGGGGGAGAGGGAGGGGGTGAGCATTGTAAGGGGGAGAGGGAGGGGGTGAGCATTCTCAGGGGAGAGGGAGGGGGTGAGTATTGTCAGGGGGAGAGGGAGGGGGTGAGTATTGTCAGGGGGAGAGGGAGGGGGTGAGTATTGTCAGTGGCAGGGGGAGGGGTGAGCTTTGTCACGGGGAGAGTGAGGGAGTGAGTATTGTCAGCAGCAGGGGGAAGGGTGAGCTTTGTCAGGGGAAGAGGGAGTGTGTGAGTATTTGCACGGGGAGAGGGAGGGGGTGAGTATTGTCAGGGGGTGAGGGAGGGGGTGAGTATTGTCAGGGGGAGAGGGAGGGGATGAGTATTGTCAGGGGGAGAGGGTGGGGATGAGTATTGTCAGGGAATGAAGGAGGGGTGAGTATTGTCAGGGGGAGAGGGAGGGGGGGTGTATTGTCAGGGGGAGAGGGAGGGGGTGAGTATTGTCAGGGGAGTGGGAGGGGGTGAGTATTGTCAGGGGGAGAGGGAGGGGATGAGCATTGTCAGGGGATAGAGGGAGGGGTGAGCATTGTCAGGGGGAGAGGGAGGGAGTGAGCATTGTCAGGGGGAGAGGGAGGGGGTGAGCATTGTCAGGGGGAGAGGGAGGGGATGAGCATTGTCAGGTGGAGAGGGAGGGGGTGAGTATTGTCAGGGGGAGAGGGAGGGGTTGAGTATTGTCAGGGGGAGAGGTAGGGGGTGAGTATTGTCAGGGGGAGAGGGAGGGGATGAGTATTGTCAGGGGGAAAGGGAGGCGGTGAGTATTGTCAGGGGGTGAGGGAGGGGGTGAGCCTTGTCAGGGGGAGACCGAGGGGGTGAGCATTGTCAGGGGAGAGGGAGGGGGTGAGTATTGTCAGGGGAGAGGGAGGGAGTGAGCATTGTCAGGGGTAGAGGGAGGGAGTATTGTCAGGGGAGAGGGAGGGGATGAGTATTGTCAGGGGTTGAGGGAGGGGGTGAGTTTTGTCAGGGGAGAGGGAGGGGTGAGCATTGTCGGGGAGAGGAAGGGGGTGAGTATTGTCAGGGGAGAGGGAGGGGATGAGTATTGTCAGGGGGAGAGGGAGGGGGTGAGTATTGTCGGGGGTGAGGGAGGCGGTGAGTATTGTCAGGATGTGAGGGTGGGGGTGAGTATTGTATTGTCAGGGGGATAGGGAGGGAGTGAGTATTGTCAGGGGGAGAAGAAGGGATTGAGCATTGTCAGGGGGAGAGGGAGGGGGTGAGCATTCTCAGGGGAGAGGGAGGGGGCGAGTAATTTCAGGGGGACAGGGAGGGGTTGAGTATTGTCAGGGGGAGAGGGAGGGGGTGAGCATTGTAAGGGGGAGAGGGAGGGGGTGAGCATTCTCAGGGAAGAGGGAGGGGTTGAGTATTGTCAGGGGGAGAGGGAGGGGGTGAGTATTGTCAGGGGGAGAGGGAGGGGGTGAGTATTGTCAGCGGCAGGGGGAGGGGTGAGCTTTGTCACGGGGAGAGTGAGGGAGTGAGTATTGTCAGCAGCAGGGGGAGGGGTGAGCTTTGTCAGGGGAAGAGGGAGTGTGTGAGTATTTGCACGGGGAGAGGGAGGGGGTGAGTATTGCCAGGGGGAGTGGGAGGGAGGGAGTATTGTCAGGGGAGAGGGAGGGGATGAGTATTGTCAGGGGGAGAGGGAGGGGGTGAGTATTGTCGGGGGTGAGGGAGGGGGTGAGTATTGTCAGGGGGTGAGGGTGGGAGTGAGTATTGTATTGTCAGGGGGAGAGGGAGGGAGTGAGTATTGTCAGGGGGAGAAGGAGGGATTGGGCATTGTAAGGGGGAGAGGGAGGGGGTGAGCATTCTCAGGGGAGAGGGAGGGGGTGAGTATTGTCAGGGGGAGAGGGAGGGGGTGAGTATTGTCAGGGGGAGAGGGAGGGGGTGAGTATTGTCAGCGGCAGGGGGAGGGGTGAGCTTTGTCACGGGGAGAGTGAGGGAGTGGGTGAGTATTTGCACGGGGAGAGGGAGGGGTTGAGTATTGTCAGGGGGAGAGGGAGGGGGTGAGTATTGTCAGGGGGAGAGGGAGGGGATGAGTATTGTCAGGGGGAGAGGGAGGGTATGAGTATTGTCAGGGAGTGAAGGAGGGGTGAGTATTGTCAGGGGGAGAGGGAGGGGGGGTGTATTGTCAGGGGGAGAGGGAGGGGGTGAGTATTGTCAGGGGAGTGGGAGGGGGTGAGTATTGTCAGGGGGCGAGGGAGGGGATGAGTATTGTCAGGGGAGTGGGAGGGGGTGAGTATTGTCAGGGGGAGAGGGAGGGGATGAGTATTGTCAGGGGGAGAGGGAGGGGGTGAGTATTGTCAGGGGGAGTGGGAGGGAGGGAGTATTGTCAGGGGAGAGGGAGGGGGGGTGTATTGTCAGGGGGAGAGGGAGGGGGTGAGTATTGTCAGGGGAGTCGGAGGGGGTGAGTATTGTCAGGGAGAGGGAGGGGATGAGTATTGTCAGGGGGAGAGGGAGGGGGTGAGTATTGTCAGGGGGAGTGGGAGGGAGGGAGTATTGTCAGGGGAGAGGGAGGGGATGAGTATTGTCAGGGGGAGAGGGAGGGGGTGAGTATTGTCGGGGGTGAGGGAGGGGGTGAGTATTGTCAGGGGGTGAGGGTGGGGGTGAGTATTGTATTGTCAGGGGGAGAGGGAGGGAGTGAGTATTGTCAGGGGGAGAAGGAGGGATTGAGCATTGTCAGGGGGAGAGGGAGGGGGTGAGCATTCTCAGGGGAGAGGGAGGGGGCGAGTATTGTCAGGGGGACAGGGAGGGGTTGAGTATTGTCAGGGGGAGAGGGAGGGGGTGAGCATTGTAAGGGGGAGAGGGAGGGGGTGAGCATTCTCAGGGGAGAGGGAGGGGGTGAGTATTGTCAGGGGGAGAGGGAGGGGGTGAGTATTGTCAGGGGGAGAGGGAGGGGGTGAGTATTGTCAGCGGCAGGGGGAGGGGTGAGCTTTGTCAGGGGGAGAGGGAGTGGGTGAGTATTTGTACGGGGAGAGGGTGGGGGTGAGTAGTGTCAGGGGGAGAGGGAGGGGGTGAGTATTGTCAGGGGGAGAGGGTGGGGATGAGTATTGTCAGGGGGAGAGGGAGGGGGTGAGTATTGTCAGGGGGAGAGGGAGGGGGTGAGTATTGTCAGGGGAGTGGGAGGGGGTGAGTATTGTCAGGGGGCGAGGGAGGGGATGAATATTGTCAGGGGAAGAGGGAGGCGGTGAGCATTGTCAGGGTGAGAGGGAGGGGATGAGCATTGTCAGGGGGGGAGGGAGGGGTGAGCATTGTCAGAGGGAGAGGGAGGGAGTGAGCATTGTCAGGGGGAGAGGGAGGGGGTGAGCATTGTCAGGGGGAGAGGGAGGGGATGAGCATTGTCAGGTGGAGAGGGAGGGGGTGAGTATTGTCAGGGGAGAGGGTGGGGATGAGTATTGTCAGGGGGAGAGGGAGGGGATGAGTATTGTCAGGGAGTGAAGGAGGGGTGGGTATTGTCACGGGAAGAGGGAGGGGCTGAGTATTGTCAGGGGGTGAGGGAGGGAGTGAGGGATGTAGTGAGGATTCTCAGGGGGTGCGGGAGGGGGTGAGCATTGTCAGTGGGTGAGGAGGGGGTGAGTATTTCAGGGGGTGAGGGAGGGAGTGAGTATTTCAGGGGGTGAGGGAGGGGGTGAGCATTGTCAGGAGGAGAGAGAGGGGGTGAGTAGTTCAGGGGGTGAGGGAGGGAGTGAGTATTGCCAGGGGGTGAGGGAGGGCGTGAGGATTCTCAGGGGGTGAGGGAGGGGGTGAGTATTGCCAGGCGATGAGGGAGGGAGTGAGGGAGGGGGTGAGTATTTCAGGGGGTGAGGGAGGGAGGGAGTATTTCAGGGGGTGAGGGAGGGGATGAGTATTTCAGGGGGTGAGGAAGGGAGTGAGTATTGTCAGGGGGTGAGGAGGGGGTGAGTATTGCCAGGGGGTGAGGGAGGGAGTGAGGGAGGGAGTGAGGATTCTCAGGGGGTGAGGAATGGGGTGAGTATTGCCAGGAGGTGAGGGAGGGAGTGAGGGAGGGAGTGAGGATTCTCAAGGGGTGAGGGAGGGAGTGAGTATTGTCAGGGTGTGAGGAGTGGGTGAGTATTGTCAGGGGGAGAGGGAGGGGGTGAGTATTTCAGAGGGTGAGGGAGCGGGTGAGCATTTCAGTGGGAGAGGGAGGGAGTGAGTATTGTCAGGGGGTGAGGGAGGGGGTGAGTATTGTCAGGGGGTGAGGAAGAGGTGAGTATTGCCTGGGGGTGCGGGAGGGAGTGAGGGAGGTAGTGAGGATTCTCAGGGGGTGAGGAAGGGGGTAAGTATTGCCAGGAGGTGAGGGAGGGTGTGAGGGAGGGAGTGAGGATTCTCAGGGGGTGAGGGAGGGAGTGAGTATTGTCAGGGGGTGAGGAGTGGGTGAGTATTGTCAGGGGGAGAGGGAGGGGGTGAGTATTTCAGAGGGTGAGGGAGGGGGTGAGTATTTCAGGGGGAGAGGGAGGGAGTGAGTATTGTCAGGGGGTGAGGGAGGGGGTGAGTATTGTCAGGGGGTGAGGGAGGGGGTGAGTATTGTCAGGGGTGAGGGAGGTGTGAGTATTGTCAGGGGGAGAAGGAGGGGAAGTTGATTGTCAGGGTGTGAGGGAGGGGGTGAGGATTGTCACAGGGAGAGGGAGGGAGTGAGTATTTTAGGTGGTGAGGGAGTTGGTGAGTTTTTCAGGGGGTGAGGGAGGGAGGGAGTATTTCAGGGGGCGAGGGAGGGGGTGGGTATTGTCACGGGAAGAGGGAGGGGCTGAGTATTGTCAGGGGGTGAGGGAGGGAGTGAGGGAGGTAGTGAGGATTCTCAGGGGGTGAGGGAGGGGGTGAGCATTGTCAGTGGGTGAGGAGGGGGTGAGTGTTGTCAGGGGGTGAGGGAGGGTGTGAGCCTTGTCAGGGGGAGACCAAAGGGGTGAGCATTGTCAGGGGAGAGGGAGGGGGTGAGTATTATCAGGGGAGAGGGAGGGAGTGAGCATTGTCAGGGGGAGAGGGAGGGAGGGAGTATTGTCAGGGGAGAGGGAGGGGATGAGTATTGTCAGGGGGAGAGGGAGGGGGTGAGTATTGTCAGGGGAGAGGGAGGGGTGAGCATTGTCGGGGAGAGGGAGAGGGTGAGTATTGTCAGAGGAGAGGGAGGGAGTGAGTATTGTCAGGGGGAGGGGGAGGGAGGGAGTATTGTCAGGGGAGAGGATGAGTATTGTCAGGGGGAGTGGGAGAGGATGAGTATTGTCAGGGGGAAAGGGAGGCGGTGAGTATTGTCAGGGGGTGATGGAGGGGGTGAGCCTTGTCGGGGGAGTCCGAGGGGGCGAGTATTGTCCGGGGGAGTGGGAGGGGCTGAGCAATGTCAGGGGTAGAGGGAGGGGCTGGGCATTGTCAGGGGGAGAGGGGGGGGGGTGAGTATTGTCAGGGGGAGAGGGAGGGGATGAGCATTGTCAGGGGGAAAGGGAGGGGGTGGGTATTGTTACGGGAAGAGGGAGGGGCTGAGTATTGTCAGGGGGTGAGGGAGGGAGTGAGGGATGTAGTGAGGATTCTCAGGGGGTGAGGGAGTGGGTGAGCATTGTCAGTGGGGGAGGAGGGGGTGAGTATTTCAGGGGGTGAGGGAGGGAGTGAGTATTTCAGGGGGTGAGGGAGGGGGTGAGCATTGTCAGGAGGAGTGGGAGGGGGTGAGTATTTCAGGGGGTGAGGGAGGGAGTGAGTATTGCCAGGGGGTGAGGGAGGGCGTGAGGATTCTCAGGGGGTGAGGGAGGGGGTGAGTATTGCCAGGCGATGAGGGAGGGAGTGAGGGAGGGGGTGAGTATTTCAGGGGGTGAGGGAGGGAGGGAGTATTTCAGGGGGTGAAGGAGGGGATGAGTATTTCAGGGGGTGAGGAAGGGAGTGAGTATTGTCAGGGTGTGAGGAGGGGGTGAGTATTGCCAGGGGGTGAGGGAGGGAGTGAGGGAGGGAGAGAGGATTCTCAGGGGTTGAGGAAGGGGGTGAGTATTGCCAGGAGGTGAGGGAGGGAGTGAGGGAGGGAGTGAGGATTCTCAAGGGGTGAGGGAGGGAGTGAGTATTGTCAGGGGGTGAGGAGTGGGTGAGTATTGTCAGGGGGAGAGGGATTGGGTGAGTATTTCAGAGGGTGAGGGAGCGGGTGAGCATTTCAGGGGGAGAGGGAGGGAGTGAGTATTGTCAGGGGGTGAGGGAGGGGGTGAGTATTGTCAGGGGGTGAGGAAGAGGTGAGTATTGCCAGGGGGTGCGGGAGGGAGTGAGGGAGGGAGTGAGGATTCTCAGGGGGTGAGGAAGGGGGTAAGTATTGCCAGGAGGTGAGGGAGGGTGTGAGGGAGGGAGTGAGGATTCTCAGGGGGTGAGGGAGGGAGTGAGTATTGTCAGGGGGTGAGGAGTGGGTGAGTATTGTCAGGGGGAGAGGGAGGGGGTGAGTATTTCAGAGGGTGAGGGAGGGGGTGAGTATTTCAGGGGGAGAGGGAGGGAGTGAGTATTGTCAGGGGGTGAGGGAGGGGGTGAGTATTGTCAGGGGGTGAGGGAGGGGGTGAGTATTGTCAGGGGTGAGGGAGGTGTGAGTATTGTCAGGGGGAGAAGGAGGGGAAGTTGATTGTCAGGGTGTGAGGGAGGGGGTGAGGATTGTCACAGGGAGAGGGAGGGAGTGAGTATTTTAGGGGGTGAGGGAGGGGGTGAGTTTTTCAGGGGGTGAGGGAGGGGGTGGGTATTGTCACGGGAAGAGGGAGGGGCTGAGTATTGTCAGGGGGTGAGGGAGGGAGTGAGGGATGTAGTGAAGTTTCTCAGGGGGTGAGGGAGGGGGTGAGCATTGTCAGTGGGTGAGGAGGGGGTGAGTATTTCAGGGGGTGAGGGAGGGAGTGAGTATTTCAGGGGTGAGGGAGGGGGTGAGCATTGTCAGGAGAAGATGGAGGGCTGAGTATTTCAGGGGGTGAGGGAGGGAGTGAGTATTGCCAGGGGGTGAGGGAGGGAGTGAGGATTCTCATGGGGTGAGGGGGGGGGGTGAGTATTGCCAGGAGGTGAGGGAGGGAGTGAGGGAGGGGGTGAGGATCCTCAGGGGGTGAGGAAGGGGGTCAGTATTGCCAGGAGGTGAGGGAGGGAGTGAGGGAGGGAGTGAGAATTCTCAGGGGTTGAGGGAAGGAGTGAGTATTGTCAGAGGGTGAGGAGTGGGTGAGTATTGTCAGGGGGAGAGGGAGGGGGTGAGTATTTCAGAGGCGGAAGGAAGGGGGTGAGTATTTCAGGGGGAGAGGGAGGGAGTGAGTATTGTCAGGGGGTGAGGGAGGGGGTTAGAATTTCAGAGGGTGTGGGAGGGGGTGAGTATTTCAGGGGGAGATGGAGGGGGTGAGTACTGTCAGGGGGCGAGGGAGGGGGTGAGGGAGGGGGTGAGTATTGTTAGGGAGTGAGGGAGGGATGAGTATTGTCAGGGGGTGTAGAGGGGGTGAGTATTTCAGGGGGTGAGGAGGGGGTGAGTATTGTCAGGGGGAGTGGGAGGGGGTGTGAGGATTCTCAGGGGGAGAGGGAGGGGTGAGTATTGTCAGGGGGAGAGGGAGGGGGTGAGTATTGTCAGGGGGAGAGGGAGGGATTGAGCATTGTCAGGGGGAGAGGGAGGGGGTGAGTATTGTCGGGGGGAGAGGGAGGGGGTGAGTATTGTCAGCGGGAGAGGGAGGGGGTGAATATTGTCAGGGGTGAGGAAGGGGGTGAGTATTGTCAGGGGGAGAGGGAGGGTGTGAGGATTCTCGGGGGAGAGGGAGTGGGTGAGTATTGTCAGGGGGTGAGGGAGGGGGTGAGTATTGTCAGGGGGAGAGGGAGGGTGTGAGGATTCTCGGGGGAGAGGGAGGGGGTGAGTATTGTCAGGGGGAGAGGGAGGCGGGTGAGCATTGTCAGGGGGAGAGGGAGGGTGTGAGTATTGTCAGGGGGTGAGGGAGGGGGTGAGTATTCTCGGGGGAGAGGGAGGGGGTGAGTAATGTCAGGGTGAGAAGGAGGGGTTGAGAATTGTCAGGGGGAGAGGGAGGGGGTGAGCATTGTCCGGGGAGAGGGAGTGGCTGAGTAATGTCAGGGGGAGAGGGAGGGTGGTGAGCATTGTCAGGGCGAGAGGGAGGGGGTGAGTATTGTCAGGTGGATAGTGAGGGGTTGAGTATTTTCAGGGGGAGAGGGAGGGGGTGAGCATTGTAAGGGGGAGAGGGAGGGGGTGTGCATTGTCAGGGGAGAGGGACGGGATGAGTATTGTCAGGGGGAGAGGGAGGGGTTGAGTATTGTCAGCGGCATGGGGAGGGGTGAGCTTTGTCACGGGGAGAGAGAGGGAGTGAGTATTGTCAGCGGCAGGGGGAGGGGTGAGCTTTGTCAGGGGGAGAGGGAGTGGGTGAGTATTTGCACGGGGAGTGGGAGGGGTTGAGTATTGTCAGGGGGAGAGGGAGGGGGTGAGTATTGTCAGGGGGCGAGGGAGGGATTGTGTATTGTCAGGGGGAGAGGGAGGGGATGAGTATTGTCAGGGAGTGAGGGAGGGGTGAGTATTGTCAGGGGGAGAGGGAGGGGGTGAGTATTGTCAGGGTAGTGGGAGGGGCTGAGTATTGTCAGGGGGAGAGGGAGGGGATTAGTATTGTCAGGGGGAGAGGGAGGTGGTGAGCATTGTCAGGGGGAGAGGGAGGGGATGAGCATTGTCAGGGGGAGAGGGAGGGGTGAGCATTGTCAGGGGGAGAGGGAGGGAGTGAGCATTGTCAGGGGGAGAGGGAGGGGGTGAGCATTGTCAGGGGGAGAGGGAGGGGGTGAGTATTGTCAGGGGGAGAGGGAGGGGATGAGCATTGTCAGGTGGAGAGGGAGGGGGTGAGTTATTGTCAGGGGGAGAGGGAGGGGGTGAGTATTGTCAGGGGGAGAGGGAGGGGATGAGTATTGTCAGGGGGAAAGGGAGGCGGTGAGTATTGGAAGGGGGTGAGGCAGGGGGTGAGCCTTGTCAGGGGGAGACCGAGGGGGTGAGCATTGTCAGGGGAGAGGGAGGGGGTGAGTATTGTCAGGGGAGAGGGAGGGAGTGAGCATTGTCTAGTGGGAGTGGGAGGGAGGGAGTATTGTCAGGGGAGAGGGAGGGGATGAGTATTGTCAGGGGGAGAGGGAGGGGGTGAGTATTGTCAGGGGAGAGGGAGGGGTGAGTAATGTCGGGGAGAGGGAGGGGGTGAGTATTGTCAGGGGAGAGGGAGTGGTGAGCATTGTCGGGGAGAGGGAGGGGGTGAGTATTGTCAGAGGAGAGGGAGGGAGTGAGTATTGTCAGGGGGAGTGGGAGGGAGGGAGTATTGTCAGGGGAGAAGGAGGGGATGAGTATTGTCAGGGGGAGAGGGAGGGGGTGAATAATGTTAGGGGGTGAGGGTGGGGGTGAGTATTGTATTGTCAGGGGGAGAGGGAGGGAGTGAGTATTGCCAGGGGGAGAAGGAGGGATTGAGCATTGTCAGGGGGAGAGGGAGGGGGTGAGCATTGTCAGGGGAGAGGGAGGGAGTGAGCATTGTCAGGGGAGAGGAAGGGGGTGAGTATTGTCAGGGGGTGAGGGAGGGGATGAGCATTATCAGGTGGAGAGGGAGGGGGTGAGTATTGTCAGGGGGAGAGGGAGGGGTTGAGTATTGTCATGGGGAGAGGGAGGAGATGAGTATTATCGGGGGAGAGTGAGGGGGTGAGTATTGTCAGGGGGAGAGGGAGGGGATGAGTATTGTCAGGGGGAAAGGGAGGCGGTGAGTATTGTCAGGGGAGAGGGAGGGGGTGAGTATTGTCAGGGGAGAGGGAGGGAGTGAGCATTGTCAGGGGGAGAGGGAGGGAGTATTGTCAGGGGAGAGGGAGGGGATGAGTATTGTCAGGGGGAGAGGGAGGGGGTGAGAATTGTCAGCGGAGAGGGAGGGGTGAGCATTGTCGGGGAGAGGGAGGGGGTGAGTATTGTCAGAGGGGAGGGAGGGAGTGAGCATTGTCAGGGGAGAGGGAGGGGATGAGTATTGTCAGGGGGAGAGGGAGGGAGTGAGTATTGTCAGGGGGAGAAGGAGGGAGTGAGGATTGTCGGGGGAGAGGGAGGGGGTGAGTATTGCCAGGGGGGAGGGAGGGGTGAGCATTGTCGGGGAGAGGGAGGGGGTGAGTATTGTCAGAGGAGAGGGAGGGAGTGAGCATTGTCAGGGGGAGAGGGAGGGCGGGAGTATTGTCAGGGGAGAGGGAGGGAGTGAGCATTGTCAGGGGAGAGGGAGGGGATGAGTATTGTCAGGGGGAGAGGGAGAGGATGACCATTGTCAGGTGGAGAGGGAGGGGATGAGCATTGTCAGGGGAGAGGGAGGGGATGAGTATTGTCAGGGGGAGAAGGAGGGATTGAGCATTGTCAGGCGGAGAGGGAGGGGGTGAGCATTGTCAGGGGAGAGGGTGGGAGTGAGCATTGTCAGGGGGAGAGGGAGGGGGTGAGCTTTACCAGGGGAGAGGGAGGGAGTGAGCATTGTAAGGGGAGAGGGAGGGAATGAGCATTGTCAGGGGGAGGGGGAGGGGATGAGTATTGTAAGGGGGAGAAGGAGGGAGTGAGCATTGTCAGCGGGAGAGGGAGGGGTGAGCATTGTCAGGGGGAGAAGGAGGGAGTGAGCATTGTCAGGGGGAGAGGGAGGGGATGAGTATTGTCAGGGGGAGAGGGAGGGAGTGAGCATTGTCAGGGGGAGAAGGAGGGAGTGAGCTTTGTCAGGGGGAGAGGGAGGGAGTGAGCATTGTCAGGGGGAGAAGGAGGGAGTGAGCATTGTCAGGGGGAGAGGGAGGGAGTGAGCATTGTCAGGGGGAGAGGGAGGGGAGGGAGGGGGTGAGCATTGTCAGGGGGAGAGGGAGGGGATGAGCATTGTCAGAGGGACAGGGAGGGAGTGAGCATTGTCAGGGGGAGAAGGAGGGAGTGAGCATTGTCAGGGGGAGAGGGAGGGAGTGAGCATTGTAAGGGGGAGAAGGAGGGAGTGAGCATTGTCAGGGGAGAGGGAGGGAGTGAGCATTATCAGGGGGAGGGGACACAGGTCTAAGGTTTTGGGAAAACATGCTGGGGTCTGAAGAAGCATTTCTTTTTGCAGTGAATTGCAACAACCTAGAGACTTTAAGAATGGTGAATTCAGAGACAATGAATGATTTCAAAAGGAAATTAGGTGGGCACATAAGGGAAATCATCTTTCAGATCTATAGGGATGGACTGGGCAATGGGACCGATTGCATTTTCCACAAGGAGCCCACATGGTCTCGATGGGCCAAATATCATAGAGCCATAGAATTGTAGAGCACGGAAAGAGGCCCTGCGGCCCATCACATCGGTGCCTAACTATTCAAATCCCTTTTTAGCACTTGGTTGCCTTGCATGCTGATGCACAATCAATTACTCTCAAGATGAAGTGATTCATAACTAATAGGCTTTAATCTGCTAGAACTCTTCCCCAGCAGCTTCGATGCAGAAAGTGAAGGCTGCTGGGACGGCACCGGTTCTTATACTCTGCCTCTCAGGGCGGAGCTATGTACAACAGCCAATGGTAGACTCCTGGGTCTAACCAATGTTCATCCACCTCTTAGGTACCGCAATACCTGGTACTAACACACATGCAATGGCACTTCCAGTGTTCATCTAAATACTTCTTTAAAGTTGTGAAGGTTCCCGCCTCTACCACCCTTTCAGGCAGTGATTCCAACCACTTTCTGGGTGAAAACGTTTTTTCTCATATATCCTCTGAATCTCCTGCCCATTACCTTAAATCTATGCCCCCCTGGTTATTGACCTCTCCACCAAGGGGAAAAGTATCTTCCTACCCACCCTACATATATATCTCATAATTTTATACACCTCAATCAGGTCCGACCCTCAGCCTTCTCTGCTCCAGGAAAAACAACCCCAGCCTATCCAGTCTCTCTTGATAGCTGAAACGCTCCAACCCAGGCAACAACCTGGTGAATCTCCTCTGCACCCTCTCAGTGCAATCACCTTCCTATAGTGTAGTGATCAGAACTGCACAGAGTACTCCAGCTGGGGCCGAATCAGCACTTTATACTGCTCCAGCATAACCTCCCCACTATTATATTCAGTGCCGTGGTTAATAAAGGCAAGTGTCCCAAAGGCCTTCGTAACCACCTTATCTACCTGTCCTGCTGTCTTCAGAGATCTGTGAACATGCACACCAAGGTCCCTTTGATCCTTCCTAGGGTCCGGCCATTCATCGTATATTCCCTTGCATTGTTAGACCTCCCAAAGCGCATTACCTCACACTCTTCATGGTTAAATTCCATTTGCCAATCTTCTTAATAATAATAATCGTTTATTGTCACAAGTGGGCTTCAATAAAGTTACTGTGAAACGCCCCTAGTCGCCACATTCCGGCGCCTGTTCAGGGAGGCCGGTACGGGAATTGGATCCTCGCTGCTGCCTTGTTCTGCATTCCAAGCTAGCTGTTAAGCCCAACGTGCTAAACCAGCCCCCAGCTCTGCCGATCTAATCACCCCATCCATATCGTCCTGTAATCTAAGGCTTTCCTCCTCACTATTTACCACACCACCAATTTTTGTGTCATCTGCGAGCTTACTTTTCATACCTCCATCATTTGGAACATCACTTGATTCAGGCTTCCAGTCACAAAACAACCTTCAACCATCACCTCTGCCTCCTACCACTAGGCCAGTTATGGATCCATTTGCCAAATTGTCCTGGATCCCTTGGGCTCTTGGCTCCTTCATCAGCCTCCCAAGTGTCCTCCTTCTGTGCCATAATGACTGAATGCTGACGTCCTCAGCTTTGGAATTTCCTTCTTAAGCTTCTTCATCTCTCTGCTTCGCTTGTCCTCCAGTAAAGCGCTCATTAAATCCTTCCTCCTTGAGCAAGCATTTGGTCTGTTCTCCGAATATCTTCTGCGGTGTTTTAGTATCAAATGTGTTTTATAACACAGCTGTGAAGTACCCTGGAATGTTACTGGAAAATACTTTAAAAGTCCCAGGTTTGATTCCCTGCTGGATCACTGTGTGTGCGGAGTTTGCATGTTCTCCCCATGTATGCGTGGGTTTCCTCTGGGTGCTCCGGTTTCCTCCCACAGTCCAAAGACATGCAGGTTAGATGGATTGGCCATGATAAATTGCCCTGAGCAACCAAAAAGGTTAGGAGTCTTTTTTGGGTTACGGGGATTGGGTGGAAGTGAGGGTTTAAGTGGGTCGGTGCAGACTCGATGGGTCGAATGCCCTCCTTTTGCACTGTATGTTCTATGTAATTCCTGGGGCTGTAAAGCTGGGGCTGGATTTTGAGCAGGTAGCAGAATTCCTGCTTTCAGAGCCAAACGTGGGAAAAGATCCTGCTTTGTCCAGTGATGGGATCCTGAGAGACATATTCCCAAAGGTGACAATTAAGTTTTTCCCTTCAGGATCGCCATCCCAATTAAGAACTCTGGCCCAATAGAGGGATGGCAGCTCAGCAGGGCCATCGTTAGTAGTAACCATTGTTGAGACTGCAGCTGAAAGGAGTGGGCGACTAAATGGCCAAGGCAACCTCAGGTGGGGATAGTTTGGGTACTACAGGGCCTACCTTCTCGAGTGGGGTGAACATGGCGCACAAACAATGCCATTGTCGCAGCCATTGCCACCAAGGACCCATCCTTGGAGGTCTGAGGCGGGCTCCCCACCAGAGCCAGGTTTGGATGGGTGGTCTCCCCAACTGGCAATATCCCCAATGCAGGAGAAATGCTTTTGAGGCAGAAATTGCCCCTTAAATAACAGGGTGCTGTAAGAATGATAAAGTTATTATAATAGGGTCTTTAATTGTGCTGATAGTGACTGGGATAGTAATAGTGTTAAGGGCAGAGAGGGACAAGAATCATAGAATCCTGACAGTGCAGAAGAAAGCCATTCAGCCCATCGGATCTGTCCCAACCCTCCAGAGGAAGAGACCAGTAGAATGCTTGGCCATGCCAAACTTTCAGCTAATGCGGAAAAGGTGCTAGAGTGGTGTGGGGATTCAGGAGAGTTTTGGGTCCAGATGGAAGCAGTGTCTGTGAGGGAAGCAAGCCTAGGAGCCTTGGTAACGGCTACGTTACTGGTGGTGCGAAAGAAATAACCAACTAACCTGGTGATAGTGGTCACATTAAAAATTTCGAGCAACTCGGTCAACATTTTAATTTGGGCGGCTGCCCAAGGCTAACCCCCCCATCTATGGAAACCAGTTATTCAAGCCTGCTAGGTCGGATGTGATGTTTAGGGAGTGGAATGGAAAGGGTTTGGAAAAGGTGGGAGATTTATTTTTAGTGGGTTGGTTTGCTTGCCCGGGGGAACTGATGGAAAAATATGGGCTAACAGACGCTGATTGGTTCAGGGTTCTCCAGGTGCGTAGCTGGGTCAAAAGTGCTATCCAGCCTTCCCGGTGGAGCAGCCTTCTACCTTGCTCAAGAGGATCTTATCCTCCTCAGGCTCGGAGGTAGCCAACATGTTGGGTATATACCAGCGGATAGGGGGGAGGTGCCATGCTCGGTTGAGGGTATGAAGACAAAGTGGGCGGAGGAACTGGGGCCGATCTTGGAGCAGGAGGTTTAGAGTGAGACGCGGAGGAGGGTGAACTGTGCGAGGTTGAGTCTCATCCAGCTAAAAGTGGTGTTCGGGCCGCACCCCACGAAGGCTAGAATGAGTCAGTTTTTTGAGGGGGTGAATGATAGATGTGTTTGATTTTGGGGGGCCTGGCGCACCACGCGCACATGTTCTGGTCATGGTCAAAACTGGTGGACTTCTGGAGGTCCATTTTTAGACTATGTCGGCAGTCCTGAACATTTGATTGGAACTTTGCCCATTAGTGGCAATTTCTCGGGTTTTGGTTGTGCCGGTGTTCCGGATGGGGGCGGGCAGACATCCTGGCCTTTGCCTCACAGGTGGCAAGGAGGCTGATCCTCTTGGGCTGGAGGTCACCGCCAAACGCCTCAGAGTGGCTGGGTGACTTGATGGAATTTTTGCACTCCGAGAAGGTTAAGTTTACTGTGAGAAGATCAGAGGAAGGGTTTTACTGCAGGTAGCGACCGTTTAAAATATACTTTAACGAGCTGGTCACTGTTAGCTGTTAGGGGAGGGGGGAGGGAAATCGTGTAGGGGGTGGAATTAGTAACTAAGTTATACTGTTGCAGAGAAAGGCAGACAGGGAGGGGGTTTGATTGTTATTACTGCTTAATTATTATTCTGTGATATTGTATGCTTTGTGAGGGCAGCATGGTGGAGCAGTAGTTAGCACTACTGCCTCACGGCAATGAACTCCCAGGTTCGATCCCAGCCCCGGGTCACTGGCCGTGTGGAATTTGCAGGAAAACCCGTGTCTGCGTGGGTCTTACCCGCACAACCTAAATATGTGCAGGATAGGTGGATTGGCAACTCTAAATTGACCCTTAATTGGAAGAAAAAGAATTAGGTACTTACATTTTAAAAAAAATTTAATGTTGTGTATATAAATTGCTAAAATTCTAATAAAAATATTTTCCCAAAAAAGTTAGCTATTGAGGTAACAGAGAGGGTGGATCAAGGTACTGTGGTTGATGTGGTATATATGATTTTTCTTTAGAAAATGTGAGCAAAGTTGGTGCTCATGGAATAAAAAGGACAGTAGCACCTTGGATATTAAATTCGATGAGTGGCAGGAAACAGAGTAGCAGTGAACAGTAGATTTTCAGACTGGAGGAATCTCTATGGTGGGAAGCCGCAGGGGTTGGGGTTAGGACCTCACTTTTCCAGATATATATTGTGACTGGACCTAGGTGCACAGGCCACAATTTCAAAATTTACAGATTACACAAAATATTGAAGTATTGTGAACTGTGTCGAGGATAGTGATAAACTTCAAGAGGACATTGACAGGCTGGTGGAATGGGCAGATAAGTGGCAGTTGGAACTTAATGCAGAGAAATGTGACATGATTGATCAGGTAGAAAGAATGAGGGAAGACAATATAAAATGAAGGGTTCAATTTGAAAAGGGACGGAAGGGTAGAGGGACGTTGGGGTATATGTGTACAAATAATTGAAGGTGGCAGGACAGGTTGAGAAATAAGTGAATAAAGCTGAAGGGATTTGGGGATTTATTTCTAGGGGCATAGAGTACAAAAGCAAGAGAGTTATGCTAAATTTCTATAAAACACTGGTTTGACCTCAACTGGAGCATTGTGTCCAGTTCTGAGCATCACACTTCAGGAAGGATATGAAGGATATGAGAGGGTGCAGAAAAGATTCACTAGAAATATACCAGGGATGAGTGACATCAGTTATGTGGATAGAATGGAGAAACTGAGGCTGTTCTCCTTGGAGAGTACTAAAGTTAAGAGGGGATTTGATAACGGTGTGCAAACGCATCATGGGTTAGGCAGCGCGGTGGTGTAGTGGTAGCACTGCAGTCTCACGGCGTCGAGGTCCCAGGTTTGATCCCGGCTCTGGGTCACTGTCTGTGTGGAGTTTGCACATTCTCCCCGTGTTTGCGTGGGTTTTGCCCCCACAACCCAAAGATGTGCAGGGTAGGTGGATTGAACACGCTAACTTGCCCCTTAATTGGAAAAAAGAATTGGGTACTCTAAATTTTTTTTTTAAAAGATTTTTTTTTAAAAAGCATAATGGGCTCTTCCACCACTGGTGTACAGTGACAACAGTAAATACCATCTGCAAGGCGCACTGCATGCACTGCAGCAACTTGCTATGGCCTCTTTGACAGCATTTTCTAAACCCACAATCTCTACCACCTAATCTCTTTTTTATAAATGTTGTTATTGGTTTTCACATTTTATGTCATATATTTCAGTTTGAACTTTGAATTACAATGTGGTATCTTGGGTGTGATACATGTGAGTTTGGAACCAGGACCTCTGGAAGCCATTTTCGAGGTGTCGGACCAGCCTGGGCTAAAGGCGGGCGAGGGGACAGATGTTTTAGCCTTCGCCTCGTTGATTGCCCGGAGGCGGGTCCTGTTGGAGTGGAGGTCATCTTCTCCGCCCTGTACCTCGGTTTGGTGGGGGGACCTGCTGGAACGTTTGACGCTCGAGAAGGAGAGGTTTGAGTTGAGGGGAAGGATGGGAGGGTTCTACAATTCATGGGCATTGTTTATCTTGCACTTTCAAGAATTGGATGCCATCGAACATTAGGGGGGGGGCGGAAGAGGGATATTGGGGGGGTTGAGTACATTGTTTATTGTGTATGGGATAACCGTCAATTCTCTTTTGGTCTTTTTGTTTTGTTGTATTTGGAATGTATCGGTGATGTTTGGGTTTGTTTGTTGAAGGGGATGCTGGTTGGGGGATTGATACTGTGTTTCTTATTGCTAGTTATCTTTTGTTGTGTATTTGATGAAACTGGAAAATGAGGAGAATAAAAATGTTTTATTAAAAAAAGTATTACAAGTGTCGTACCTGCATACAAAAGCAACCAGGGTGAAAATCTCTACTACCTAAACAAGAGCTGCAAGTTCACTCACGAGTTGTACACCAACCTGATATGTAAATTTATCGTTGTTCCTTCATCACCACTGTGTCAAATTCCTGGAACCTCATCCATAACAGTGCTGCAGAGGTACCTACACCACTTAGAGGTCATAGTGCTCAAGAAGGTGGCCCAACATCACCTTCTCAAAGGCAATTAGAGATAGGCAACTTCTGCTGGCCTTGATGGCAATGCTCACACCCCAAGAATAGATTAAAGAATGAAGTGTGCTTTTGAAACTTGGCCGCTGTTACAATGTAATTAACCCAACAGCCATATTACACACAGCAATGAGGTAAATGACCAAATCATTTATTTTCAAGATTTTGGTTGAGGGATTCATGTCGGTCAGGACTCCAGGAGAACTGATTGGTCTTCTTCATACAATACCTACGTGTAATGCCTTTTACGTCCACTTGAGAGGGCAGCTGTCTCTTAACTTTATGATCATCCTCTGTATGGACCATGACCCTGATTATGATTACATTTCATAAAATGGACACAATTTCCTCACTTACTTTTGGCTGGCTGCCATCCTTTATGTTTTAGTAAATGTTTCTTGTGTTACGATTGGGAGATGCTCGGAAATTGGATTTGGAAATGGAATCAAAGACATGGTGGATAATTTAGGGGTTAACAGACTGAGGGTAAAATTGTAGCACTGAGTCAGAGTATACACCCACACCTGGCCTGAGTTATATTGTCCTATTCAGACATAAATGTGTTTGTGGGAATAAACAGGATACCCCTGCTCAGCCAGGGTGATTCACTCAAGATCCATTGTCCTCCGGCACACTCTGATCTGACCAGTTATTAGCCCATTAGAGTTGGATGGCCTCTTTTGTCTGGAAATTGGAGGTTAATTTCATATTCATAGCATGGCCCTGTTATTTTGTGTAAACAGGAGTGGGAAATCAACAGCCGACACAGCAATGATGAGTTCAGACTTGGACACCCCAGGACAGAACCATTGTCTGAGGGACTGGGTGGAGCTTAGAGAGAGAAAAGAATCCTGTTTGAACAGGTGCCACAGAGACAGACTTGGGAAAAGGGGCCTGAAAGAGTCCCACTAACAACTGGAATATATTCTATAGAAGCAAGTATCATTGTTGCCTGCCTGCCCAGTGGAGTTGAGAGCTGTATGTTCATTTTTACAAGCTGTTTATTGAGAAATCGTGTGTTAGGGTTAACAGATACATGTAAGCTGTTCTTGTTAGGTTTGAAGTTTAAAAGTTCAAATATTGGATTTTTTTCTTTTGTTTTAATAAAGTTTTGTTTGTAAAAATAACCAAACCCTATTTCTTATGCAATCACTCCTGGGATGAATCGGTCTTTCCGCACAGTCTTAAAAATTAAAAAAACGTTGGGGTTCTGGTCCAGTATCTTAGCCACTGTAGGGATTGGCCCAGGTGTGCATAACAGTCATTATTAGTTGGTTTGGCCTTGTCATTCCCAAGGAAGGAGTGGGCCTTGGGTTCCAGTATTGATGACCCAGAGATGGTTAGGTAGAGAAATTGTATGTAAAAAAGAAATGAAATATCATGGAAAATAATACAACAAATGGCTGATTAGTATAGGAAACAAAATGCATTACTGTGGCTCCTTGCTTGTGAAATAATGCAGCGGAATCTTGTTATTGAGTGAGTCTGTAGCCTGAGTAATCATTGTATTAAAGTGATGATTATAAGCACCTTCCCATGTGCTTAGTTCTGAATCGCACTTTACACGGCCCATTGACCACTGCATTAAAGATTAGCAAGTAATACCAGCTGCTCCTCAGGTTACTTTAAAAAATAATGTTTCAACTTAATCAGAAAATGACACCCTTAATAAATGAAAAGAAGATAAAGGAGCAGACAACAGCGTTATCGAGTAGTGAAGCAGTATAGCCTGAACTTTAACTCTTAAGATCTCCGGTTTGATTATCCAACTGGCTGTTCATTCTCTAAGATTGAGTTAACATGAATAATTTTCCAAGTATTTACATGTGGCCGGTGAGGCACGATCAATTTGACTAAAGACGAAAGTTTAATCCAAACTGAGACTTTATTGCTATCAGATGTGTGGCCTCCCACAGCAGCTGGCGAAATGGCTGCGAGCATGAGGACACGCATATTTATACCCTGCCTCCTGGGCGGAGCCAGCAGGCAGGGGCCACAGGTGAAACTGTAGTGCAGGTTCTACCGTACATCCTCTAATATAGGTACAACAGTGGTTTACCACATTCACCCCCTGTTAATATTGAGTCTGGCGGCGGGTGGTGGATAACTATATACAATAATGATTTAAATATTTACAAAGCAAAACAAATGTCCTTTGATGTCCGGTGGATCGGTCAGAGGTTCAGCCGGTCCAGGGCCTTGATGGTACTTCGGGAGCGACAAAGTGGTGACGGCGATGTTGGTGCTGATCTGGTCGAAGGTGACTCCGGGAGTGTGCCGAAATCCTCTTCATCGACGGGCGTGGGCATGGGGGGATGGACGGTCCTGGGGGGGGAGTGGTGTTGTGAGCGATGGCGGGAGGGAACGGGGATGACGGGGGTGGTGTGGGGGTGGAACCTGCTGGTGCCAGATCCCTGAGGGAGACAGTATCCTGGCAGCCGTTGGGGAACGCCACCTAGGCGTACTGTGGGTTTGCGTGGAGCAAGTGTATGCGCTCTACTAACAGGTCCGCCTTGTGGAGTCGGACATGTTTACGGAGAAGCACGGTTCCCGGAGCTGTGAGCCATGTCGGGAGCGATACCCCGGATGTGGACTTCCTGGGGAAGGCAAAAAGGCGTTCATGCGGTGTACTGTTAGTAGCAGTGCAAAGCAATGAGCGAATGGAGTGCAGTGCATCAGGGAGGACCTCATGCCAGCGGGAGGCCAGGAGATTTCTGGACCGTAGGGCCAGCTGGACGGCCCTCCATACATTCCCATTCTCCCTTTCTACCTGTCCGTTTCCCCGGGGGTTATAGCTTGTCGTTCTGCTGGAGGCGATACCCCTGCTGAGCAGGAACAGACGCAGCTCATCACTCATGAATGAGGATCCCCTGTCACTGTGGATGTAGGCGGGGAAACCGAACAGAGTGAAGATCGAATTGAGGGCTTTAATGACGGTGGCAGACGTCATGTCCTGGGGCATGGGATGGCGAAGGGGAACCGGAGTATTCGTTGATCACACTGAGGACATATGTGTGACGATCGGTAGAGGGGAGGGGGCCTTTGAAGTCCACGCTGAGGCGTTCAAAGGGGCGGGAGGCCTTCACCAGGCAGTCCCTTGGCAGTCCCTGGTGATTGTCCTTACTTCCTCGATGGAGTAGGGCAAATTTTGTGCTTAATGAAGTGGTACAACCGTGTGACTCCTGGGTGACAAAGGCTGTCGTGCAGGGTCCGGAGTCTGTACCTGTGCGCTGGCACATGTACCTCGGGATAGGGTGTCTGGGGGCTCATTGAGTTTGCCAGGGCAATACTTAATCTCGTAATTATAGGTGGAGAGCTCGATTCTCCACTGCAAGATTTCATCATTTTTGATCTTGCCCCTGTGTGTTGTTGAACATAAAGGCTATCGACCGTTGGTCAGTGAGGGAGAGTGAATCTCCTGCCGGCCAGGTAATGCCTCCAATGCCGCACAGCCTCAACAATAGCTTAGGTCTCCTTTTCGACGGATGTGTGCCGAATTTCAGAGGCATGAAGGGTGCGGGAAAAGAATGCCACGGGCCTGCCTGCCTGATTGAGGGTGGCGGCAAGAGCGACGTCTGATGCGTCGCTTTCTACTTGGAAGGGCAGTGTTTCATCTACAGCGTGCGTTGTGGTCTTGGCAATATCAGCTCTGATCCAGGTGGAGGCCTGTTGGGCCTCGGCCGTCAGGGGAAACCGGGTGGACTGTATGAGGGCCTTGTCCACATAGTTTGGGACCCACTGAGTGTAATATGAAAAAAAACTCAGGCAGCGTTTGAGGGCCTTGGGGCAATGGGGAAGGGGGAGCTCCATTAGGGGGTGCATGCGGTCGGGATCGGGCATCAGATCGGGCCCCAGAACTCCGTTCTGGACCACATAGCCGAGGATGGCTAAGCGGTTTGTGCTGAACACGCACTTCCCCTTGTTGTAAGTGAGGTTTAGAAGAGTAGCGGTGTGGAGAAATTTAGCAAGGTTGGCGTCATGGTCCTGCTAATCATGGCCGCAGATGGTGACATTGGCTAGGTACGGAAACGTGGCCTGTAAACCGTACCGTTCGACCATTCGGTCCATCTCCCTTTGGAAGACCGAAACCCCGTTAGTGACGCCGAAGGGGACCCTAAGGAAGTGGTATAGGCGGCCGTCTGCCTCGAAGGCGGTGTATGGCCGGTCCGATATACGGATGGGGAGCTGGTGGTAGGCGGATTTCAGATCTACCGTTGAGAAGACCCGGTACTGTGCAATCTGGTTAACCATGTCAGATATGCGTGGGAGGGGGTACGCGTCGAGCTGCGTGTACCTGTTGATGGTCTGACTGTAGTCCACGACCATTCAGTGTTTCTCCCCAGTTTTAACTACTACCACTTGAGCTCTCCAGGGGCTGTTGCTGGCCTCGATGACTCCCTCCCGAAGCAGCCGCTGGACTTCGGACCGGATGAAGGTCTTGTCCTGGGTGCTGTACCGTCTGCTCCTGGTGGCGACGGGTTTGCAATCTGGAGTTAGATTGGCAAAGAGGGAAGGTGGGTCGACCTTTAGGGTCGCGAGGCAGCACACAGTAAGGGGTGGTAAGGGTCCGCCGAATTTCAGGGTTAGGCTCTGGAGGTTACACTGGAAATCCAGGCCGAGGATTAGTGCAGCGCAGAGGTTAGGGTGAATGTAGAGGTGGAAGCCGTGGAATTCTATGCCTTGGACTGTGAGCATGACCTTACAGTACCCCCGGATCGCTACGCAATGGGATCCGGAGGCCAGGGAGATTTTTTGATTGGTGGGGTGTATCGTGAGAGAACAGCGCCTTACCGTATCTGGGTGTATGAAGCTTTTGGTGCTCCCGGAGTCCAGCAGGCAAGAGGTTACATGGCCGTCGACCTTCACGCTGGTGGATGCGTTGGTCAGGTTATGCAGGTGAGACTGGTCGAGTGACATGGAGGCGAGCCTTGGTTGGTCGTCAGGTAATGGGGCGGCCGTTGAGTTCAGGACCTGGAACGCTGGTGGTGCCCATGTGCTGAGGGGTAGACAAGATGGCGGCGCCCAAAGGTCTTGTGGGTTACAAAATGGCGGTGCCCATGGAACGCACGTTGCGTGGGTGGGACAAGATGGTGGCGCCCATGAAACGCACGTGTTGCGCGGAGGGTAAGATTGCGGTGCCCACTGGTCGCGCGTGGTCTGGGGGGGAGGAGGAGATGACGGCGCCCATTGTATGTGACTGGGGGGGTGGGGGCGATCGCAGCTACTGAGCGGGCCTGGCACACTGCGGCGAAGTGGCCCTTCTTCCCGCATGCTTTACAAAGAGCAGCGCGGGCCGGGCAGCGTTGCCGGGGGTGCTTTTGCAGTCCGCAAAAATAATATTGGGGCCCCCCCGGGGTTCGCTGGCTTGCGAGTAGCGCAGGCGTATTGGGTGGGCAGCGCCCCCGCTGGGGCGTCTGTCTGTGGGGTCCATGAGGCGTAGGAGGGGTGGGCCGCGCGGTAGGGGGCGTAGGACTGGAAGTTGTGCAGGGCGACTGTCATGGAGAGCGCTAGCGTTTTAGTCTCTGCGAGGTCGCGCATGGCCCCTTCTAGGAGCCACTGGCGTATGATATCTGACCCAATTCCAGCCACAAAGCGTCCCACATAAGGAGGTCTGAGTGTTCCTTGGCTGTAACGTCCTGACAGTCACAGTCCCGGACTAGTGGGATTAGGGCCCTCCAGAAGTCTTCAATGGACTCACCAGGTAGTTGAGAGCGAGTGGCGAGCGCGTGCCTGGTGAAGAGCGTGTTTGTCTTCTGCTCGTAGTTGTCCTTGAGTCGAGTCATGGCTTTGTCATAGTTCGGCGCATCCTGGATTAGTGGGAAGACTTTGGAGCTCAGTCTGGAATATAAGATCTGGATCTTCTGAGCCTCCGGAACAGGGGTCGGCGCCGCGTTGATATACGCTTCAAAACAACCTAGCCAGTGCTGGAAGTCCTTTCTGGCATCGCTTGAGTGCGGATCCAGCTGCAGGCGATCTGGTTTAATTCGGAGGTTCATCCTTCGAAACTGATAGCAATAAATTGAGGCACGATCAATTTGACTCAACACGAAAGTTGAATCCAAACTGAGGCTTTATTGCTATCTAATGTGTGGCGTCCCACAGCAGCTGGCGAAATGGCTGCGAGCAGGAGGACACGCATATTTATACCCCGCCTCCTGGGCGGAGCCAACAGGCAGGGGCCACAGGTGAACCTATACTGCAGGTTCTACCGTACATCCTCTAATATAGGTACAACAGTGGTTTACCACAGGCAGGAAACTGTGTGCCCCCAGGCAAAGTATCCCCAATTTGTGGACATACCCAGTCGGCAGATTAGGTTTTCTGGCACCGGTGCCTCAGTGTCCTAATGGTGCTTGCGCAGCTATCTGCTCAGAGTGCAATTTATAGAATAGCTTCTGGGATGTTAAGAGATACCTGTAATTGGCTGCTCCATGAAACTGTTTAACAACATTTTAAACAGCAGAACAGTGCCAGGCTTCAACAGTTAATCTTTGAAAATTAGGGGTCTGGGAATTGCTTAGGCCCATAGGTTCAAGGGTCCAGTGAAAGGGTGGTGATTCAGTCAATGCAGTGTCGGGATTTTCAGACCTTTCTGAGCGGAATGAATTTTGATCTGTGCTTGCAGATTCACCTATTGTAAATTGGCCAAAACACTTCAGGTTTCCTGCCTGATTTCTCCTCTTCCACCCAAGCGCAGGGCACCTGGAACAGATGGTGCTGTGACCGGTCCCTTAACCTCCACTGACTAGATGATCGGGGGATGGGGCAGGCCCACGGTATCCAATGATTTGTAGGTAGGATACCTGTTTCATTTTTCTGTACCCTGCCCAGCAGTCTAAATTTAAGAGAATAATTTGATCACCATCAGCAGCCAGAAGGTTGGAGGCCTGTCGCAGTCCTTGATTTTCCTGCCCTCTTGGCAGTGCTGTAGGATCCACCACTGAAGCTGTTACATCTACGAGAGATTTTGCGGATCTGACAAAAGAACATTCCACATACTTAATCACAACAGAGAAGATGTTTACTGTCAACAACTGCTTTGCATTGTGCAGGTGAAGGTTATTGTCTCCTCAGTCAAATTACAACTGGATCTAGGTGTTCCAGAGCATGAATCACAAACAGCTAGCAGGCAGGTGCAACATGTAGTTAAGAAGGCAAACAACATTTTGGCTTTATTGCAAAGGGGTTGAAGTTTAAAAATAGGGTTGTTGATGATATGCATAAAGCAGTTATGTACATAATGTTATGCACGACCTCTGACCACTAGGTGTCAATTTTAACCCACCATGTGACTCTGGTTCTGGGAGCTGGAGTAGATCGTGCTAGGAGACAGACGTATTTCACAGTAGCTCTACATTAGTTAATTAGTGTTCATTATTTCACTTATCTTTTTTTTAAATTTAGTGTACCCAATTAATTTTTTCCAATTAAGGGGCAATTTAGCGTGGCCAATCCACCTACCCTGCACATCTTTGAGTTGTGGGAGCGAAACCCACGCAAACACGGGGAGAATGTGCAAACTCCACACGGACAGTGACCCAGAGCTGGGATCGAACCTGGGACCTCAGCGCCGTGAGGCAGCAGGGCTAACCCACTGTGCCACCGTGCTACCCTTATTTCACTTATCTTAATCACCTAGTTGTTAAATAATAAATTATTTAAATTAGATGTTCTGTAGTCTATCATTTACTTTGACCAGTCTACAGAACATGACATGGTACTAAGAGTGTTGATTTACTGGGAGAAACAAGAACAAATCCGACCCACAGAAGATAACGTTCAAAGAAAAAAAAAGAAGACAACCCATCTTTTCTACTAACCTTGCTAGCTGCTGGCATCTCATGCTCAATGCGCGATAAAACTTTGAAGTCTGAGATGGAAGGCATCAAGGCACCTCAACAGCTTTGGATTACCGGTAACATCGACGAGCATTGGACAGTGTTTTAGCAACAGTTTAAACTCCATGTTGCAGTCTTTGTCTGCAGACACAGCCCGATGGGAGGTGTATCATGTTGCTGCTCACAGTAGCAGGTTCCCAAGCGATTGAAATTTTCAACACTTTTTGTCTTTGAAAACGAGGCTGACAGCAAAAGCTTTGACGAAGTGCTTAAACAATTTGATTGAAACTGCTCCCCTAAAAAAAAATTAAACCTTTGAGAGCTATATATTCCGTACATGCACCTAGAATGCAGGAAAGGCATTCAAGCTAGGGAGGAGATTGCTGAGCCTTTGGCTTTGATCTTTAAGTCATCTTTGTCTACAGGAATAGTGCCAGAAGACTGGAGGATAGCAAATGTTGTCCCCTTGTTTAAGAAGGGGAGTAGCGACAACCCCGGTAACTATAGACCAGTGAGCCTTACTTCTGTTGTGGGCAAAATCTTGGAAAGGTTCATAAGAGATGGGATGTATAATCATCTGGAAAGGAATAATTTGATTAGAGATAGTCAACACGGTTTTGTGAAGGGTATGTTGTGCCTCACAAACCTTATTGAGTTCTTTGAGAAGGTGACCAAACAGGTGGATGAGGGTAAAGCAGTTGATGTGGTGTATATGGATTTCAGTAAAGCGTTTGATAAGGTTCCCCACGGTCGGCTACTGCAGAAAATACGGAGGCATGGGATTCAGGGAGATTTAGCAGTTTGGATCAGAAATTGGCTAACTGGAAGAAGACAAAGGGTGGTGGTTGATGGGAAATCTTCAGACTGGAGTCCAGTTACTTGTGGTGTACCACAAGGATCTGTTTTGGGGCCACTGCTGTTTGACATTTTTATAAATAACCTGGAGGAGGTGGTAGAAGGATGGGTGAGTAAATTTGCAGATGACACTAAAATCGGTGGAGTTGTGGACAGTGCGGAAGGACGTTACAAGTTACAGAGGGACATAGATAAGCTGCAGCGCTGGGCTGAGAGGTGGCAAATGGAGTTTAATGCAGAAAAGTGTGAGGTAATTCATTTTGGAAGGAATAACAGGAAGACAGAATACTGGGCTAATGGTAAGATTCTTGGCAGTGTGGATGAGCAGAGAGATCTCGGTGTCCATGTACATAGATCCCTGAAAGTTTCCACCCAGGTTGAGAGGGTTGTTAAGAAGGCATAAAGTGTGTTAGCTTTTATTGGTAGAGGGATTGAGTTTCGTAGCCATGAGGTCATGTTGCAGCTGTACAAAACTGGCTAAATCGCTGGCTTTTAAAGCAGACCAAGGCAGGCCAGCAGCACGGTTCGATTCCCGTACCAGCCTCCCCGAACAAGCGCCGGAATGTGGTGACTAGGGGCTTTTCACAGTAACTTCATTGAAGCCTACTCGAGACAATAAGTGATTTTCAGTCATTTCATTTCGTTTGGAGTATTGCGTGCAATTCTGGTCGCCGCATTATAGGAAGGATGTGGAAGCATTGGAAAGGGTGCAGAGGAGATTTACCAGAATGTTGCCTGGTATGGCGGGAAGATCTTATGAGGAAAGGCTGAGGGACTTGAGGCTGTTTTCGTCAGAGAGAAGAAGGTTAAGAGGTGACTTAATTGAGGCATACAAGATGATCAGAGGATTGGATAGGGTGGACAGTGAGAGCCTTTTTCCTCGGATGGTGATGTCTAGCACAAGGGGACATAGCTTTAAATTGAGGGGAGATAGATATAGGACAGGTGTCAGAGGTAGGTTCTTTACTCAGAGAGTAGTAAGGGCGTGGAATAGTGGACTCGCCAACACAAAGGGCATTCAAATGGTCATTGGATAGACATATGGACGATAAGGGAATAGTGGAGATGGGCTTTAGATGGTTTCACTGGTCGGCGCAACATCGAGGGCCGAAGGGCCTGTACTGCGCTGTAATGTTCTATGTTCTATAGCTTCTTTACTGATTTGCGATTGAAGGCGCAGTCGTGCAACTTCAGCACACTCCAGGCATCGATGATACAAGATTAAATAATTTTTGGAATCTCTAATGATAAAGTGCGTGAGTGGCTTCTGCAGGAAACAAACCTGCAACTTGAGAGTGCGATTCAAATATGTCATGCTAGTGAAATGGGTGCAATACATTGAATCTAACGCATTTTGACACAAAAGCAGAAGAGGCAGCAGATGCCATCAGTGTGGTGACGCAGCCAATTAAGAAACATGCTCCCAGTGCGGGCGGCTATTTTGAGCGTCTGACCCGATCCTCCATTTTATGTTCATGATGTGGCAAACGGCATTTGCTACGGCAATGCCCTGCGTTTGGAAAAACAGGTGCTCTTTGAAATGGCAGAACTCATTTTGCAAACCAATGCAATTCAAGAGAAGGCCGGAACTGACAAAAAGTATCAGCGTCATTGATAAAGTGTGCCAAGAGGACACATTCTTTATGGACATGACCTCCAGCAAAGACAGGAAGACTCAATTCAGACCAAATCACAATGTGTTTGTGCCAATCTGCTGCAATAGTGAATTGAAGGCAGAGAAGCATGAGGATAAATGGACAGTGCCATTAAAGATAAATGGTACAGTGATAACAGTCAAGCTCGACGCTGGTGCGCGGGGCCAACCTCATCAACCTTTCCGACGTAAAAAAAACTGCTGGTTACACCAAAAATAGTCACCCGATCGTTATTGCTGAGAGATTATAATGGTAACAAAATCTCATTTTTCGGAGCTTGTGAGCTGGAGGAACAAGCTTAAATTCTCTGTGGTGGTGGAGGAACGCGAGTTTCTAATTGGAGTTGAGGCGTGTTAAGATCTGTATCTAGTCCGATGAGTCTGTAGTGCAGACAGTGCTGCAACAGGCCCTCATCCTTCAGGAGACTCCATACTGAATGATTGCCCTGAAAAGTTCCAAGGTTTTGGTACGTTACCATACATGTACGAAATTCAATTAAAGGAAGATGCACAGCCTATGATTCATGCATCCAGACGTGTGCCAGCGCCATTAAGGGACAAACTAAAGGCAGAGCTCGAGAGAATGTCTGCTTTGGGTGTCATCAAGCGTATTTAGGTCCTTACATACTGGGTTAATTCAATGGTATGTATAAAGAAGCGTAATAAGGAACCTCCACAAGGATGACCTGTACTGATGGTGTCAAACTAAGAGAAGAAACAAACAACGATGCAGAAAGTGAGAAGAAACCTTCATGAAGATTGGCCCAGAGAATCTTGCTCCAGTGCGACAGCAGACTTGATGGTACGAAACTGCACACGGTGCAGGAGAATGAACATCTGTACACAGTGCGGGAAGCAAACAAAAGGCATACGGTGCAAACTGCTTCAGTTCCAAGTGTTGGAGAAATAGGCTCATCCAGAAGCAGAGAGGCAACCACTCTGTCAAAAAAGAAGGCAAGGGAGAGATTTCAAGCCAAATCCACGAAAAGGTTTGCTGATGAGTCTACGAAATGCCTCAAACCATTATATGGATCCATCAGAGGAAGCATGCAACAGTCCTAAAACATCTGAAGAACACACAAAACAAATGCAACAAAAGGATGAATTATCAATACACGAAGAACATCAAACCCAACCTTCAACCAATTCAGAAAATGAAGAACCATTGCAAGTTCAGCAGAGAAGGTCGTCAAGAATCAGGCGCAAGACAGAAAGACTGAACTTATGACAGACTGTAAAAGGAATTTTGAATGTGTAAATAGTTATGCATATCATGATGTAATGTAAAGAACACTCCAATATATGTAAACAATTTCACTCTCTGAAGGAAAGGGGTTGTGATGATATGCATAAAGCAGTTATGTACATAATGTTATGCATGACCTCCAACCACTAGGTGACTCTGGTTCTGGGAGTTGGGAGTAGATCCTGCTAGGAGACGACGTATTTTGCAGTAGCTCTACATTAGTTAATTAGTGTTTGTAGTTCATTATTGTATTTATCTTAGTTATCTAGTTGTTAAATAATAAATGATTTAAATGAGATGTTCTGTAGTTTATCATTTACTTCAGCCAGTCTACAGAACATGACAGGGAGGTTTTGTTGGCAATTGTACAGGGTGTTGGTGAGGTCTCACCTGGAATACTGCACACAGTTTTGGTCCCCTTACTTAAAAAAGGATATGGTAACATTGGAGGCAGTCCAAAGGAGATTCGTCAGGCTAATTCCTGGGATGAGAGGATTGTCCTATCGACTGGGTCTGTATTCCTTGAAGTTTAGAAGAGTGAGGGGGTGACCTTATTCTAACATATAAGATGCTGAGGGTAGGCGGTGACATATTTCCATGAGTGGGAGAGTCTCGAACAAAGGGACATATTTACATTTCTTCTCGCAGAGGGTGGTGAATCTCTGAAATTCTATGCTCCGGGGGGAGGTGGAAGCAATAAATATTTGATAAATCGAGGAATAGAGGGCTACAGGGAAATGGCACAGAAAGGAGTTGAGGCCGGCAGATATCAGTCATGATCGTATTGAATGGCAGGGCAGGCTTGAAGAGCCTGGTGGCCTACTCCTGCTTCCAATTCTTGTGTTCTTGTAAACCTTTTTTTTAATCCTGAATTTTACTGTACCATGTTCCCTTCAACTGTTATTTGTGAACTTTTGTGTTGTGGGATTCATATTGGGCACACGCTGTCAGCATGAATGTCCTCCAGATCAAATATATTACAGCAACACTTTCTTTAATTTATTCAAACAGCTCAAGTCTGTGAAGAGCACTCCCTGGTGCACCAACGTAAATCCTCCCATTTGCTTCACCTGACATTCTGATCCTTTTTGAATGAGATTGCCAATTAGCGCTGAAATAAAGGCATTATTGTGTTATTAGCTCATGGCCATCTCGAAATGGAATGGATTGCCCAGATTGATTTCTCGCAGAGCCATGACTGTCAGGTTACTGTGTTTTTGTTCATTATAAGCAAACAGGGAGGAAGGATTAGGACAAAATGTGTAGGTTTGTGAGCCTCAGCAATTCAAGTAGCATGTTACACAACACTTGCAGCACTTCAAAGTAACTTGCTGTATGAACTATTTAGGTGTTACAAGGCGGTGTATAAATACAAGTTTTATGATCGATATTTAGAAGCTTATCTTCATTATAAACATTATAGGACTCAAGAAATGTCTGTTCCATACTGAATTTTATTAATACAAACAATGCATCCACAACTCATTTTATTGCTCATCACGTTTTCAATATTATTTTCTCTAATAAATTGCAACTTTGTAACAAAACTCTTAAATAAATAGAACATTTATGAAAAATATAAATCTCTGCAAAGCATATAGGGTGATTACTTTCAACAGTACAAATTATTACATTAAAAAACATTCTGTATGTCTAGGGCCACAATCAAAAAAGCTGTTCAACACCTGACATATCACTAACGATGCTGATACGAAAGGCAAACATTTCCATAACAATTTGTAACCTTAAATTAATTTGCTTTTAAGAATTTTGAGTTGTAAATAATATGACACAACAAAACCAATTTATAAAACTATTCATAAAGTCTATGGAGAGTATGTTAAAGATTTCTGTATTTCCCCTTTCTGTTGATCTGTTATGGTATTTTATTACAACACACTTTGATTGGACATTGGTTTCTCTACACGCAAACGTTCAAGTAAACAGGACCAATTTCAAGATTCAATGTCCCACACTTGATCTGTGCCTGTGATATGGGCACCACCACATTGGTGGGTGTTCCCTAAGTGACTGGCTAAAACAAGTGTTAAGTCTCCTCACAGCTGCTTTATATCTCATAATGGAAATGAACTGCTGATCAGTGGAACAGGAGCTGGCATGCTCTGTTCAGGAATCCTCAGCTTCCCAGCAATGTTCATTTTTTAAAAACGTGATTGGGTATCTTTGTGGAGCCAGGATCAACAGGAATATTGTCTTGACTGCAGTACCGGCATATGCTCCCCTACCTGTTGTCAGACCACCACCCTCCTGAAACCAACCTTCTGCACGAAGATAATCCTAAGAGAAATGGGTGAACTACATGTTGGGGAGGAACATGTTAGGCAGTTCACATAGAGATAATGTTAATAAAATCATGATAGGTCCTGAGGCCCAATTTTAGGCCGGTCATATCGGGCTCCCAGTTTGAAGACACATTGCCAGCATAATTTTGATATCAAATGTGGGACCGCACAAACCTCTGTCTCATTGGCACTTGTCACGCAGACACAATTCAGAAGTCTGTCCCAAAACATTCTCCAATATTCCCTCAGGTTAATGCACTTTGACTTTGCTACAATAGTTTGATTTTTCTTTGTTGTAACTAAGACACTTCAATAAAACTCTGTTGGGCAGATGCTGTTTATGGATCTCTTAGTGAAACAATCTTTCACTCTAACACAATCTTTTGTATGGGTTCCAAAGGTCGTGGCCTGAATTCCCCCCCCCCCCCCCCCCCCCCCCGCCCCCCGCCTCGGGGGGTTGTTGGAGTGGGAGGGTTAGGAAACATGAAATTGTAGAATCAGGATTCCTCCCCGTACCCAACCACCAGACGATTTTAGCCTGGAGCAGGCAAGGTCTCAGACAGAAAGCCTGCCCTTTAGCCAGTTGAGGCCCTTAACCACTTAAGGGTCACTTCCCACCCAGCCTCAATTTTTTAGGCTGGCAGGAGGATTGAAGTTGGATGGGGGAAGGCTGAAAATCAAGAGTTGCACCTTGGGCAGAATGAGACTCGATGAGAAGTTCCCTTCAGGTCCTGTAGCATCCGGACCTTCCTCCTCTCCCCCCCCCCCTCCCCCCACCCCCCCTGCCAAGACTGCAATTGCCCCTGCCCCCACCCCTCTGATCCCTTTCAGCCTTGGGAGCACTTGAACTTAACTGGGCCTCTGGTGCCAGGGCTTAGGCTTCGACATCTGCCTGCATTTCTTCTTCTGTCTGCTGCAGCAGGGATTGGAGAGGTGAAGTCCAATTCCTGAGGTTGGTTGCTCACTAAGGTGGGACTTACTCTTGGGTGAGGGGCAGAACTCTCACCTGCAGTCACTTGATGTTCATTCAAGTGTGAAATGGCTGTGGGCACTCGTGTGGATCTGTTCCCTGCCAACTCTTTGGATGGCGGGAAATGAAACCCAACCATCTGACAAATCCAGGGTAATGTTCTGGAGAAGTGTTATTCTTTAAATCTAACTCTAATGTAAACAGCTAGCTGCAGACTCAGGAACTGCTAGAAATTTAATAAAATAGCTCTACTGGTATTTTATGTGGATTAATGTAAGCTCGCCAACTGCATTCTGGAGAAAACAGTGCTGCGGACATATTTGAACTAAGCACGTTACCAAAATAATGGACAAATTTGTTTACTGACCTGACCTGCAGAAAGCAGGTCTGTAAGAAATATCTGGGGAATCTCCAATTCAGGATTTCCCTACACAAGATGGAGATTTAACTCCACAGTTTATCAAAGATGTCACTGATTGGTTCCCCACCTGGAGGCCCAGCCTGATTTATGGGATATGGGCGTTGTGGTGGTTTGGAGGGAGGAGTTGATCGGATTATTTCAGGGGGCAAGCGGCACGAGTTCAGAGGCCTCTGAGGATTAAAAAAAATTGTTCATAGCTTGTAGCTGTCACTGGTTAGGTCAGCATTTATTACCCATTCCTAATTTCCCTT
Organism: Scyliorhinus torazame; assembly: GCF_047496885.1. Lineage (NCBI taxonomy): Eukaryota > Metazoa > Chordata > Chondrichthyes > Carcharhiniformes > Scyliorhinidae > Scyliorhinus > Scyliorhinus torazame. Next base: position 183,567,045 of record NC_092709.1, on the reverse strand, counting down.
GAGAAGGCGATGGTGAACGGCCTTGTTGAACTGTTGTGGCCCAGGTAGGTACACCCACAGTGCTGTTAGGAAGTGAGTTCCAGGATTCTGACTCAGCGACCGTAAAGGAATGGCAATGCATTTCGAAGTCAAGATGATGTGTAGCTTGGAGAGGAAGTTGCAGGTGGTGGTGTTCCCTTGTGTCTGGTGTCCTTGTCCTTCTAGGTGGTAGAGGTCGTGGGTTTGGAAGATGCTATCAAAAGAGCCTGGGTGAGTTTCTGAAGGGCATCTTGTAGATAGTACATATTGCTGTTACTGTATGGTGGTGGAGGGAGTGAATATTTAAGGTGGTGGATGGAGTGCCAATCAAGCACGCTGCTTGGAGGCCTTGAGGGAAATTGGAGACTGGAGCGGGGATGGGGGAATTGGTGGCCTTGGAGAGTTGAGGGCAGGATCAGGGTTTCATGCAGTGAGCTGGATTGGGGGGAGTGGTCAGAGGCCTCATTCGAGGTTGCCCCTGATCTCAAAGCCTTCTCAGACAAACATCTGGATCCACATGGTAGGTTTGAAGGCAATTACCTCCTGAAAACCACCAAGCCCTTGGCAGGTTTCCTGGAAGCTTGACAACAATAAAAGTAATGAAAGGCTGCCACCTTATTATCATATTTAAAGTTGCAATACGCCTCCTTGGATTGGGGTGGCTACCTACCCCATACCCTTCCAGCTTCAGTTAAAGCTGGAAAAGGGAAAGTTGGGTCGGGAAACGTATTTCTCAGACTTTAACCTTCTCACCCAACCCAAACAAACCCATTTTCTAAAGTTAAAATTCAAGGCAATCTGTGGAAGTGCCTTTGTAATCCAATTGGCAGTTAAGTGATCTTTGGTTTGTTTTTTTGTGACCTGGCTTGGTAAAGCCCATAGTAAAGTACATTACATCTTGAACTCTACACTGGATTTGAACGTAAGACAAACAGTTAGTTGTAGGCAACTGAGTGTCAGAAAAATGTGCAGTGACTGTTATACCCTTCAGCTCTGAAGTTGCCAATGATTTCCATTGAGTTCAATATTTGAATCATAGAATTTAAGGTGCAGAAAGAGGCCATTCAGCCCATCGAGTCTGCACCGGCCCTTGGAAAGAGTACCCTAGTTAAGCCTACCCCGCCACCCTATCGCCATAACCCAGTAACCTGGCCTATCCTCTTGGACACAAGGGGCAACTTAGCATGGCCAATCCACTTAACCTGCACATCTTTGGGAGGAAACCGGAGCACCCAGAGGAAACCCACGCAGACACAGGGAGAAAGTGCAAACTCCACACAGTCACCCAAGGTCGGAATTGAACCTGGGTCCCTGGAGCTGTGAGGCAGCAGTCCTAACCACTGTACCACTTTGCCGCCCTGCATCATCTGCATTTCTGTTTATACGGTGAAAAGCACTATCGTTTTTGAACTTAAAAATGTGTTTACACGGTATGATTATTTCCCTGAACTTGCTCACGTTACTGTTCATTAACATGTGCGTGGCTGTGAAATTCTACCAATTAAATTTAATTGGAGGAATAGTCGCCGGCTTTACTTATTTAATGTTTTTATTTTGGTGCCACCTTTACAGTATAGACAGAAAAGACCCAGCACAGTGACAAATTAAGAAGTCATGGTTTTATTTCGAATGAAAGGTACCCTTTTGTTACCAGCTTAAAATTCCCATGATGAAAATATTTCAGGACACTTATTTCCTCGGTGGTTAAAAGCACTGCCTCGTGTTATGTGACACCATAATGACTGTGAAGAAACAGGTTGATAATGAGTTAGGTCACCTCAAATAAAAGTAGCCAGGGTTTCTGTTGTTGACCCCAGTGACCCCCTACTGTGAGTGAACATCAAGCAAGGTCACAATCAATCACAGTTTTGATGCCTCTTTGCAGTCAACAAGGCAGCTGGCACTCACTGCTGGTGCTTGCTGGTAAAGTTCAGTCACTATTCAGTACTGGCTATCAAACTGTAGCCCCAGCTTGAATCAGTGACTTCAGGAGATCTGGACATAAAATTTGGGGATGGGGACAAGGGTGGGAAAGAAACCAAAAAAAGGTCCTCTGTGCAGAAATCGAAGGGAATGAAAACAATGCTGAAGGATTTCTTAAGCTGCAGTGGAATTTGAGATCTCTATCGGACTAAATTAAAGTCGAGAAGCTTTCCATAAAGTGGATCAGAAAATCAATTTTCAACTTCATACCATTCTGATTTGCAAATATATCGCTGTTCCTCCACTGTGGCTAGGTCAAAATCCGAGAACTCCCTCTCTAAGAGCACTGTCGGTGTACCTACACCACAGAGACTGCAGTGGTTCAAAAAGGTGGCTCACCACCACCTTCTCAAGGGCAACAAGGGATAGGCAACAAATGCTGGCCTTGCTCACATTCGACAAACCAATTTAAAAAAAGTATCTGGCCCAGTCAGGTACACAGATATGAAGATAGGAACAATCTGCCCATTCAGGAGAGGGTTAAATGCCACTAGTTTGATGAACGCACCAATTCAAAATATTTTAGCAAACTGTGTTACGATCGCAATACCTAATGTGCAACATTAGAACAAATGACTGCCTTATAATAGAAGCAAAATGGTATTATTTTTCAAGAAAATGCTCTCTTTATACCATGTGCTAGATGTTTTATTTCCCTATAAACTTCTATGGTTAAAACTGAATAAAATCCTCTCCTCATCATGTGATGTAAACTCATAATAAGCATTAAAGAAAAAAAAAGAAAAAGAAAAAATTGCTTATTGTCACAAGTAGACTTCAAATGAAGTTACTGTGAAAAGCCCCTAGTCGCCACATTCCGGCACCTGTTCGGGGAGGCTCTTATGGGAGGCCGTTACTAGGATGATCATTATCTGATCATCCTACCAGTGGTGAACAGTTGCATGGGAAAGTGGCAGGTAAATAACAAGCTCTGAATGCAGCCTTTGAGAGACAGAGAGGAGCCTTTCATCAAAAGGCAATATTCAAACAAATAAGAATGACTGGGACTAAGTTCAGGGTAGTAACAGATCCCTAGGCTCTGGATAATATCTGTAAAGGATTTAATACAATTTACACAGGGTACTTTATCTCTTATTCTTTAGAAAATGTTATTATGGAGCATAATGTTGGTCAGAGGAGAAATGCTAAGTTGTAGACAATCCCCAAGTTGCTTTTGAAGTGGTCTGTGTGTCAGTATCAAAATTATAAGCACACACTAGTCCCAAATAAATAAGGAATACCCCTCCATCCTCCTCTGCTGCTCGATACATGAGGCCAGAAATTATAGGACTCTGGTTCCAAATTAGAAGTGTGGGCACAAAGGTTATTGTTGTAACACTGGGCTGAAAGCAGAAAGGGAAGAATATTGGGATGGAAGATGTTGGGACGAAGGCCCAACCTCATCATATTGCAACCGGACATTCTGAGGGATGTCTGGAATGGCGGGATGACCTTGTACTACAAGACGCAAAGTTAATTAAGCCAATTGACAACAAATTGACCAAGGATTTTAGAAAGACTGCACAGGAACCATGGGGCTTAAAAACCTTACCAGGTGTAAGGAGGTGGCAAGCAAGTGGAAGCTCAGTGCTGGCTTCAGTTGGCAGCCATGGTTTGGCAAGGAGGGTGAAGCAGCATGGACACTGCCATTTGCAGCCATGAGCAGGGAAAAAAGTTCCAGCACTGTAGTGGAATGCTGCCAGAGTCCCATCTGTGAACTGGCACTTGTGTTGATTGAATAAGGAGAAAGTGGGAGTGGGGTGATTGGTGAGGAAGGCGTCTGGATAGTAGCTCTTGGAAACAGAGAGCGACCACTTGTCATGGGTCTCGGTCAAGCGGGATTAACTCTAGTGAAGAGGAGCAGTAGAGAGGGAGAGTGCTGCAGCTCGGGACAGCAGAACAGCAGCAACCTCAAGGCCAACTGGAGCAGCAGTCTTGGGATGGGGCACACAGAAGAGTGAGTATTGTGAGAGGTTTAGTTATCTTTGCATGTTCGATGGGCAATGTTGTCAAAGACCAAGCCACTCTAGGGAGGCTGTCACTGGTTTGTGAGACATGATGGAGAATGAGCTGAGCCCCAGTGGCGTTGGGGAAGGTCACTGTGGTTGTGATCTTCTACGTCTCTGCCTCTAGACCTTTCCAGCAACCCACCACAGATACGTGTGGGACCTCGTCGTCTGTGGCTCATTAATGCATCAATTGGTGGTTGGTGACTTGTTCAAGAGGGCCAGTTTTTGCAGCTATCCAGACAGTCAAGCTAAATGAACCATTAGTTACATGGCCATCACTGGATGTCCCCTGCTGCAGGCTCTGACTGACTGCATGCCACTTATTGTCTCCCACCAATCTGCCAGTGGCCTTCATTAAGAGGAAGGGCTTCCACTTTTTAAAATTTATTTTTACGGGATGTGGGCTTCCTTCGCTGGTTCGGCCAGCAGTTGCCCATCCCTAGTCACCCTTGAGAAGGCGGTGGTGAGTTGCCTTCTTGAACCGCTGCAGTCTATGTGGTGTAGGTACATCCACTTGCTCAATACACAGCTGGTTTGTGACCACTGCAAATGGATCCTTCAGGTGTGTGCACGGTACCCAGGAAGCAACCACTCTCACTCCTTACTAAGACACTGTCAGGTGCCCGAGGTTTTCTGGGTCCCACGTGCATTCAGGGATGGATGCTGGGAGACCAGGGTTGCTCATTTTAGACATGGCTACTCATGCCTCTGTCAGTCTTGTTCAGCTACTCATGTGTGTCTAGGATGTGGTCACCTGTTTGTGACCTTTAATCTATGTGCGAATGCATACTCACTGAAGTTAGGGTATCTGTATTGGTGGGAGGTGTTGTGGAATGATGTGGTGGTGCACGCTCTGAGGATCCTTCCTCCTCCTCTGAGGTTGGTGGCTATCTCCCAGACACTTGAGTGCTCTGTTCTTGGACCTGGCCGGCATAAGGCGAAAGCTAGATTAAAGGGCATTTTCCATCACCTCCTTGCCCATCCATTGCACCTCTTTTATCAGCATTCCTAACTTGCCACCTGCAATGAAGTGCCCCCCTTCTGCCAATTCCTGTGCAGTCCCCATTGGGTGAGGATGACCAGGATGGTGACCCTGCCACTGACTCCACTCTTGCTTTTACATTGTGAGCTGTCTTCTCCTGAAGCCAAGAATCTGAACAACGCTTCCTTACAAAGCCAAGCACAACACACAAGCCACACTGCAGAAACCTTGCCAGGGTCAACACTGAGAGATGGGCACCGTTAAGCAAGATGCAGCCATGTCTCTGAAAGGATCTGCTGCTGCCTGACCCCATTGCCGCTGACTGGATGGGAATTCTCTCTGCACCAACCTCACCCTCTCACGCTGCCACATGTAAGCCTCTCAGGGGAGTGAAATGTGCAGTACCCCACCTTGGTTGAACAAGTAAGGTCATTCACCAACATGTGGCACTATAGCCAGGATCTAGCGATGACCTATGGCTGTTGACTTCTTCTACCCTCTCTGTCGAGGCTTGCTTGATCAGGTGGTCTGCCTGTGATATCACACTGCTTCCAGTGCCTCCTTTCCCTTCTGGGTGGCAGCCTCACCTGTCAGCTGTTAATTGGCTGGCTGCTGGAAATTTGACAGCATGACTCCAGCTGGAAAATTAAGTCTGCTCTCTCTGATTCGTGTTCAAATTTAGTGAGGAATTTAGTGTTGGAAATGGATTTTCCTATTTTATACTATGAACACACGCAAATATGTAAAAGATGCTTATTCTTCCAATCTGATAGTTATAGCTTGCGATTTGAAAGTGATGGGGGAGGCGGGGGCAGAGCTGTCTGACCCTGACCCCACCGTTATCGATCACCTACAGACCCTGCGGATATCATCTATTGACCCTGTGGGCATCGTGCACTGGTCCTGCATCCCCACTGAGCCTGCATGTGTCTCCCGCTGACTCCATAAGGTTTCGCCTGCCAACCCCGTGGAAATGTTCTTACAGGCTTGTTTTACGGAAGGTCTGCAATTTAAGTCTCCAGCATCTGTATTTCTGATGCTCTGGTAGAAAAAGAGATGTTCCAAAGTCCAGGGAGAAGATTCCTGTATTATTACACAAGATCATGTGGTGACATCAAAGGGTTCAATTGAGGTCTGAGTTATCAGAGTTCAGCAGTATATCCCCTCCAGGGCTTGAGGATGAAGAGTGACAGGGTGGATGATTCCCACGCTGTCATTACATCTCCATTTTAGTGCGGGAGCTTTCTAAATGTCCTCCCTTAGGGGCTCAGATCTGTGATACCACTTCAAGAGATGACCCCTTCAATTGTGTGTTTTTCCTTTAAATTTTGGGCCCAGTACTTCTGAGATCTGAATTTCTTGCCTGAGACTCCACCCCTCAGAGTGTTAGCTCAGTAAGTTTTTACACAAAGAAAATATCTCGTGTATTGATCCAGTGACCCGTGACTCAGTCTCTTGGAAGTCCAAAGGATTCTTTCGGTGAGCCATGGAAGCTACATTTAATTCGCCAGCTTTCACTGGGCGGGCTGCTGAAAGCACATGAAACACCTGCGAGTTTCACTAAATTGGGAAGACAGGACTAAATCACGTTTAAATTATATGCAATTTAGCATATCAACGAGCTTTCCTTTCGCTGACTACAGGTGGTTTCATGTTTTGTTACCTTCCTGCGTTGACTTAATCACATAGGCTTCCCAGAGCCAGGTACCTGATGTGTGGTTTCCTGCACCATTCCCTGTGTCTGCCCGCCATCCTGTCCACTCTAGCGGGCTCCACACAACCCAGCACTTCACCATGTGTCATCGTGCACCTGGCCCCATTTTACATCTTTCAACTTTTATATCCATAGAAGTCAACGGAAATAAAAATAGTAGATATAAATTGGGCTGTTGACTTAACTGTAATCTATCTAACACTAACGCACAAGGTCAAGATCTAACCCAATAAGTGCAATACTGTATGTGGTGAATGTATAATTACTGATAATTCACCAGTGCACTGTGTTATGTTATTAACCCTGTGGGCTCTAACTATGGGCCATTGTGTGGCTTCACCCACAGGAGATACGTTGGGGCATGTACGGGCTCCGCCCATGGCTCCACCCCTTTTACAGGAAGTATAAGAGCTGCTGACCTGCAGGGCCGCCTTCAGTGTTGTACCGGTCACAGGCAGGCTCAGTTCTAAGCTGATTAAAACCACGGTTTACTTCTCCACGTGTCTTCGAGTGAATTGATGGTCGCGTCAATTTAATCAGCTTAAAATACTACTATGGAATCAGCCCTCAAACCTGACAGACTGGAACTCGATCCACTGGCTGCGGAGGCGAAAGAAATGTTTTCACATTGGCTTCGATGCTTCAAGGCCTATCTCGCCGTGTCGTCTACGAATCCGTCACTGACGAACAGAAGCTGAGCCTCCTCCACGCACGGGTGATCCATCGCATTTCTGTCCAGCTCGACGAAGCCGCTTCCTATACAAAGGCCCTCGCACTACTCGAACGCCTCTATGTGCGGCCTGTGATCGAGGTATACGCGCGACACGTCTTCACCACTCGCCACCAGCACCCCGGGGAGTCGCTAGATGATTACCTACGCGACCTCAAAGCCCTCGCGCGCATCTGTAACTACCAGGCCGTTACGGCCACTCAGCACATGGAGCTCGCTGTCCGAGAGGTTCACGTGGCGGGGGTCCGATCGAGCTATGTGAGACAGCGCCTGCTCGAAAAAGGGCCCCAGGACCTGGACGACACGGTAAAACTGGCTACCTCTCTGGAGGCCGCTTTTCAGAGCCTTACTGCGTTCCCGGCCGATCACGCGACCCCCTCGTGGGCCCCGACCCGAGACTACCCTAGGCCTGTGCCGCGCGGCCGCCCACCCATCATGGGGGGCTACCCTGCTACTTTTGCGGTCAGTCCCAACACCCGGGACTACCCGGCCCGCAACGCGAACTGCAGCAGCTGCGGGTGAAAAGGACACTTCGCCAAGGTCTGCCTGGCCAGGTCTAAGAACTCGAACTCACAGACCCGATCCACAGACTCACAGGCCCGCAGACCCCGCAAGGTGGCAGCGTGTCTGCCGACTCCGCCTCCGCATAACATGTGCGACTCATGGGGGCCGCCATCTTGGCCATCCTCCCCCACGCGGCCGGCCACGTGCGATCCATGGGAGCCGCCATCTTGGACACCATCTTCCTCACCGCCTGCCACGCTCGACCAACGGGGGCCGCCATCTTGGCCGGCATCTGCTACAACGCTCGACGCATGCGACCTACACGGACAGCCATCGTGGGGCCGCTCCAGCACCTCCGATCACGCCGCCGGCTACCCACACTTCAGCGCGGTCACCCTGGACCAGTCGCGACCTAAGCACCTCCGGAGCTCCATGATGGCCGTCCGGGTTAACGGGCACGAGACACCTTGCCTTTTCGACTCCGAGAGCACAGAGAGCTTCATTCACCCGGACATGGTAAGATGCTGCTCGCTCCCAATATTCCCGACGCAACAAACCATATCCCTCGCCTCTGGGTCGCATTCGGTGCAAATCCAAATGTGCACTACTGCAACCCTAGCGATACAGGGCGCTGAGTACACTAATTTTCAACTATATGTGCTCCCAGACCTCTGCGCTCCTCTCCTCTTACGACTCGATTTTCAGTGCAACCTCAGGAGCCTAACTCTTAAGTTCGAGGGGCCCCTGCCCCCGCTCACCATATGCAGCCTCACGACCCTAACAATCAAACCCCCCCCCTCTTCGCAAACCTCACCGCCGATTGCAAGCCAGTAGCCACCAGAAGCAGGCGGAACAGCATGCAGGACAGGACGTTCATTAGGTCCGAGGTCCAGAGTCTCTTGCGGGAGGGGGTCATAGAGGCCAGCAATAGCCGCTGGAGAGCTCAGGTGGTGGTCGTCAAGACCGGGGAAAAGTTCCGGATGGTGGTTGATTACAGCCAGACCATTAACCGGTTTACGCAACTCGATGCATACCCCCTTCCCCGGATTGCAGACATGGTAAATCAGATCGCTCACTACCGCGTGTTCTCCATGGTGGATCTTAAGTCTGCATACCACCAGCTCCCAATCCACCCGGAGGACCGCCACTACACGGCGTTTGAGGCAGACGGCCGCCTTTTCCATTTCCTCCGGGTCCCCTTTGGCATCACGAACGGGGTCAACGAGTGATAGACCGAATGGATGGACCAGTACGGGCTGCGGGCCACGTTTCCGTACTTGGACAATGTCACCATCTGCGGCCATAATCAGCAGGACCACGACGCCAACCTCCACCGATTTCACCAAACCGCCCAAAACTCAACCTCACCTACAGCAAGGAGAAATGCGTTTTCCACACAACCAGGCTAGCCATCCTCGGCTACGTCGTGGAAAACGGGGTCCTAGGGCCCGACCCTGACCGTATGCGTCCCCTGCTACAACACCGTCTACCTCACTGTCCCAAGGCCCTGAAGAGGTGCCTTGGATTTTTTCTCCTACAACGCCCAGTGGGTCCCCCAGTATCCGGACAAAGCCCGCCCACTATTTAAGGCCACCCTCTTTCCACTGGCAGCCGAGGCCCGCCAGGCCTTCAACTGCATCAAGGCGGACATCGCCAAAGCTGCGATGCGCGCGGTGGACTTGTCCTTCCCCTTCCAGGTGGAGAGTGACGCCTCAGAGGTCGCTCTCGCTGCCACCCTCAACCAAGCAGGCAGACCGGTAGCGTTTTTTTCACGCACCCTCACCACCTCCGAAATTCGACACTCCTCGGTCGAAAAAGAAGCCCAAGCCATCGTGGAAGCCGTGCGGCACTGGAGGCACTACCTCGCTGACAATACGCAGCGGGGCAAGATCAAGAATGATAAGATCTTGAGGTGGAGAATTGAACTCTCCCCCTGTAACTACGATATAGTATATCGTCCTGGGAAGCTCAATGAGCCCCCAGATGCCCTGTCCCGCGGCACATGCGCCAGCGCGCAAGATGACCGACTACGGGCTATCCACAATGACCTCTGCCACCCGAGGGTCACCCGGCTCACCCATTACATCAAGGCTCGCAACCTGCCCTACTCCACCAAGGAGGTCAGAGCTACCAGAGACTGCCAAATCTGTGCGGAGTGTAAAACGCACTTGTATCGACCGGATAAGGCCCACCTGGTAAAGGCATCCCGGCCCTTTGAACGCCTCAGTATCGATTTCAAAGGGTCCCTCCCCTCCAATAACCGCAACACGTACTTCCTTAACATCATAGATGAGTTTTCCCACTTTTGCCATCCCCCGATATGACCACCCCCACTGTCATTAAAGCCCTGCATAGTGTTTTCACCCTGTTTGGTTCCCCCATTTATGTCTACAGCGACAGGGGCTTGTCGTTCATGAGCGACGAACTGCGTCAGTTCCTGCTCAGTAAGGGCATCACCTCGAGCAGGACTACCAGTTATAACCCCAGGGGAAACGGGCATGTGGAGAGGGAGAACGCGACGGTCTGGAAGACCGTCCTACTGACCCTGCGGTCCAGGAATCTCCCAGTTTCTCACTGGCAGGAGCTCCTCCCCAATGCGCTTCACTCTATTAGGTCCCTCCTTTGCACGGCCACAAACCAGACTCCTCATGACCGTTTGTTTGTTTTCCCTAGGGGAGCTACCTCAGGGGCCTCGCTTCCGCCCTGGCTGATGACACCGGGTCCAGTCCTCCTCTGAAAACATGTTCAGGGCCATAAGACCGACCCCCTGGTAGAGAGGGTCCAGCTCCTGCACTCCAACCCACACTATGCGTATGTCAAACACCCCGATGGCCGGCAAGATACCGCCTCCCTCCGGGACCTGGCGCCCGCAGTCTCCAACACCACTCCCACTACTGCATCCCCCACACTATGTCCCGTCCAACCTCCCATGTTCAGCGCTCCCACCCACCCGTCGCACCGGTCCACAGGAATGAAGCTCCGGACGAGCCGCTCCCGGAGTCCATGCCTGTGCCTGCTCCGGACCCACTTCCACCTCCACCCGAAGCGGCTGCAACACCAGTGCTTCGGCGGTCGCAACATACGATCCGGGCATCGGACCGACTGAATCTATGAGCCCGTCACCCCCGCCGGACTTCATTTTTCAACAGGGGGTGAAAGTCTAATTATTGATAATTCACCAGTGCACTGTGTTATGTTATTAACCCTGTGGGCTCTACCTATGGGCCATTGTGTGGCTTCACCCACAGGGGATATGTTGGGGCATGTACGGGCTCTGCCCAGGGCTCCACCCCCTTTACAGGAAGTATAAGAGCTACCGACCTGCGGGGCCGCCACCGGTCACAGGCAGGCTCAGTTCTAAGCTGATTAAAACCACGGTTTACTTTTCCACATGTCTTCGAGTGAATTGATGGTCGCATCACTTTTATGTTGTATAATCCCATCTGCTATTTTTTAAACAAACAAAAATCTTTTCAGTACTTTTCTTGGATAATGCTTGTGTTGGATCAGTTGCTGATGGTGCTACTGTGCCTCTGTTCAATACCATGCAATAATTCTGCACTTGTAAATGGTGCAGTAGACGATGTACTCTCTCAACAGAATATCCCCTTGTTATTCTCCATTTCTGTTGGCTTTGATAGAAAATTTTTCTAAATATGTTTTCATAGCTTTCCAAAATGTAGCTGTTTTAAAAATCCAGCTATTATGATAGAAAATCTTCACATTTTCTTTCTCGCACTTTCAGAATGGTCCCTGATCTAGACATTGTAAGTTTGTTTTGCGAATATCTTTTTAAAAAAAGAACTATCTATTCAAGGAGAAATGATCTTCATTAACTCGATGACAAATGCAATCCTCCACCCATTGTTTGAATGCAGCTAGGCAGGTGAAGCATTGCAACTTGTAACACTCATGTTTCACCACCAGATACATTTCATTCCAGTTTTCTGGGGTAAAATTGGGTGCAATTTAATGGCCTCGTTGTGCCCGACTTGGTCATGTGACATGGCCATTTAATCTCGCTGCCGAGGTAAATGAAATCTGGCAGAGTCCCATTAGATAGCGGGGGCTATGTCGAGAAACACCTCTCTATAGGCGCCCAAAATGGAACTCTTTTTTTTCCCCATTAAATCGTGTCACTCGTCTCTGTGATTGGCTAATATTTTGTGCATCTCTTCGGTGTACTGAGATAACCAATTTATAACAGTCTCTATTTGTTACTAATAGAAACCCAATGATAGAGTTGCAGTTTGTTGGTGGTTCATTTGTGATTTACTTTTTGTTCAAGGCAGTTTCCCTTTAAGGGACTGTCCCTTTAATTTGTCCCTTAGTTAATTTGATTTGGTTTCCTTGGTTATTTGTGTTACTCAAAATAGAGGGAAAGCCCCACACATGGACAATATCTATAAAGTTTATGGTTTCACTGAAGTATCTGCCCATTGTTAAGCTGTTTATTCTTTGACAGATTGGCTACTTTCTCAAATTCATGCTCAAAGAGTTGTAAACACCCAGGAGTGATGCTCTGTAGCTTAGTTGAAGATACCACAATGACTGCCTGGGAAGTATGTGCGCTGCAAACTTCTGCCATGTGATCACACCTGTTGTGGTTTACATATTATAATCTTCATTTTTCTTTATATTTTAGATGTTCAACCTCTTGACAGCTTTGATGCATCATAATGTGGATAGCCAGAGAAAACATTGGAAAGTGCCGCTCTAAAATATAAATTGTCTTGAACAGTCAAATGATGTGGGGAATCATGCTAGGCTCTGGCTGAATATGTGAATTACCAAACTGTGGCTTACAGTAGTTTTCTCACAATTTTTTCTAATGAAATAATAGTTTTATTTATGAGGCCAAGCTTCTGTACAACAGTACACAGCACTTTAAGCAGAAAAAAATGATGTTATGCACTGGATTTTTTTCACAGCACAGCGAAACATCATTCACTTGACAGATAACTGTTGTGTGTAAAAATAAGCTGAATTTTCTGGGAGAGGGGGGATTGTTGAATCCTCCCAGTAGAAATGTCAGATGCCAGCTAACCCATGTTAAACATGGCTGCTCCGCAGTAGGAATATTCTGCAGGTGGGATTAATAAGGTGGGAGTGGGACCTCAGCCACCTCAGCGGGTCGAAGTCTCACCCATCAGTGGGAGGAAGTCCCATCCTCGAGAGCTGTTGGCCAATTTGATTGGCGAGCTGCTCTAGCAATTCCAGCAGTGCCAGCGTAGTGGGAGCTGCCGTTATGTCAAGCAAGGCCCAGGATGAAGAGAGGAATGGCCTTGTCCCCAGACAAGTTCCGGATTTTGGATGGGGAAGGTTCGGGGAGCCGAGGGCGACGACGGGCGGCGGAAGGGAAAAAGTGTGTGGTGCGGGGTGGGGAGGGTATCTTGGGGAGAGTCCCCCTTGATGTTCACAGGGCACCCCCAAAAGGATGTACACCTTCCTTTCTGCTTTTTGATCAGTTTGCTTAAAAAGACGGCCTTCTCACTCCCTCCTGCCTGCCCACACCAACAGTGGTGTGGCATGGGCAACGTATTATTTGGAACAAGCTCAATTGACTGTTAATTATTTATTTAAATATGATGGGTGGCCTGCTGACTTCGGGACTCTCCACCCTGCCATATTATGGGTAACCACTTGGGGGTGGGCAAGAAGGTGGTGGATTTGCCACCCCTTGCATTTTACGTGCACCCTTGCTGAAACCATGGTAGGGGGTGCTGGTGGTGTGGGGGAGGGGGAGGGTGGAATTTCTCTGCTAAAAAGGAATGTCACCCAAGGAGTAAAATAATCACTTTCATTATATTACTTATTGTTCTTTTCATCTAATACCTGATCAGATTTCAATAAGCTCTTTCATTTATTTTATCCAGCTCCCATTGCATTTTTTTCCTGCTGAGAAATTGGATAAATGATGAGGTTCCAGTTAAAGTCCACCTAAAACAAGCCATATCAGTTATTGGAGTCCAGTTCATACCATGAGTCGATGTTCCTAAAAGATATCTGAGTCTGCAATAGCATTGTTCACTCAAATTTCCTTTAGAGGTGAAACATTATAAGTAAGTTAATGTAAATAAGTGAGCATGCCGAGTTCCAACTAAAGAATTAAACAAAACTAGGAATAGTCACAGTAACTAAATGAAAATAAATATGTGGAATAGAATATATTACTTTACCCCTGAGATATCAGTCCCCTTGAAATAGTGAAGATCTCTTTTAAAGTGACAAAACTGTATAATTCTTCAGAAGCATAAAAGAAATATCCTTGAGTGACCTCCAAAATGGCACTCCACATATTAAAATATTTTCTGTATACGTGACTCTTTTTGCACACACAAAAACATGGCTTAGCTTTCTGCTGTGAAATTTTGACATTTATAGTCTATTTGCAGTGTTGAACCTGCTTTGTCGGAGCAGTAAGGTTGTTTTTTGGTCAGCGCCGTGTCCTGTGTATCACTTGAATCAGAGACTGTAATTGGACTGTCCCTGGAAAACACCTCCGAAGACTCTCTCCATATGCAGTCTGCTGTGAACTTGCACGTAAAATTAGCACGCTTCGGCCTGATTCGCTGAGATGCGTTGTTAAAAATCTGACGACTGTTTGAAGTGGCGATTTTAATTTTTAAGGCGGCGTCCACTCGATCTACAACGGTGTAGGTCCCGATGCTGCCATCATCAAAACCCACAATAATGTTCAGGTGTCGTGGTGACAGACTAAGAAAAGCTGGAGTCTTATAAAGTGAGCATGCTCCAATGTTTTTGCCATCAGCCAACCTGACCACTATTAAACTGGACACAGCCCCATTGTCATTTTCTTCGCTGCTATTTCTGAAGCAAATGTACACTAGGTAACGGCCGTCACATGATAATTTCTGACGCCAGATGATCCCAGTGGCAGGAACGAGGCGCAGCTTTCCATTATGCAGATCCATGATGTTAATGTTGTCATCGCCCCGGGACAAAATTCCCAGTTTCCCGTTGGGAGATATCTGGAAATCCTCCAGGTTTTTCAGGAAATTATTAGGGAGTTGCACACGTCTGCATACTGCTTCCTCAGTTACACTCCAAACAAACAGCGTTTCAGTGGAAGTAATGAAAACCACATAGTCTGGAGAATCAGGGATAAGCTTGAAATTTACAATGACGGTGCCATCGTCACAGCAGAACTTCTTTGTCACGCTTCCTGTCCACAAACTAACGGCCAGCAACTTGTTTTTTGAAACACCAATTACGAAGGTGTTAGGGTATGTGATAAACGCATTCTGCATGGGAACCAGAATATTGCAGACTTTGTGACCAGTGGACAGTCGCCACACCCGAGAGACACCCTGGTTACAGAGTGAGACTACAAACTGGTCATTGTGTGTAATCAGTAGCTGGGAAACCCGCTGCCCATTGATGCGAAAAATGTTGTCCCCGGTAATGGTGTTCCAGATGTATTGGATTCCTTTGTCATCGGAAGTGATCATCAGCTCTCCTGTATATGTGAGAACACAGTTTTCCACAATGCCGTCATGTTTAAATATAGCTTCAATATATCCTGTGCTGAAGCTCCATTTATGAACCGATTCAGAGCCATCCAGTGTATAGATCAGTTCACCTCTGCCTGGCTGGAGAAGACTTTGAATCGCTTTTCCTGTTTTATCTATGTTTGAGATTGCGGTTATGATGTCTATATCCCAGACAGAAAGAATACCATTGGTTGTCAAAGACAGTAACAAATTGTGTTGATTTGATTTGATCAACTTTACAATGGCCCCTGAGATTTCCTGCAAACTTGCCATGCACTGTCCAGTGTCTCTCCGCCACACAAATATCGATGACATGTGCTCCATTGAAGCAATAATTGAGTCACCATTTTTGGAGAGGACTGCCGATATGAAGCGTTCATTGCGTTTTGCTTTGAACTTTTCAGCCACTTTCCAGATGCTGGTGTCCAATACTTCAATACTGAAAGTCTTACATATGAGGATTGCACTTTGGTCTTCTGACAGCTCTAAACTCACCACTTCATTATCCTTTCCCCTGCAGTCAAAATCCTCAATAAGTTGAGGGTTCGTAATTTCATCCATATTCCAGACAGACAGGCTGCCTTCGTTGTCAATCATCACCATTTCTTGAGCTGCAGCCAGGATGAGAAGAGATTTCACATACCCGCCAGAAAACTCGGATGTCACTGTGGAGAGCTTTTCACCACTTCCCAGGAGGAAAATGGTGGTTGTGTTCAGGTATTGTCCACAGAATGCATACACTCCATCTGGAGAACATTGGACACAAGTAACTTCATACCAGCAATGGAACTGGTAGAGTGGCCAGCCGTAAATTAAATCGATCACGTGCACATCTTTACTCCCCTGCAACCATGCAAGGGCGTGGTTAATTGATAATGTGAAGCCATAAATAAAACAGTTGCCTCCGCCTGCAATGCAATGCTTGGAGCCCTTGACTTCCACCTCTGATAATAGGCATGAATTATGATTGTCATATATCAACAATGTATTTTTTGTTGTTGACACAACCAGGTACTTCTCATCGTGAGTAAGTTTCATCCCGAGCACGGCCGAGTTTGCAGTTGTAATTTGGCGCAGAATTTGTCGTGTCTCCACATCCCAGGTAGTAATGGAACCATTTTCCAATGCAGCAATGATAACATTGGGGCTCGATGTAGGCAGCACCTCAATCACATGGATGTAGCTGGTGGTTAGCGGGAGTCTTTCTGGGCTATATGTCACATCCAAAGAGGAATGCAAAGGCACTATTGAACAATACTTTGGGCCATCTTTGTCGCACTCTAATAGAAGGTGCCTCAGCTTTGGTAAAGAGCTAACAACAGGTAGAAGCCTTTGCTGTAGCTCAGCAGACAATGAACTTGGGTTCTTTGAAACTTTCAGCTTGATGCCTCGCAGTGTTCTTGCCAGAAATTTCAGTTCTTTCTCCTGTGAATAATTGTAAGCAAGATCGATGTCGGAAAGGACTTTGTCGAGGTGACCAATTTTGATCATGGTATACAGCCAACTGAAATTCATAATGACACTGTACATCAGATCATCTGTCCTCCCACTTCTAGTCAGATGATGCAGTAGTTCGGTACTTTTCCTATGATTTACAAAAAAGATATCTGGCTCCAATGAGTTGCACTGGAAGACCCATGGCTGCTCAGGGACTTGCCTGTCAAAGGTTTTCTCGACAGTCTGTTTTTCATCATTAACGCTTTTATCATTAATGTCTAGAGGTTGGTTATGGCTTTTCTCAGGATGAAACAACCTCGGTCTCCCACCAGACCACACTCCTAAGAAATAATCAGCCATGGCACTATGCATTTCATGCATTTCTTCCTCATTCTGCAGGTACAGTTTCTGAGCGATCAGATGAAGATGGCGATTTGCCCATACTAGGAGTGTGACACTTCTCACCTGCCTCTCCACTAAATAACCGTGTAGCTCTTCCTTCAGTCTTGCGATGAAATAATATGGTATCCGCAATGGATTCTGAAGCTCAGAGTTTGCTGTGATTTCATTAAGAACATAATTATCAAGTGAAAGGACGTCTTCCAGTTCCATTTCACTCAGTCCAGTTTTGGCCATTGTGATGAAGCCAAGAGCCCTTGAGACCAGCCTAGAACCACAATTGCGTTCAAGAGACCAGAAAAGGTGCTCAATACTTTCATGCACTGTCACACAAAGTGAAGTGTCATCGACATCCTTGTGTGATCTCCACTGCTTGACCTCATGGCAAATCAGATTAACAAACATAGGCAGGGTACATTTTGAGAGTGCTTCATTGACATAGATCTGCTGGCCTGAAGTGACCTTTCTTTTCACCTGTAGAAGCTGATGTTTAAGAATTTGGCTGCACATCTTCCTGTCACGTTGAGGCTGTTCAATGTAATTATCATTATCCTGAATCAAGCACTTCAGCTTTTGTAGAATGCCATGCTTATTTGGTAGAGTTGACAATATTACACGAACTGAACGAGGAAGATGAATGGGGAGCCACCACAATTTGCGAGCCTCCTCGCAGTCTGAGAGCTGCTCAAGAGCATCAAAAATTAACACCAGTGGTCGATGAAATGAAGACTCATTCAGAAGATTGATGAATAGTTCCCTCAGGTCATGTATTTTTTGAGGATAATTGTGTATGAGACATCGATAGTTAATGGCTAATTGCTCACAGAGGCTTTGCAGCAGTGTTTTGAGTTCTGTACTTAAGTCTGTTGTTCCCAAAAATCTCACAGTCACAACTGGTTCAGAATTAGGGCCCAGTTCCTTCTGAAGCCAAGAATAGGCCTGTAATGTAAAGTAATATTACAAGATTTGAACTGACATTTGGTGACACGTAAAATGATTTAATGTTCATTGTCATTAATTAAAATGTGATGCTAC
The DNA here is from genome assembly GCF_047496885.1 of Scyliorhinus torazame. NCBI lineage: Eukaryota > Metazoa > Chordata > Chondrichthyes > Carcharhiniformes > Scyliorhinidae > Scyliorhinus > Scyliorhinus torazame. The sequence continues at coordinate 183,548,720 of NC_092709.1, read as the reverse complement.
TGGAAGATATACATTAAATTTGTCTGAATTGCTGGGTACAGACAGACGCCCCATTATCTTTAGTCACAAACGGAATAGCAATTATCATCAATTCTTCAGATTAGAGAAGATTCCATTCTGATTAGTGTATTGAGACAAAACAGGATGTTACTGTCTCTCATTCTCCACTTCTTCAAATTACTTTCCCTGGGATGTACCACATTCAATCTTAGAATAATCCTTAGAAACAGATTTTGAAATTTTGTACCATGTACTTATTTAATGTTTTGTAAAAATGCATAAAGTTCTATAATAGATTGAAATTAGTGAGATTTAAAAGAGCAAGAGGAGCCTGAGATTTAAAAGCGTGGGAGGAGCCGGTGGTTTAAAAGTCTGCTTTCCTCCGGGTGCTCCGGTTTCCTCCCATAGTCCAAAGACGTGCAGATTAAGTGGATTGGCCATGATAAATTGCCGTTAGTGACCCAAAAGGTTATGAGGGGTGATTGAGTTATGGGGATAGGGTGGAAGTGATAGCTCAAGTGGGTCGGTGCAGACTCGATGGGACAAATGGCCTCCTTCTGCACTGTATGTTCTATGAGAGGAGCCGGAGATTTAAAAGCTAAGGAGAGAAGCCGGAGATTTAAAAGCGCGGGAGAGGAGCCGGAGGTTTAAAAGTGGGAAAGGAGCCATAGATTTAATTGGCCAAGAGGGGACCTGCTAACTTTGAATTTATTTGGTTAGTAGTGGAGATTGGCAAGCAGTTTTTCTTTTAGTTCCATTTATCTGTCTATATTTAACCTAAGGGTTAAGACATGGCAGGAGATCCCAGACCCGTGTAATGCTCCTCTTGTGTGATGTGGGAGTTCAGGGACACGCCCACTGTCCTTGACTCCTTCATGTGCAAGACGTGTGTCCAGCTGCAGCTCCTGTTAGACTGCTTGACGGCTCAGGAGCTGTGGATGGACTCACTTTGGAGCATCCACGATGCTGAGGAAGTCGTGGATAGCGCATTTAGCGAATTGGTCACTCCACAGATAAAGAGTACTGAGGGATATAGGAAATGTTTGACCAACAGGCAGAAGAAGAATAGGAAGGCAGTGCAGGGTTCCCCTGCGGTCACCTCCCTCCAAAACAAGTATACCGCATTGGATACTGTTGAGGGGGATGGCTCACCAGGGGAAGGCAGCAGTAGCCAGGTTCATGGCACCGTGGCTGGCTCTGCTGCACACGAGGGCAGGAAAAAGAGTGGTAGATCTATAATGATAAGGGATCAATTGGAAGAGGAGTAGACGGGCATTTCTGCAGATGGCAAACAAGACTCCAGGAAGGTAAGTTGCCTCCTGGGTGCAAGGGTCCTGAATGTCTCAGAGCAGCTGCAGGACATTCTAAAGGGGGAGGGTGAACAACCAGCTGTTGTGGTGCATATAGGCACCAACGTTATAGGTAAAAAACGGAATTAGGTCTGACATGCTGAATTTAGGGAGTTAGGAGCTAAACTACAAGGTAGGACCTCAAAGGTAGTAATCCCGGGATTACTACCAGTGCCACGTGCTGGTCAAAGTAGGAATGACAGGCTAGCCAAGTTGAATGCGTGGCTTGAGAGATGGTGCAGGAGGGAGGGATTCAGATTTTTGGGACATTGGAACCGGTTCTGGGAGAGGTGGGACTATTACAAATCGGACGGTCTACACCTGGGCAGGACTGGAACCAATGTCCTAGGGGGGCTGTTAACTAGCGCTGCTGGGAAGGGTTTAAACTAATGTGGCAGGGAGATGGGTACCAATGCAGGAGGTCAGAGGGTAGTAAAGAAGGGATAGAAACAAAAGCCAGTAAGGAGAAAAGTGGAAGGCAGAGAAACAGATTGAACTGCATTTATTTCAATGCAAGAGGCCTAATGGGCAAGGCAGATGAACTCAGGGATAGGTACATGGGACTGGGATATTTTTTTTTTTTAGAAAATATTTTATTGAGGCATTTATAATTTGAACATTTTAAACAAAGAGATCCAACACACACAAAAACCCCACAATAACATACCCAACCCCTCCCCCCCCCCAAAGCATAGACCCTAACTATCCATACATCAGATTCCCTATCCTTATTCGTCACTTCCATGCCTCCCCCGCGCCCCCCCCCCCCCACCCCCCCCCCCCCCCCCAGCTGACGGTCAATTTTCATTGAAGAAATCGATGAATGGCTGCCACCTCTGAGCGAACCCATGTCACTGACCCAAATTGTGAGGCTCCGAGTCCCTCCATCCCAACAAATCCATCTCCGGGCCACCAGGGAGGCGAAGGCCAAAACATCGGCCTCTCTCCCGCCCTGGGCTGCCGGATCTTCCGACATTCCAAATATTGCCACCTCTGGACTCAAAGTCACCCTCCCTTCCAGGACCTCCGACATGACATCTGAAATTCCCTGCCAAAATCCCCTCAGCCTCGGACACGCCAAAAACATATGTACATGGTTCACAGTACTTCCTCCACACCGCCCACACCTGTCCTCCACCACCTCAAAATACCTACTCATCTGGGCCACAGTCATATGAGCCCTGTGGACCACCTTGAACTGGATCAGGCTAAGCCTGGCACACGACGAGGATGCATTGAATCCCCTCAGGGCCTCCTCCCATAACCCGACTTGCAACTCCCCTCCCAATTCTTCCTCCTCTTCACCTCCCCTATTGGAACCCCTTCCCACTCCATCAGTTCCTTATATATTTCCGAGACCCCCCCCTCCCCGACCCCTGTTTTTGATATCACCTTATCCTATAGTCCCCTTAGTGGGAGGCAAGGAAAGACCAGAACCTGCCTCCGGACAAAATCCCGCACTTGTAAGCACCGGAACCCATTCCCCCCAGGCAACTCAAACTCCTCCTCTAGCTCCTCCAAGCTTGGGAAACCCTCCGCAATGAAGAGATCTCCAAATCTCTCAATCCCTGCCCACTGCCACCTCCTGAAGCTCCCGTCCAACCCCCCGGAGCGAATCGGTGATTGCCACAGATCAGTGACCACACTGGCACCCCCTCCAGTTCCATGTGCTGCCTCCATTGCCCCCAGACTCTCAGGGTTGCTATCACCACTGGGCTTGTGGAGTACCGAGCCGATGAGAATGGCAGAGGTGCCGTTAATAAAGCCTTCAGACGCATGCCCTGGCGGCATGCCTCCACTCGCTCCCGCACCGATCCCTCACCCACTACCCACTTCCTAACCACCGATATATTAGCCTCCCAGTAATAATAAAGTTCTGAAGGGCCAACCTCCCCTCCCCGCGCCGCTGCTCAAGTAGGACCTTCTTCACCAGTGCGGCTTTCCTGGTCCATATAAAACCCGAGATCGCCGCATTCATCTTCCTACAAAATGCCTTCAGGATGAAAATTGGAAGATGCTGAAACACGAACAGCAATCTCGGAAGGACTGTCATTTTCACTGTCTGTACCGTCCCCGCCAATGACAGCGGGAGCACATCTCACCTCTGGAAGTCCCCTTTCATTTGCTCTATCAACCTGCCCAAATTTAATTTGAGAAGCTGACCCCAAGGGGACTGGGATATTATAGCTATTACTGAAACATGGCTAAAAAGGATGGGCAGGATTGGCAGTTCCGGGGTACAGATGCTAAAGGAAAGATAGACTAGGAGGTAGGAGAGGAGGGGGAGTTGCGTTTTTGATTAGGGTCAGTATCACAGCAGTACAGAGAGAGGATATATCCAAGGGTTCGCCCACTGAGTCTATATGGGTAGAACTAAAAAAGAAGACTGGTGAGATCACTTTGATAGGACTGTACTATAGGCTCCCAAATAGTCAGCGGGAAATTGAGAAGCAAATATGTAAGGAGATTACAGATAGCTGTTGGAAAAACAGGGTGGTAAAAGTGGGGGGATTTAACCTTCCCAACATTAACTGGGACAGCCACAGCACTAGGGGTTTGGATGGAGAGAAATTTGTCGAGTGTATTCAGGAAGAATTCCTCATTCAATATGTGGATGGCCCGACTAGAGAGGGGGCAAAACCTGACGTCCGCTTGGGGAATAAGGAAGGGCAGGTGACAGAAGTGTTAGTGAGGGATCACTTTGGGACCAGTGACCATAATTCCATGAGTTTTAAGATAACTATGGCGAATGATAGTTCTGGCCCAAAAGTTAAAATTTTAAATTGGGGCAAAGCCAATTTCGATGGTATTAGGGAACTTTCAAAAGTTGATTTGCGGAGCCTGTTTACAGGCAAGGGGGCAGCTGGTAAGTGGGTGTCTTTCAAAAGTGTGTTAAGGGTTTTTCAACCCTTTCAAAAGGGTTCAGGCTGAGCACATTCCTCTTAGATTGAAGGGTAAGGCTGGTAGACGTAGGGAACCCTGGATGACTCGGGATATTGAGGCCATGGTCAAAAGGAAGAAGGAGGCACATGACATGCATAGGCAGCTGGGATCAAGTGGATCCCTTGAAAACTATAGGGCTTGTCGGAGTAGAATTAAGAGAGAAGTCAGGAGGGCAAAAAGGGGACATGAGATTGTCTTGGCAGATAAGGCAAAGGAAAATCCAAAGAGCTTTTACAGATACATGGGCAAAAGAGTGACTAGGGAGAGGGTAGGGCCTCTTAAGGATAAACTATGTGCGCATCCACAAGAGATGGGAGATGTCCTAAATGAATATTTCTCATCAGTATTTACTGTTGAGAAAGGCACAAATGTTAAAGAAATTGGGGATATAAAAAGTGATGTCCTGAGGAGTGTACATACTGCAGAAAAGGAGGTGCTGGAGGCATTAAAGCGCATCAAGATAGACAAATCCCCTGGACCTGATGAAATGTATCCCAGGACGTTGTGGGAGGCTAGGGAGGAAATTGCCGGCCCCCTAGCTGAGATATTTAAATCATCAATAGCCACAGGAGATTGGAGGGTAGCAAATGTCAGCCCTTGTTTGAGAAGGGCTGTAGGGTTAAGCCCAGGAACTACTGACCGATGAGTCTTACTTCTGTAGTGGTTAAGTTGTTAGAAGGTAATTTGAGGGACAGGATCTACAGGCAGTTAAACAGGCAAGGGCTAATTAGGGAAAGTCAGCATGGCTTTGTAAGCGGAAAGTCATGTCTCACAAATTTGATTGAGGTTTTTGAAGGGGTAACCAAGAAGGTAGGTGAGGGCAGTGCAATTGATGTTGTCTACATGGACTTTAGCAAGGCCTTTGACAAGGTAGTGCATGGTGGGTTGTTGCAAAAGATTAAATCTCATGGAATCCAGGGCAAGGTAGCCATTTGGATACAAAATTGGCTTGGCGACCGAAGTCAAAGGGTGGTTGTGGAGGGTTGTCTTTCAAACTGGAGGCCTGTGACCAACGGTGTGCCTCAGGGATCGATGCTGGATCCACTGTTATTTGTGATATATATAAATGATTTGGATGAGAATGTAGGAGGCATGGTTAGTAAGTTTGCAGAAGACACCAAGATTGGTGGCACAGTGGATAGTGAAGACGGTTATATAAGATTGCAACATGATCTTGACCAATTGGGCCAGTGGGTCGATGAATGGCAGATGGAGTTCAATTTGGATAAATGTGAGGTGATGCATTTTGGTAGATCAAATCAGGGCAAGACCTATTCAGTTAATGGCAGAGGTTGGGGAGAGTTACAGAACAAAGAGATCTAGGAATACAGGTTCATAGCTCCTTGAAGGTGGAGTCGCAGGTGGACAGGGTGGTGAAGAAGGCATTCAGCATGTTAGGTTTTATTGGTCAGAATATTGTATACTGGAGTTGGGATATCTTGCTGAAGTTGTACAAGACATTGGTAAGACCACACATGGAATACTGTGTTCAGTTCTGGTCACCCTATTATAGGAAGGATGTTGCTAAACTAGAAAGAGTGCAAAAGAGATTTACGAGGATGCTACCAGGACTTAATGGTCCGAGTTATAAGGAGAGGCAGGATAGGCTGGGACTTTTTTTTCCTGGAGAGTACGAGGCTTAGGGATGATCTTATAGAGATCTGTAAAATAATGAGGGGCATAGATAAGGTAGATAGTCAACATCTTTTCCCAAAGGTAGAGGAGTCTAGAACTAGAGGGTATAGGTTTTAGGTGAGAAGAGAGAGATGCAAAAGAGACCAGAGGGGAAATTTCTTCACACAGAGGGTGGTGAGCATCTGGAACGGGCTGCCAGCGGCAGTAGTAGAGGCGGGTACAATTTTGCCCCTTTAAAAAGCAGTTACACTTGCGGTGGCGCTCTGTAGGGTGAAGACGTGCACGGAGCAGCTCCCACTAAAGGACTAAACTTGCAGGATTTTTTTTTGTTTCGTTTGATCAGTCCCGGGGGTATTTTTATTCTTGAAGAACCCACCCAGCGTTCCCCCGAAGGTATGAACAGGAAGAAAAGAAAAGCCGCAAGGGACCGGACCGACGGTAAGCTGAGGCCCGTGGGAGAGGAGCCGGAGAATATAAAACATAAAATAAAAAATAAAAGAACAAAAAACATAAGTTTAAAAAAAGGTGCGGGAGGAACCGGGGCCGGAGGCTCAGAAGCGGCCGAGGAGAGTCGCGTCCCCGAATAGAACTAGCGCCTAAGAGCGCAAGCCGGCGAGCCTGCCCGACCAAGCCACCCCCCCCCACCCCCCCCGCACGCCTGCGAGCCAGCCCGACTGAGACCTCACCCCCCCGCCCCCCCCCCGCACAGCAGAACGTGGGTGGCAGAAGAGAAGCGGCAGCCCGAACCGCGAAGCCAGAGACTCACGCGCTCGGGAGCAGAGCCAGCGGGGCCAACGAGCAGAAGAGAGAGAGTGTGGTAAACCACTGTGTTCCTATATTAAGGGTTGTACAGTGGAACCTGCACTACAGGTTCACCTGGGCCCCTGCATGCTAGCTCCGCCCAGGAGCCGGGTTATAAATATGCGTGGCCTTCAGCTAGCAGCCATTTCGTCAGCTGCTGTAGAAGGCCACACTTCAGATACTAATAAAGCCTCAGTTTGAATTCAACTTTGTCACCAGCCAAATTGATCGTGCCTCAATTTATTAGTATCTGATTCAGAAGATGGACCTCCGGATTAAACCAGATCGACTGCAGCTGGTTCCACACGCAAGTGACGCCAGAAAGGACTTTCAGCACTGGCTAGCTTGTTTCGAAGCGTATATCAACGCGGCACCAACCCCTGTTCCAGAGGCTCTGAAGATTCAAATCTTGTACTCCAGACTCATCCCACTAGTTCGGGACTGTGACTGCCAGGACGTTACATCTAAGGAGCACTCAGATCTCCTTATGAGGGACGCTTTTGTAACTGGGATTGGGTCTGATGTTATCAGGCAGCGGCTCCTAGAAGGGGCCACGCGCGACCTCGCAGAGACTAAAACACTAGCGTTTTCCATGACGGTCGCCCTGTGCAATGTATAGTCCTACGCCCCCAACCGGGCGGCCCACTCCTCCTACTACCCACCCAGTACGCCTGCGCTACGCGCCAGCCAGTGATCTCTGGGGGGCCCCAATGCTATTTTTGTGGCCAACAAAGACACCCCCGCCAACGCTGCCCGGCCCGCGCTGCCCTTTGTAAGGCCTGCGGGATGAAGGGCCACTACGCAGCGGTGTGCCAGGCCTGCTCAGCGGCAGCGGTCGCCCCCACCCCCCCGGTCACGGACAATGGGTGCCGCTATCCTCCCCTCCTCCCCAGGCCATGTGCGAGCAATGGCCGCCGCCATCTTCTCCCCCGCACCAGGCCCGCTCAGCGGCAGCCCCAACCTCCCCCCCGGTCACGGACAATGGGCGCCGCTACCCTCCCCTCCTCCCCAGGCCATGTGCGCGCAATGGGTGGCGCCATCTTCTCCCCCGCACAACACGTGCATTTCATGGGCGCCGCCATCTTGCTCCAATCCCGCAACGTGCGTTCCATGGGCACCACCATTTTGTGACCCCCAGGACCTCCGGGCGCCGCCATCTTGTCCACCCCGCAGTACACGGAGACCAACGGCAATTCAGGACCCCGACGCAGCGGCCGCCTCACTACCCGACGATCAACCACGACTCGCATCCATGGTAATCAACCAGTCCAGACCACACGCTCCGACCAACGCATCCACCAGCGTGAAAGTCAACGGCCACGTGACCTCCTGCCTACTGGACTCCGGGAGCACCGAGAGCTTTGTACATCCAAATACGGTAAGGTGCTGCTCCCTTAACGTACACCCTACCAATCAAAGTATCTCCCTGGCTTCCGGCTCCCATCGCATAGCGATCCGGGGGTACTGCACGGTCACGCTCACAGTCCAAGGCGTAGAGTTCCACGGTTTTCGCCTCTACGTCCTCCCTAACCTCTGCGCTGCACTTATCCTTGGCCTGGATTTTCAGTGCAGCCTCCAGAGCCTGACCCTTAAATTCGGCGGACCCTTACCACCCCTCACTGTGTGTGGCCTTGCGACCCTAAAGGTCGATCCTCCTTCCCTCTTTGCCAATCTAACTCCAGATTGCAAACCCGTCACCACCAGGAGCAGACGGTACAGCACCCAGGATTAGGCCTTCATCGGGTCCGAGGTCCAGCGGTTGCTTCAGGAGGGAGTCATCGAGGCCAGCGCAGCCCCTGGAGAGCTCAAGTGGTAGTGGTTAAGTCTGGGGAGAAATATCGAATGGTCGTGGAATACAGCCAGACCATCAACAGGTACACGCAGCTCGACGCGTACCCCTTCCACGGATATCTGACATGGTTAACCAGATTGCACAGTACCGGGTCTTCTCAACGGTGGACCTGAAATCCGCTTACCACCAGCTCCCCATCCGTAAATCAGATCAGCCATACACCGCCTTCGAGGCTGACGGCCAGCTATACCACTTCCTTAGGGTCCCCTTCGGCGTCACCAATGGGGTTTCGGTCTTCCAAAGGGAGATGGACCGAATGGTCGACCGGTACGGCTTACGGGCCACGTTTCCGTACCTAGACAATGTGACCATCTGTGGCCATGATCAGCAGGACCACGACGCCAACTTCGCTAAATTTCTCCGCAGGTACACGCAGCTCGACGCGTACCCCTTCCACGGATATCTGACATGGTTAACCAGATTGCACAGTACCGGGTCTTCTCAACGGTGGACCTGAAATCCGCTTACCACCAGCTCCCCATCCGTAAATCAGATCAGCCATACACCGCCTTCGAGGCTGACGGCCAGCTATACCACTTCCTTAGTGTCCCCTTCGGCGTCACCAATGGGGTTTCGGTCTTTCAAAGGGAGATGGACCGAATGGTCGACCGGTACGGCTTACGGGCCACGTTTCCGTACCTAGACAATGTGACCATCTGTGGCCATGATCAGCAGGACCACGACGCCAACTTCGCTAAATTTCTCCGCACCGCCACTCTCCTCAACCTCACGTATAACAAGGAGAAGCGTGTGTTCCATACAAACCGCTTAGCCATCCTCGGCTACGTAGTCCAGAACGGAGTTCTGGGGCCCGATCCCGACCGCATGCGCCCCCTTATGGAGCTCCCCCTTCCCCACTGGCCCAAGGCCCTCAAACGCTGCCTGGGGTTCTTCTCGTATTACGCTCAGTGGGTCCCAAACTATGCGGACAAGGCCCACCCACTCATACAGTCAATTCATTTCCCCCAGACGGCCGAGGCCCAACAGGTTTTTGCCCGGCTCAGAGCTGATATTGCCAAAGCTGGAATGCACGCTGTAGATGAAACACTTCCTTTCCAAGTAGAAAGCGGCGCATCGGACGTCGCCCTTGCCGTCACCCTCAACCAGGCAGGCAGGCCCGTGGCATTCTTTTCCCGCACCCTCCAAGCCTCCGAAATTCGGCACTCATCCGTCGAAAAGGTGGCCCAGGCTATCGTTGAGGCTGTGCGACATTGGAGGCATTACCTGGCCGGCAGGAGATTCACTCGGTCGGTACCCTTCATGTTCAACAACACACAACGGGGCAAGATCAAAAATGACAAAATCTTGCGGTGGAGAATCGAGCTCTCTGCCTATAACTACAACCCCCGGGGAAACGGACAGGTAGAAAGGGAGAATGGGACGGTATGGAGGGCCGTTCAGCTGGCCCTACGGTCCAGAAATCTCCCGGCCTCCGGCTGGCAAGAGGTCCTCCCTGATGCACAACATTCCATTCGCTCATTGCTTTGCACTGCTACTAACAGTACACCGCATGAACGCCTTTTTGCCTTCCCCAGGAAGTCCACATCCGGCGTATCACTCCCAACTTGGCTCACAGCTCTGGGAACTGTGCTTCTCCGTAAACATGTGCGGCTCCACAAGGCGGACCCTTTGGTGGAAAGGGTGCACCTGCTCCACGCAAACCCACAGTATGCCTACGCGGCGTTCCCCGACGGCCGCCAGGATACCGTCTCCCTCAGGGACCTGGCACCAGCAGGTTCCGCCCCCACACCATCCCCGTTGCCCCCGGCGCCACTCTCCCCTTCCCCCGCCGCCCCCATCACCACCCCCTAGGACCGTCCGTCCTCCCCATGCCCAGCCCCGTTGATGAAGAGAATTTTGGCACGCTCCCGGAGTCAACTTCGTCCACGACAGCACCAACATCGCCGGCTCCACTTCGTCGATCCCAGAGGACGATCAAGGCGCCGGACCGGCTGAACCTCTGACCGGCCCACCGGATGACCAGAGACATTTTTTTTTCACTGTTCTGTAAATATTAAAGATTGCGAATTGTATATAGTTATCCACCACCCCCGCCTGACTCAATTTTAACAGGGGGTGAATGTGGTAAACCACTGTGCTCCTATATTAAGGGATGTACGGTAGAACCTGCACTACAGGTTCACGTGGGCCCCTGCATGCTAGCTCCGCCCAGGAGCCGGGTTATAAATATGCGTGGCCTTCAGCTAGCAGCCATTTCGTCAGCTGCTGTAGGAGGCCACACTTCAGATACTAATAAAGCCTCAGTTTGAATTCAACTTCGTCTCCAGCCAAATTGATCGTGCCTCAGAGAGGGAACCCCCCCCCGGCAACGGACCGGTAGCGACCACATGGTGAGTGGCGAGACAAAGAGGGACACCGGTCTGCACCAGGAAACACCTCTCCCAAACCCTCCTGACCCAGTGAGAAGGAAGGGGGGAAAAAAAGAGAAGGGGGGAAAAATAAAAGTAAATAAATAAATAAACAAAGAGACAAGGAAAGAGAGAAAGGAAGGAAGGGAGGAAGGTAACCAACAACGCCCCCCCCCCCCAAACAAAAAAAAAAGGGACACCCGAAGCCCGAGGCAGACCCAGCGAGAGCAGAGGAGCGGGGGAAGTGAGAGCAGCCCCAGGGGAAGGAACAGCAACGGGGAAAGAAAGAGAGACAGACAGATGGCTGGAGGAAAGAAAAACACCAAGGTGAAAGGACAGCGAGACGCAAGCAGCAGCAGCAGCGAGGGTAAGGCGCATGAGCGGCGGACGTGCAGGCAGGCTGCCCCACAAGACGGGACGGAGGTACAGGCATGCCTGAAAGGGTACACGATGACGGACCAAGCAGCGGAGCGGGAGCAGGACGCAGCGACCAGCATAAAGGAGGCGCTCTGGTCGGAGCTCCAAGCAATGATGAAGGAGACGATGCACAAAATGCAGCAGACCATCGAAGGCCTGGAAAGGGAAGTGAAAGCGCAGGAAAAACGATTCTGGAGTTGGAGAGGGCCACCTCGGACCAGAGCGACAAGGTGATAACCCAAGAAGCCGAGGTGAAAAGGTGAGTAATGGCCCAGGGGAGCCTAAGAGGGAAAGTGGAGGACCAGGAAAATAGGTCCAGACGGCAGAACATTAAAATAGTGGGTCTGCCAGAGGGGATAGAGGGCAGAGACCCAACAGGCTACATCACCCATATGATGGGCAAGCTAGTGGGAAAGGAGGTATTCCCAAACCCACCGGAAATAGACAGGACGCACAGGTCGCTCCAACCCAAGCCCAAAGCCGGGGACCAGCCCAGAGCAATTATTGCGAAGCTGCACCGGTTCCAAGACCGGGAGAGCATCCTAAAGTGGGCCCGGCAAATGAAACAGAGCATGTGGGAAGGGAAGACCATAAGGGTGTATCAGGACATTGGGGTGGACCTGGCCAAAAAAAGGGCTGAATTCAACAGGGCCAAATCAGCACTGCACAAAAGCAAGGTAAAATTTGGGATGTTATTCCCGGCCAAACTTTTGAGGGGAAAGAGCTGTACATTTGAGGGGAAAGAGCTGTATTTTAACACCCCAGCAACGGCTGGTGAGTTCGTTAGAGCGAACAAGCTGGGGGAGGAGCACATGCAACCGTAATGAAAGACATGGGGACGGAAAAGGAAGGGAAAACCAGAACGAAGAGCGGAGGACAGACCGCAAACAAGGACAATGGACTCATGAACTTTGCACATGTGTGTTATGCCTTGTGCGGGACTGTGCTGTCTTGTCTCAGAGCTTGTCTCCTCCCTCAATGCAATGGGGGTGGGGGGGGGGGGTAGTGGAGGGAGGGAAATGAAGGTGAGGAAAGCAAACAGAAGGGCGAGACAAGGGCTAGTAGGAGCAAGGTTAAACAGTGCCAGAACTGGGCAAATACTGGGAGGAGGGCCACCGTACTAGCGAGGAGGGCCAGCACGGGAGGGCAGGAAGGAGGGGGGGGGCTGCGGTGCCCTTCTCAGGGGAGGGGGAGCGCCTGGCACAAGGAGGGGAGGGGGGCGGCAAAAGGGGGGTGAGAATGCAGGGAGGGGGGACAAAGGGACAGGGGCTAGTGGGGGGAGAGGAGTCTGGGGGAGAACGCAGAACAAAAAAGAAGCAAAGAGAAGGGTGAGATAGTGAAGTAGTACAGACATAGCCCTCGGCGGGCAGGGAGCAGGGCGAGGAACCAAGGGGGCGCTGCAAACAGCCACTCGAGAGGGCATCAGGGCAGAGGCAGAGCGCAGGGGCGCACCCGTCTGGTGTACACACAGCTGGTGGCCACATTGGATGCCCCCTGGGCAAAGGGAAACCCCTGAGCGCTAGGGCCCGACTCCATGGTGAGAGTGGTGACCCTGGTCATTTTGGACGGCCCACTAACAAAGGGAAACCCCAGAGTGCAGGGGTGTGTCCACCAGGTAAATATGGGTGATCCCGCAGGACCGGGGGGTCAGAAACCCACCACCAGGATTGTTACCTGGAATGTAAGGGGACTCAACGGCCCGGTCAAAAGATCCAGAGTGTTCGCCCACCTAAGAAGCCTAAAAGCAGACATAATCTACCTGCAAGAGACGCACCTGAGGGAGAAGGACTGACTGCTGGTAAGGAAGGGCTGGGTGGGCCAGACGTACCACTCATGTTACGGGACGAGGGCTAGGGGAGTAGCAATATTAATTAGCAAAAGGACAAAGTTTACGGGAACCAAGATAGTTACGGACCCAGGGGGACGGTACGTCATGGTCAGCTGTGTCCTGGAAGGGGCACTTGTCGTACTAGTAAATGTGTACGCTCCCAACTGGGACGACTCAGAATTCATAAAGAAGACCATGGCGGAAATCCCCGACCTTGACACACACCGACTGATTATGGGGGGGCGACTTTAACTGCGTGCTGGACACACTGACCAACCGATCAAACCCCAGAACAGGGAAAAAGTCTGGCATGGCCAGGGAACTAGGAGCATTTATGGAGCAGATGGGGGCGGTGGACCCATGGAGGTTCCTGCACCCGGGAGAGAAGGAATTTTCATACTTCTCACAAGTACACAAGTATCGACTTCTTTGCAGTGGGGAAATCGGTGCTTCCAGGGATCACGGGAACGGAGTACTCCGCGATCGTTATCTCCGACCACGCTCCACATTATATGGATGTGAGGCTGGAGATAGGCCGGGCTCAGCGCCACACGTGGAGGCTGGACACGGACCTCCTGGCCGACAAGGCTTTCTGCCAAAAAATATTGCAGGCCATAGGCGATTACTTTAGTAACAACCAAAATGGGGGGGTCTCACCCTCCACGTTCTGGGAGACACTGAAAGCCGTGATCAGAGGAGAGATCATAGCCTACAAGGCAAGTAGAGATAGGGAAGAGAGGGTGGCCAAGCAACAGGTTCTGGACTCCATTCTGGAAGTCGATAGAAAATACTCCGAGGCTCCGACCGTAGAGCTGCTGGCGGAGAGGAAAAAGCGGCAAATGGACTTTAACCTGCTATCCACTAGGAAAGCAGTGTACCAACTCCGCCAGACACGGGGGACCTTCTACAAACATGGAGACAAGGCTGGCCGTCTATTGGCTCATCAGCTGAGAAAGCAGGGAGCCACAAGGGAAATAGCGTAGGTTAAGGATAGCATAGGCAGATTGGTAACAGAGCCAAAGGAGGTCAATCGGGCATTTGAGACCTTCTACCGGAGACTAGACCTCTGAGCCCCCCAACGGGGATGTGGGAATGAAACAGTTACTAGACACACTGGAACTGCCAATGGTGGGGGAGGACAGATGGGGGAGCTGGAAGCACCAATATATTTGGGAGAAATCATGGAGAGCATCAGCTCCATGCAGGTGGGGAAGGCACCGGGACCCAATGGGTTCCCGGCGGACTTCTACAAAACATTCGCACCAGTCCTGGCCCCACACCGAAGGGACATGTTCGCGGACTCACTGGCAAGGGGCACCCTGCCCCCAACGCTAGCGCATGCCACAATCTCACTAATACCCCAAAAAGATAAAGACCTGACAGAATGTGGATCATACAGACCCATTTCACTGCTGAACGTGGATGGGAAAATACTCGCAAAGGTCCTGGCCAAAAGGCTGGAGGGCTGCGTACGAGAGGTGGTCGCAGAGGACCAAACGGGCTTTGTCAAGGGTAGGCAGCTCACAGCGAACATCAGGCGGCTGCTGAACGTAATAATGACCCCCTCTGGGGAGAGAACACCACAGGTGATCATCTCCCTGGACGCAGAAAAGGCCTTTGACAGAGTCGAATGGAGCTACCTCCTCGAGGTACTGGAACGGTTTGGGCTAGGAGCGGGATTCACCGTCTGGGTGAGGCTCCTGTACAACGCTCCCAAAGCGAGTGTCCGAACTAACACCACCAGCTCTGAATACTTCCACAGATTCACAAGTGGAACCTCACCAGCCTGGTGGAGGAAGTAAGAAAAGACCTTCAAAGGTGCGGCTCACTCCCACTCTCCCTGGCGGGGAGAGTGCAGACAATCAAGATGAACGTACTGCCAAGGTTCCTCTTCCTGTTTAGATCCATCCCGATCTTCATCCCCAAGGCCTTTTTCCAAAACATAGACAGGCTAATCATGGCGTTTGTGTCGAGGTGGTCAGAACCCGAGAATTCACAACCGACACTGCAAAGAGGGAAAGTCAGAGGGGGCCTGGATCTACCGAACCTACAATACCACCACTGGGCAGCAACGGCAGAAAAAGTGAGGGGATGGGTACAAGAACCCGACACAGATTGGGTACAAATGGAGGAGGCATCCTGTAAAGGAACAATCCTGCGGGCCCTGGCCACAGCAGCACTCCCATCCCCCTCAACAAGATACACAACAA
The DNA here is from genome assembly GCF_047496885.1 of Scyliorhinus torazame. Classification (NCBI taxonomy): domain Eukaryota; kingdom Metazoa; phylum Chordata; class Chondrichthyes; order Carcharhiniformes; family Scyliorhinidae; genus Scyliorhinus; species Scyliorhinus torazame. The sequence goes on along the minus strand of NC_092709.1, from coordinate 183,533,316 downwards.
GCCCAGTGGTGGCGGCCACGCTGAGAACATGGACCCAGCTGAGACAACACTTCGGGATAACTAAAATGGCCCCCATGGCCCCCGTCTGCGGCAATCACAGATTCCCCCCAGCCATGCTAGATACCACCTTCAAAAGATGGAGGCAGATGCGGGCACACTGACGGTCTGGGACTTCTACGTAGGGCACAGACTGGCGACACGAGACGAACTGCCGAGGAAGCGGAAACTATCAAGAGGACAGGAATGGAGACATCTCCAAATAAAACACTTCCTCCGCAAAGTGACAGTAGGGTACCCCGGGGCCCCAGAAAGCACACTATGAGAGGACCTGATAGGCACCAGCAGCGAGAAAGGGGGGCTATGTGGGAAAATATATGGACAGCTACTGGACAGAGCCCTGACTCCACTGGATGGGACCAGACATAAATGGGAGGACGAACTGGGGACGGTGGTGGGATGGGGACTCTGGAGCGAAGCACTGAGCAGGGTGAACTCCACCTCCTCCTGTGCAAGGCTAAGCCTAATGCAGCTCAAAGTCGTGCACAGAGCGCACCTGACCAGAACCCGAATGAGCAGGTTCTTCCCGGAGGTGGAGGACAAATGTGAGCGGTGCCAGAGGGGCCCAACCAACCACACCCACATGTTTTGGGGTTGCCCCAAGCTTGCTGGGTTCTGGACAGCCTTCTCCGAGGCAATGTCCAAGGTTGTGGGGGTGAGGGTGAAGCCATGCCCAATAGTGGCAATCTTCGGGGTATCGGAACAGCCAGAGTTACACATAGAGAAGGGGGCCAACGCCCTTGCTTTCGCTTCCCTAATCGCACGCCGGAGAATCCTGCTCGGCTGGCGATCGGCAGCACCACCCAAAGCTGCAGACTGGCTCGCTGACCTCTCGGAATTTCTCCACCTGGAGAAGATTAAGTACGCCATCCGAGGGTCAGGGGGGGAGGAAGGGGGGGATATCATAGACTGATTCAGAGGGCAGCAAAATGTACATACAATTAGTCAAATGAAGGACAAAACAAACCTCTCTGTAAAATAAAGCAAATTTGCACGGGCAAGAAAAATGAAATGTATATAAGTAACAACTATTTATAAATATGAGAAAAGCCAATAAAAGATTTTTTTTAAAAAATCAGTTAGACAGTTACATGGGCATGATGGGTATAGAGGGATATGGACCAAATGCAGGCAAGTGGTACTAGCTTAGTGACAGAAGCTGGGCGGCGTGGACCAGCTGGGCCAATGGTCCTGTTTCCAGGTTGTAAACATCTTTGGCTCTCTGACTCTATGTGTGTATGATGCAGAGAGAGGGAAACCAGGACATTATGGACTGGTTAGCATAAAATATTTTGTTGGGAAATTGTTCAAGTAGGTATGAGGGTGACTTGCAAAGGATAGGCCATGAGTCTTATTAGCTTTTCTGAAGAGGTGATTAAAATAACAGACAGGGGTAATGTCTATGTTATTTAAATAGACTTCCAGAAGGCAATTGGTAAAGTCCCTCACAAGGGACTGTGAACTACATTTGAAACTCATGGAATTTAAGGCAAATTATTGCTCTACATAGGACACTAGTTGAGCAGCAAATGCTGGATAGTGGGGATAATGAATAGGTACTCTAATTGACAGGATGTCACTGGTGTATCATGGAAGGATTTATGTTGGGACTTTAGCTATTCACCGTATTTATTAATGACTTATATGATGGAATAGAAAGCCATGGATCCAAATTTGCTGACGACACAATGATAGATGGCAGTACATGGTGTAGATTAGCCATGAACCAATTGAATGGTGTGACAGAACAGGTTTGAGGGGTTAGCTGGACTACTACTGTTCCTACATATTGGATAGAAGCATAAAATTAGAGTGTTATTAATAGGATAATTGATATGACTGGAAAATTGATTTCAACGTAGGCAAATGTGAGGTCATTTACTTTGATGCCAAAATGAATTTCAATGGAACTAAAAAGAATGCAACAGAGAACTTTCTAAATGATGAAAAAGTAAAACAGTGGAGATACAATAAGATCTGGTGGTCCAGATACATAAACAACTACAAGTACCATACAGTTACAGAAAATAATCAAAAGGGCTAATGTGATTTTGGCTTTTCTTCCAGAAGAATGAAATAAAAGTAGATAGAAGTCATACTCCAGCTGTACAAATCCCTGGTCAGAGCACACCTGGAGTACTGTGGGCAGATCTAGGCACCACACCCTCAGAAAGATATAGTGACTTTGCAGGGAGTACATCATCGATTTAATCAGGCTAAATTGTGTGATGAGGTTACACAATCTGCATTGAATTCCCTGCCATTTTGGATGTTAAGTGATGGTTTGATTGAAGTTTACAAGATATTATGGGAAATAGTTTTTTTTTCCGTTCGGAAATCAAAGGTAGCTTTAAGGGATTTATATTTCGTATACATTAGAAATAAGGTATATTTTTAAGTAGGTTTATTTTAATGTTTCCAGGCAGCACGGTGACGCAGTGGTTAGCATTGCTGCCTCATGGCGCCGAGGTCCCAGGTTTGATCCCGGCTATGGGTCACTGTCCGTGTGGAGTTTGCACATTCTCCCCGTGTTTGCGTGTGTTTTGCCCCCACAACCCAAAGATGTGCAGGGTAGCTGGATTGGCCGCGATAAATTGCCCCTTAATTGGAAAAAATGAATTAGGTACTATAAATTTAGAGTACCCAATTCATTTTTTCCAACTAAGGGGCAATCTAGCATGTTCAATCCACCTACCTTGCACATCTTTGGGTTGTGGGGGTGAAACCCACGCAAACACGGGGAGAATGTGCAAACTCCACACGGACAGTGACCCAGAGTCAGGATCGAACCTGGGACCTTGGCGCCGTGAGACTGCACTGTGCCACCGTACTGCCCTTGGGTATACTAAATTTTAAAAAAATAATTAAAAGAAATGTAATGTTTCTGTGTCTGGAAGGATAAAACCTATAGATAGATTCATGCTGGACAAAGGTGTTTGTATGTGTGGGGGTCAGTCAAGTTCCAATGTGTTTCTATTGTGCTTAGAGAGGGCTAAGGCGTGAACAGTAAATAAATAGGCCAGTAGAGGTATGTGGTGTTTCTCAGCAACCTGGCCTTAGAGAAACTTTTACGTTTTAATTGAGCTAATTTGATTGCACTTGGAGACAGGATCTCGGGGAGTGAACATCTCTCAACTCTGCCAGAAGAAATCAAGGTGAGGGTTTGGCCCCTAAAGATGCAGAGATGTCCACACCTTTGGGGCGGCCCGACGCTAGAGTGGTTCCCACCACTCCATCACGCCGGGACCCCCCGCCCCGCCGGGTAGGGGAGAATCCTGCCCCTGTTTTCTGCCTTCCTCTGTTCTTAAATAGAGGGTTTATATTTTATACTTTCTAATCTGATGGAACCTTACCAGAATCTAGCTAATTTGGGAAAATTAACATCAACGCATCTGCAACTTCGTTGCAGATCAGCCTTGATCTCATTTTGGCAGAATAGGTTTAAGGAGCTAAGTTGCCTACTCCTGTGTTCCAATGTTCCTACTTCTAATAGTCTTGGGTTGAAGGGATAAAAAATGAAAAAAGGGTGATTGAATCCTGAAACATAGGATTAATTGTTTTATAAATTGGTGCAGCTAGAAGGATCGCTCGATAGGTACCGAGCAAAATTAGTAGCTGTTTGAAAAATTGGCGATTCCATCCAATAGCCTTGGGGATTTTTCATGTTCAGAAAACAATAGAATCCACAAAGTGGCTCTAATGTGTGTGACAACTTTCATTGTTATAGCTGTCTCCAGCTACTGTGTGTTTTATATTATATAATGTCACTTTCACTTTATCCTCAAGTACACCTGAAAGACAGTTTAAGGATTGGACTAAATGCAGCTGTGCTAATGAATCTCCCTGATATTTATTTAAAAAAATCTTAAGACTGCCTTATGATTGTTGTCAGCAAAACAATAAATGCTGTGGGCAAAACAACTGGTATCTATGGTTACTAAAACATAATTTAAAGCGGAAAATGTTCGAAAAATACTGCAGGTCTAACAACATTGGTGGAGAGAGAAACAAAGTTAACATATCAGGTCAATGATCATTCATCAAGACTGCAAAACGTTAGAGATGTAACAGGTTTAAAGCAAGTACAAAGGCACGGAGAGAGCTCAGAAAGCAGAAAAGGGGAAGGTCTCAATTGGGGAGGGCAAGAGAGATTAAATGACAAAAGGGATGATGGTGTAAGGCAAGAGGAGATGCTAAAAGGGGCAAGTAAAGAAACAAAAGATGGTTCGAGAGGAAGTGTAAATAGGACAATCAGAATTATCACCAGCAGCTGCAATCCACCTGGAAATAATAAACAAATAAATTAGAGAAGAGAAGTTATTACTTGAAATTGAAGTCAATATTGAATCCAGAATGTCAAATCACAAGATGGGACACTGTTCCTCGATCTTACATTGGGTTTCATTGGAGCACTGCAGAGGCCACCTCCTTTGCCCTTCTCTGTATTTAAATCCTGTTACATCTTTAACTTTTTCCAGTTCTGGTGCAAGGTCAATGATCTGAAACATTTTTTTTCTAACTTAATCTTTTACGAACTTAACTAAGGCCATTTTAAAAAGGAAATGCTATTACAATTTAAATCTATCTGGACAAGACCAAAATTTGGAAGTAATATGAGAATGCTAATCTTTAGCCTGACCTAACAAATTTAAGAAATCATAGATGAGTGAAAGAGATTTAAACCAAACTACATCCACAATCTGGCATGAACCGACTTTTATGATATTTGAAGGTGGAACTCTTTATGCTGACATTTCAGACTATTTTACTGTTTATTTTCACTCAATCCAACATGGATTTAGAATGATATGTAAATGGACTTTGATCCAATAAAATCATCAGGTATTACAACACATTAATAAGCTGCTTTTACCTCTTCTGCCACTTTTGCCAGTAGAAGTGTTTTGCCTGTGCATGGTCCACCATAGACAACAAGTGGGCTGATGTGTGCTGCTTTACAAGGCAGTACGTATTTGTGTATGAGGTTCAGAGCCTCACATTGGTGTTGGTAGAGAGAGGAGTATATTTTACAAAGGGACAAGTGCTGCAGAACCTCATCATAAAGTGTGTCCGTTTCGATGTCGAAGTTTTGTTGAACTGTAGACTGGATAATATCAATCATATCATCGTAGAATTGTTTACAAAGACCTTCAACATAGTGGTTCTCCACATCCTCTGAATATCCAAGTTTCATATTGCAGTGGGTAACGGACGTGTATACTCTTAAGTTGGATGAGGCAACAATTGTAGGAATAAACTCGTCCCTGAGCTTCTCAAGCTTTTTGTTTGCAACTGGGTCTCGTATAAACTTTCCATTGACCTCTATGATATCTGTGTATCGGCCCATATCCGGATTCTTCACGTGGCGGTCAATGTGCGCAATTTTCCTGATGTAACACACGCACTTTCTTAGAAATGCCGGCGTCTGGTTTCCGAGAGCAAACTCAAACTCGTCCTCGATTGCTTTAAGAAAAGAAAACCAACATCAGTATCTTTTGAACATAGGGTCACAGTAAGTCATTATTTGATAATGATGAACTTTACCAACATAATTAAAGGACTCTTGCCCTTAAGACAACCTAAGGAGCTTGCAGGAAGATTTCTGACTCCTGCCTATATGGAAGAACCCTGAAGTGGAAGAACCTCTGCGAACAGAAAATTACATCACAAGATGTCAAACCTTCCACACTGATGCAAAGCCAGCAATAATTAAGCAAGGAGGGAAATAATTGAGTGTACAAATACGAGAAATTAGATTGAAGTACTCTTGTCCAGAGTTAACAATGTTCTGCACTAGCAGTTCATGAATAGAATAACATACTAATTAACAAAATGTCAATTCAATCTTGGCAAGTTTAATGTAACTAAGTGAACATACTGGCTGAGTGTGATTTTGTTTTACAATCTCTGATGGGTGGAATTTACGCGCGTATTGGGAAAGGCTGATAGCAGGCAGGAGAAGTGGCGTTGAAACCGCGGGCACCAATGGTGACTTTCTCTGTCATTTCATCCGCCGCATAGTAAAAAGATGGCAAGGGGAAGGTCCCACAATGTCACACAGGCAGGGTGGGTTCTGACTGAGACCGCCCGCCAGCAACTTAGATTTTTGAAGTTTGGGTGCCATTTCTAAAGGCTGCACTAGTGCACAAAAGTTAAACAGGAACCCCCTGCCCTCCTTTGTAGCCCCCCATGGCATTGCCTGGGCACTGCCCCCAGGCATTGCCCGGGTATTGCCAAGGGGCAGTGCCAGCAGACAGTGTCTGGGCATAACCCCCTTCCCTTGAGTGATGCACTCACCTGAGCTCCTCTGGGAGGTCTGCTCGCCAGGTGCATGCCTTGCGTGACCAGTCGTGATTCACGCCAGTTTACCCTCATGCCGACATGAATGGACTTTCTTTTGGGGAGGGTGGGGGGGCTGGTTCAGGCTTAGAGGCCTGATAATGAGATGTCAATGTATGAAAATGATGTTCCTGTTACAATCCCAGTTGGTGTTATAACTGGACGGGAACGCTGCCTCAAAAGACCACAACAATTACTTTTTTTTTACAAAATGTGGAGGGACAGAGTCACAGGACCACTAATTACTTTTAACAATAAGAAAAAAAACATTTATTAAACATAAACGGTTGGGTTATTATACAATACTCCTTTACTTCCCCCTTAGCTTAACAATTACATATAGATTTTAAGATTGACACGGATTACAAAGTACATCTCAAACCACAGTGGTCTTGTTAACACACAAAGTTCCTTTTAAGCACACAAGATGACTGTGGCAAGACAAACTCCTCTCTGAGAAGACACACTCCTCTCTGAACCCAAGTGAATTTCAGTGGATGTTTCCTTAAAATCCCCCAGATTAATCTAATACCATGAGCCACCTTGTCTCATCGAACTCTGACTTCCACATGAGTGATTTCAAGTTCCACTTTTAAAAGCTGTTATGGGCCAGGGTTTAGAGAACCCCAAAGTGTATCATGGAGTTCACCTGACCCACAACTTTTAATAGATTGTGGTATGGGGAGCACACGGCCCACTCTACAGGTGTGGTACAGCAGAAATGGAAAAGTATTTTTTAAAGCAAAACAATGTTTATTCTATGAACTCAAGTTAACCTTTTTAAAACATACAGTGAACATCTTAATTCAAATACAACCCCCAAAGAATACAACACTAACTAATCCTGAAGCTGTCCTTTTAACATCCATACGACTTAAAAAACCTTTAAACAGAAGCACATCAGGTTAAAGTCACTACTGAGAGCAGTTATTAGTTTTAAAACTCCAAAAGATCGATTTACAGTTTTTAGCTTACAGAGCGAGAGACTGATACCCCTTCTGGCTGTGACTGCAGCTATCCAGCTCTGAAAACGAAACTAAAACACACCCTGCCGCAAACAGCCTAAAACAAAAGTTAAAAAGCTGACAGACAGCCCAGCTCCACCCACACTCTGACATCACTGATAAACACCCATTTCTTAAAGGTACATTTCTTAAACACCCATTTCTTAAAGTTACTCTCATATGACAAAGTCACACTTTCAATTCTGTCGGGGTCATGGGGAGAATCGCTCATGCTTTTACATCAGTGTGAAATGCGATTTGGGACTCTTGCAAGATTTTTTGCTCACTTTGCCAAATCCACCCAAAAACTATGGGAGCAAAATAATCCTGGCCATTTACATTTAGAGTCATGGGTATTGCACAATTGTATTAATAAAGGTTTCCTCTGCCCTGGGTTAGAATTCAGCTGGCAGTTTCTGTCTCTGTATGACTGTCATCCAGCTATTGGATTAAGGGGATGGAAGCAAATGTTGGTGTGAGTAGAAAATGCCAAAATAAATCAAGGGGGAATGTTCTTAATCTTTTGTTTTCAGTATTCAGATGTCAATATATCATCCTTAATAAAATCAACAAGGCAATGTTTTGCGCACAGATATTCATGATGCAGAATCATTATGGGAGGAGCTAAGAAATAACACAGGGTAGAAATGACTGGTGGGATTAGTTTCAAGCTTCGAAATGGTAGTTATCGAGTTGGACAATGTATAAACCATGAAATTAGAGAGGAATATGCAACAAGAGGAATGCAATGATCATGGGGGACTTTAATATTTATAAGACTTGACAAACCAGAGTGGCAAAATTAGTTTGGGGGTCAAGTTTGCGGAATGCAGCTGGGGTGGCCTGATAGTGCATTGGAATGCTGGAAAAATGTGAAGTGTGTCTAACAGTTTTCTAACATAGCCCCTTCATTAACGTCTGATTTTTAGGTACCCCATCAAATTCACATCAGTCAGAGCTCAATATCCAGTATTTTACAGATGCTCCGAATATGCAAGTTGAAACAGTTGGTATTGGGATGGAGAGTGAAAGGAGTGCTGCCAAGGAAGGTAGATAGTCATGAGCTGTACCCCACTTCACCAAACCCTCCCAATCTACACTAGCACATCATTCCTCTTGCCAACATACCTTGCAGGTATACCCATCCCTTTTGTCTATGCACGTTCTTATATCCCCATGTATCCATCCATCAATAAGACTCGCCCTGATTGTTTGCAAATATCACGCCTTTCCCTCATGTTCACCCTCAACAAATACTCTATATCCAAATGCCATTTCTGTCACACATAGCTCTCTTCCTCCTTGCAGGATTCCCGAACTGTCCCTTTAGATTGGAAAACTGCATGTCATTCTGCTATTTAAGAAAGGGAAGAGAGGGTAACCAGGCAATTATTAATTGTTTGTCTAGTATTTGTTGTTTGGAAATCACTACAGCCTATAACTAAGGATAGGTTGGCTGAACACCTTGAAAATGTTCAGCTGATCAGAGAGATCATGGAATTGTAAAGGTTGGGCCATGTCTGATGAAACTGAATTTTTTGAAGAGGTGATTAAATTAATGGACATGGGAATGTCTATGGATGTTAGTTTGATGTGCATCTAGAAGTCATGCTAAAGTGAAAAGAGAGACATTTTTCATCTTTCACTCATCAGGACAAACACAAGAATGCCAAATTTTAAACAATCACAACAATTTATCCTACAGGAGTAAAGGGCACTGATTGGTTTGACTTTGATTGGCTGAGGCACTGTCTGAGGGCAGCATAGTAGCACAGTGGTTAGCATTGTTGCTTCACAGCACCAGGGACCCCGGTTCGATTCCTGGCTTCTGTCACTGTCTGTGTGGAGTCTGCACGTTCTCCCAGTGTCTGCGTGAGTTTCCTCCGGGCGTTCCGGTTTCTTCCCACAAGTCCCGAAAGACGTGCTTGTCAGGTGAATTGGACATTCTGAATTCTCCCTCAGTGTACCTGAGCAAGCGCTGTAGTGTGGCGACTAGGAGATTTTCACAGTAACTTCATTGTAGTGTTAATGTAAGCCTACTTGTGACATGAATCAAGATTATTATTATCATGTAGAAAGCAACAGACAACCATAGGCTCCCAAAGTTCCTGGGTAGTTTAGAAAAGTGCAAGGCTTGAACATATTCCTTTTGTCCTCAGAAAACGAGTGCCAGCCTATAAATGTGCTTCTGGCATTCTGAACTCGACTGATTATCTCTAGACTTTCTTCCCACCCTGCTTGAAACTACATTTTATGCTCCAATAAATTGCCCAAATATTCATTCTTTAATGTCAGCCCAGATAACTGACAGTCACCAAATTATTTGTGTGGGGGCTAGCCAGCAATGGGAATAAACTATAGATTCCAATAATTATTTTAACATCAAAAGGAAAAATGTGGACAGAATGTCTGTGAAATATATACATACATGGTCAACAGTATGTCAAGGTTTGGTATATGAATCCACAATGGCTTCCTGTGCATAGATAAAGAAAATTTCTGGTTTGAATGTGTGCTTATCCCAGAAAGGGACTTCAAGGGTGAGACAATGAATAGCTATTCTAAAAAATAAAATGAACATTAGGCAACTAACATCAACCAATTCTGTTGATTACAGATAATATTGGAAAACTGACCGGATTCAGAGACTACAGCCACTCATAGGTGAATCACTTTGACCGTTTGCTCAGTGAAGAACCCATACACCTTCGGCCAGATTCTCTCAATACATGACTATGACTAGGTGCAGGAATATTTGGCTAAGTATCAGGCAGAGGTAATTTTGAGCAAAGGGTAAAAGCAGTGACTAAACAGGCACTCTGTTAATAAAACAAAATATTTGTTCAAAAGTCTGGGTAGAGTGCAGTTTTCTAGCTAATTGATGATTATCATGATTCAAAGATTAATGTTTTTTTTCTTTTATATGAATGAAAATGAAAATGAAATGTAAATCATTTATTGTCACAAGTAGGCTTCAAATGAAGTTACCGTGAAAAGCCCCTAGTCGCCACATTCCAGCGCCTGTTCGGGGAGGCTAGTACGGGAATTGAACCGTGCTGCTAGCCTGCCTTAGTCTACTTTCAAAGCCAGCAATTTAACCCTGTGCTAAACCAGCCCCTGTGTATACGATAGGAATTTTATACTGGCAACACATTGCAGTATCTGCTTTGAAATTCAAACAAGGGGCTGGATTCTCCACTCGCGGGATGCTCCATTTTGCCGGCAGCCCGGGGGTTTCCCGATGGCGTGGGGCTGCCCCAGAATGGGAAACCCCATTGACTAGCCGGTATAACGGAGCATCCCGGCGGCGGGGTAAAATGGAAATATGGCGGGGCGGGGCGGAGAGTCCAGCCCAAGGTCCCTGTTCACATTAGCAGATTCCGATTTAGACATTAATTCCATTAGAACTCACTTTACATAAGTTTCTGGTTGACCTCGGAGCCAAAGACCTAGCAGCTTTGTTGGAACAAACACCACACTCCCAGTCCAGCCTCTCGTGGTGGCCCAAAGGTTTGTCTGGTGGCGTGGCTGGAACGGACAATGTAGTAGGAAAGTGCCTGCAGCAACTGTGGACTTAAGATGCATTCCTTCGTCTTCTAGTTCCACAGATTGCCTTTTCAGAATTTAATTATTATTATTATTTTTTTTTAAAATAAATATTTTATTGAAAATTTTTGGTCAACCAACACAGTACATTGTGCATCCTTTACACAATATTATAACAACACAAATAGCAATGACCTATTTTATAAACAAAAAATGAATAAATAATAAATAACAAAAATGAAAACTAACCCTAATTGGCAACTGCCTTATCACAAGTAACACTCTCCAAAAATATAATTTAACAATCCAATATATAATTATCTGTCGCAACGACCTATACATATTATACAGTATATATTAACAACCCTGAGAGTCCTTCTGGTTCCTCCCCCCCCCCCCCCCCCCCCCCGATCCTGGGCTGCTGCTGCTGCCTTCTTTTTTCCATTCCATCTATCTTTCTGCGAGGTATTCGACGAACGGTTGCCACCACCTGGTGAACCCTTGAGCCGACCCCCTTAGAACGAACTTAATCCGCTCTAGCTTTATAAACCCTGCCATGTCATTTATCCAGGTCTCCACCCCCGGGGGCTTGGCTTCTTTCCACATTAACAATATCCTGCGCCGGGCTACTAGGGACGCAAAGGCCAAAACATCGGCCTCTCTCGCCTCCTGCACTCCCGGCTCTTGTGCAACCCCAAATATAGCCAACCCCCAGCTTGGTTCGACCCGGACCCCCACTACTTTTGAAAGCACCTTTGTCACCCCCATCCAAAACCCCTGTAGTGCCGGGCAGGACCAAAACATATGGGTATGATTCGCTGGGCTCCTCGAGCACCTCGCACACCTATCCTCCACCCCAAAAAATTTACTGAGCCGTGCTCCAGTCATATGCGCCCTGTGTAATACCTTAAACTGAATCAGGCTTAGCCTGGCACACGAGGACGATGAGTTTACCCTGCTTAGGGCATCTGCCCACAGCCCCTCCTCGATCTCCTCCCCCAGCTCTTCTTCCCATTTCCCTTTTAGTTCATCTACCATAGTCTCCCCTTCGTCCCTCATTTCCCTATATATATCTGACACCTTACCATCCCCCACCCATGTCTTTGAGATCACTCTGTCCTGCACCTCTTGTGTCGGGAGCTGCGGGAATTCCCTCACCTGTTGCCTCGCAAAAGCCCTCAGTTGCATATACCTGAATGCATTCCCTTGGGGCAACCCATATTTCTCGGTCAGCGCTCCCAGACTCGCGAACTTCCCATCCACAAACAGATCTTTCAGTTGCATTATTCCTGCTCTTTGCCACATTCCATATCCCCCATCCATTCCCCCCGGGGCAAACCTATGGTTGTTTCTTATCGGGGACCCCCCCAAGGCTCCAGTCTTTCCCTATGCCGTCTCCACTGTCCCCAAATCTTCAGTGTAGCCACCACCACCGGGCTTGTGGTGTAGTTCCTTGGTGAGAACGGCAATGGGGCTGTCACCATAGCCTGGAGGCTAGTCCCCCTACAGGACGCCCTCTCTAATCTCTTCCACGCTGCTCCCTCCTCCTCTCCCATCCACTTACTCACCATTGAAATATTAGCGGCCCAATAATACTCACTTAGGCTCGGTAGTGCCAGCCCCCCCCTATCCCTGCTACGCTGTAAGAATCCCTTCCTCACTCTCGGGGTCTTCCCGGCCCACACAACACCCATGATGCTCTTTTCAATCCTTTTAAAAAAAGCCTTCGTGATTACCACTGGGAGGCACTGAAACACAAAGAGGAATCTCGGGAGGACCACCATCTTAACCGCCTGCACCCTTCCTGCCAGTGACAGGGATACCATATCCCATCTCTTGAAATCCTCCTCCATTTGTTCCACCAACCGCGTTAAATTTAACCTATGCAATGTGCCCCAATTCTTGGCTATCTGGATCCCCAGGTAATGAAAGTCCCTTGTTACCTTCCTCAACGGTAGGTCCTCTATTTCTCTACTCTGCTCCCCTGGATGCACCACAAACAACTCACTTTTCCCCATGTTCAATTTATACCCTGAAAAATCCCCAAACTCCCCAAGTATCCGCATTATTTCTGGCATCCCCTCCGCCGGGTCTGCCACGTATAGTAGCAAATCGTCCGCATACAAAGATACCCGGTGTTCTTCTCCTCCTCTAAGTACTCCCCTCCACTTCTTGGAACCCCTCAACGCTATCGCCAGGGGCTCAATCGCCAGTGCAAACAATAATGGGGACAGAGGGCATCCCTGCCTTGTCCCTCTATGGAGCCGGAAATATGCAGATCCCCGTCCATTCGTGACCACGCTCGCCATCGGGGCCCTATACAACAGCTGCACCCATCTAACATACCCCTCTCCAAAACCAAATCTCCTCAACACCTCCCACAAATAATCCCACTCCACTCTATCAAATGCTTTCTCGGCATCCATCGCCACTACTATCTCCGTTTCCCCCTCTGGTGGGGCCATCATCATTACCCCTAACAGCCTCCGTATATTCGTGTTCAGCTGTCTCCCCTTCACAAACCCAGTTTGGTCCTCGTGGACCACCCCCGGGACACATTCCTCTATTCTCATTGCCATTACCTTGGCCAGGATCTTGGCATCTACATTTAGGAGGGAAATAGGTCTATAGGACCTGCATTGTAGCGGGTCCTTTTCCTTCTTTAAGAGAAGCGATATCGTTGCTTCAGACATAGTCGGGGGCAGTTGTCCCCTTTCCTTTGCCTCATTAAAGGTCCTCGTCAATACCGGGGCGAGCAAGTCCACATATTTTCTATAGAATTCGACTGGGAATCCATCCGGTCCCGGGGCCTTTCCCGCCTGCATGCTCCTAATTCCTTTCACCACTTCTTCTACCTCGATCTGTGCTCCCAGTCCCACCCTTTCCTGCTCTTCCACCTTGGGAAATTCCAGCCGATCCAAGAAGCCCATCATTCTCTCCCTCCCATCCGGGGGTTGAGCTTCATATAATTTTTTATAAAATGTCTTGAACACTCCATTCACTCTCTCCGCTCCCCGCTCCATCTCTCCTTCCTCATCCCTCACTCCCCCTATTTCCCTCGCTGCTCCCCTTTTCCTGAATTGGTGTGCCAGCAACCTGCTCCCCATATTCGTACTGTACACCCTGTGCCTTCCTCCATTGTGCCTCTGCAGTGCCCGTAGTCAGCAAGTCAAATTCTACATGTAGCCTTTGCCTTTCCCTGTACAGTCCCTCCTCCGGTGCTTCCGCATATTGTCTGTCCACCCTCAAACGTTCTTGCAGCAACCGCTCCCGTTCCTTACTCTCCTGCTTCCCTTTATGTGCCCTTATTGATATCAGCTTCCCTCTAACCACCGCCTTCAACGCCTCCCAGACCACTCCCACCTGGACCTCCCCATTATCATTGAGTTCCAAGTACTTTTCAATGCACCCCCTCACCCTTAGACACACCCCCTCATCTGCCATTAGTTCCATGTCCATTCTCCAGGGTAGCGGGGGGGGGGTGGGGGGGGTGGGAGGGGGGAATTACTGGGTTGCTGCTGCTGGGGAGAGGGGGGAGCTGGTATGGGAGGGGATGGGCGGGGGGGCACCGCCTGGGGGAGATACAGCTGCGTGGGAACCGGGTGAGGAGCTGGAAAAAGGGGATGGCTAATCGACAAGGGGGGGGGGGGTGGGGGGTGGGGGGGTGGTAGGAAGCCCCCCAACCCGGCTGATCACGTGGAACGTGAGAGGGCTGAACGGGCCAATAAAGAGGACACGGGTACTCGCACACCTTAAGAAACTTAAGGCAGATGTGGTTATGTTACAGGAAACGCACCTGAAACTGATAGACCAGGTTAGGCTATGCAAAGGATGGGTGGGGCAGGTGTTCCATTCAGGGCTAGATGCAAAAAACAGGGGGGTGGCTATATTAGTGGGGAAGCGGGTAATGTTCGAGGCAAAGACTATAGTGGTGGATAACGGGGGCAGATACGTGATGGTGAGTGGCAAGCTACAGGGGGAGACGGTGGTTTTGGTAAACGTATATGCCCCGAACTGGGATGATGCCAATTTTATGAGGCGGATGCTAGGACGCATTCCGGACCTAAAGATGGGAAAGCTGATAATGGGGGGGGAGATTTTAATATGGTGTTGGAACCAGGGCTGGATAGGTCGAAGTCCAGGACTGGAAGGAGGCCGGCAGCAGCCAAGGTACTTAAAGATTTTATGGAGCAGATGGGAGGTGTAGACCCGTGGAGATTTAGCAGACCTAGGAGTAAGGAGTTCTCGTTTTTCTCCTATGTCCATAAAGTCTACTCGCGAATAGACTTTTTTGTGCTGGGAAGGGCGTTGATCCCGAAGGTGAGGGGAACGGAGTATACGGCTATAGCCATTTCGGATCACGCTCCACACTGGGTAGACTTGGAGATAGGGGAGGAAACATGTTGCTCCCAGAAGTCAGCAAACTCTGGCCGACCTCGGCTTCCCCCCGTGACCTCGGCTCGCACCGTATGACGCCCCCTCCTTCCTGCTTCTCTATTCCCGCCATGATTATCATAGCGCGGGAACCAAGCCCGCGCTTCTCCCTTGGCCCCGCCCCCAATGGCCAACGCCCCATCTCCTCCACCTCCCCTCCTCCCCCCATCACCACCTGTGGAAGAGAGAAAAGTTACCACATCGCAGGATTAGTACATACAACTCCTCTTTCCCCCCTTTTTAACCCCCCTCTTCGCCCCCCACATTCGCCCCACCACTTTGTTCAAACGTTCTTTTTAATAACCCGCTCATTCCAGTTTTTCTTCCACAATAAAAGTCCACGCTTCATCCGCCGTCTCAAAGTAGTGGTGCCTCCCTTGATATGTGACCCACAGTCTTGCCGGTTGCAGCATTCCAAATTTTATCTTCTTTTTATGAAGCACCGCCTTGGCCCGATTAAAGCTCGCCCTCCTTCTCACCACCTCCGCACTCCAGTCTTGATAAACGCGGATCACCGCGTTCTCCCATTTACTGCTCCGAGTTTTCTTTGCCCATCTAAGGACCATTTCTCTATCCTTAAAACGGAGGAATCTCACCACTATGGCTCTGGGAATTTCTCCTGCTCTCGGTCCTCGCGCCATCACTCGGTATGCTCCCTCCACCTCCAACGGACCCGCCGGGGCCTCCGCTCCCATTAACGAGTGCAGCATCGTGCTCACATATGCCCCGACGTCCGCTCCCTCCGCACCTTCAGGAAGACCAAGAATCCTCAGGTTGTTCCTCCTTGCGTTGTTCTCCAGTGCCTCCAACCTTTCCACACATCGTTTCTGATGTGCCTCATGCGTCTCCGTCTTCACCACCAGGCCCTGTATGTCGTCCTCATTCTCGGCTGCCTTTGCCTTCACGACCCAAAGCTCCCGCTCCTGGGTCTTTTGTTCCTCCTTTAGCCCTTCGATTGCCTGTGGTATCGGGGCCAACAGCTCTTTCTTCATTTCCTTTTTGAGCTCTTCCACACAGCATTTCAAGAACTCTTGTTGTTCAGGGCCCCATGTTAAACTGCCACCTTCCGACGCCATCTTGGTTTTTGCTTGCCTTCCTTGCCGCTGTTCTAAAGGATCCACTGCAATCCGGCCACTTTCTCCTCCTTTTTTCATCCGTATCCAGGGGGGATTCCCTTCTGGTTTACCGCACAGTGTTTTTAGCCGTTGGGGCTCCTATCAAGAGCCCAAAAGTCCGTTTCACCGGGAGCTGCCGAAACGTGCGACTCAGCTGGTCATCGCCGCACCCGGAAGTCCTCAAATTATTATTTTTTTTAAAGAGTGTCCAATTCTTTTTTTCCCAATTAAGGGGCAATTTAGCGTGGCTAATCCACTTACCCTGCACATCTTTGGGTTGTTGGGGTGAGACCCACACAGACACGGGGAGAGTGTGCAAACTCCACACAGACAGTGACCCAGGGCCGGGATCGAACCCGGGTCCTCGGCGCCGTGAGGCAGCAGTGCGAAAGTTTTTAAAAAATGTGTAAGTTTAAAAAAATGACCCTTGTGGATGACTGCAGTACCTATCCTGTTCATCTCTGTCATTATGTCAGTGACAACAACTTATATTTATGTTGTACCTGTAATATAGTAAAATGCCCAAAGGAGCATTAATGAACAAATTTTTACACTGAAGCACCTATGGAGATATGGCAACTGTTGACCAAAAGCTTGGACAAAGAGGTAGGTTTTCTGGAGCCTCTTGAAGGGTAAAAATGAGAGAAAGAAGCAGAAAGCTTTAAGCAGCAAATTCAGAATCTTAGGGGTCGAGGCAGCTGAAGGAATGGCCAACAATGATGGGGCGATTATAATCAGGGATTAAGGACAAGTGACCTAAAACAGGCATTGGGGCAGAATCATTTTGGCCCTGCCAGGAGATGATGAAAGAGGCAGGAAGATCTGAAAATTAGGTGGGTTGGCATCGCAACTGACACCTAACGCCGGTAGCAGCCATGGTCTCCTCTGTGCCACTGCTGAGTTCAAATGCTGCTTGCCCCTGATTGACCAGCAGTTCACGGCAGGCAGGATGTCGTATCCCAGGGTCCTCAGTTGGGAAGGAAGCCTCAGTGAAATGGAGACTGTGTACACTGTTCATTGCTGAGGTTGAGGCAGGAGAATTACTCCCTGAAGACCTTGAGTGGATAGGACTTCCTGTTGAGAGCACTTTTTTTTCTCTCTTCCTCTCCTTCCACTTTGAGTGACTTGTCTTCCTCTGTGTCTACTCTGCTTGTTCTGCCTGTCATGCTGCATGTTCAGTTATGCAAAGTTAAGAGAAGGCATTAACTGGAACATTCAGGTCAACAATGGCATCACTGGAGTCAAATCAGCATTACGTGTTGAGTAACTCATGATCTGCCTACTCTACATATTTCCAGCATCTGCACTAACAACCTCAATAAAATGGCATCAGGTGCGATCAGCACCAGAGTTGTGTGCATGTGCTGCAGTCACCATTTCTGGCTGAAGTCGCAGCCGTGGGTGAAAGTAGGAGCAATACCCAACCTGTGTTTTGCAGCACACAATTCTTTTGTCTGCGTGAGAGAAAGAGAAAAGCTATTGAACCTTTTCACACCTGAGATAAGGAACTGCTTTGCTGACTTAAATCTACAATCTCGTTTTGGTCATCAGGGAAACACAAGTTTAAGGAGTTACCTACAGCACAAGCTAATTTTATCTTGCTCTTCAGATATACCTTCAAACTGATCTCCAGACATATTCAAAAATATTTCGATATTTTGATATCTGGTTTTGGAACAGGATACTACTTTAGAAATTGCATGGTAATTATTAAAATGCTTCCTGCACATTACTGAGTAAAATGTGACACTTTGAAGAAAATGTTACTTCATTTATTTCTGTGAAAATTCAGTTTGTTAAGTGTAAGAATTAAGTATTACTGACATGCTGATGTAAGTTTGGTATTTTAAAAGTACATTCCTTCTAATAATATGACTTCAATTTACAGTTTTGTCTCATAGTAGCAATGAAAAACAAAACAAAATTCTTACCTGAGCAGAGATATTTCTTGGCTTTGCTACTATCCATCGTTCCTCGTTGCTGGAGTAAGGTTACAGCAGTTTTGAAAAGGTTCTTGATCTCTTCTGATATTTTCATCCATTTTTTGATATCAGGAGAATTTACAGTTATATCCATCTACACAACACAAAGTGAAAGGTATTTTTAGTTTGTTTATTTGTTTGTAGGATGTGGGTGTTTACTGCCCATCCCTATTTTCTCTTGAGAAGATTGTGCCGAGCTGCCTTCTTGAACCACGGAACTTCTGATGGTTAGGTATTCCTGTGTAGATTTCCAAGGATGATAAAGGAATGGTGATAAACTTTCAAGTCAGAATGGGTGTGTGACTCAGGGCAAAACGTGTAGGTTTCCCTGCATGCACCTGCTTCCCTTCTCCATCCAGATCGTAGAGGTCAGTCGTTTGAGTGTACTGCTGAAGAATCCTTGGTGAGTTGCTGCAATGTATATTGTGGATGGTATACATTGCACTGGTGGGACACATATGCACTGGTGGTGATGGGAGTGAATTTTTAAGGTACAATTGCCATTGATTCCAGACTTGCCCACACCACTTTGGTTGATGTGTAAGTTGTGGATGCATTATATTGCTCAACATGCGTGAAATTAAATTGTTGGGCAATTTGGACTTAATGGCACTGTTCGAAAGAGTGTGCAGGGATAGAGGGGCCTGGGTGTGCATGTGCATAGCCCTTTGAAGGTGGATGACATTTCAAGAAATTGGTCAGTAAAGTATATGGGATCTTAGGCTTCATAAACAGAGGCCTTGAAAACAAAAACATCAGTATTATGCTAAGCCTTTATAAAGCTCCTGTTGGGCACCAACTAGAATATTGCGTCCAGTTCTGGTCATCACAATTTAAGAAGGATGTGAGTGGTCATAAGTGGGTGCTGATGAGATTTACAAGAATGGTTCCTAAGAATGAGAAATTTAGCTCCAAGTTTAGGTTGGAGAACTGCGAACACTCTCCTTGGAGCAAAGGAGGTTGAGGGAAGATTTGATAGAACTGTACAAGATTATGGCAGTTTTGCATAAGGTGGACAAGGAACAGCTTTTCTTGTTATCCATCTGTTCAAGGCATAGGGGACACAGGTTAAGGCTTTGGGCAATTTGCAGGGGGAAAGTGAGGAAGAATGTTTTTTATACAGTGAGCAGTAATGACCTGGAGCTCGCCGCACATGACGATGTTAGAAGCAGAGATGAGCAACAATTTTAGATGGAAATTGGATGGGCATTTGAAATAATTTAATTTCCAGGGCTATAGGGGTAGAGCAGGGAAATGGGACTGACTGTCTTTCTCCATGGAGAGCCGACATAGACCCAATGGACTGACTGTCCACCTTTAGTGCTGTAAATGACTTCTTGACAAACTGCTTTGTCCCTCATCTACAACTCAGATTTTGTAAACCGTAGTACAACCTAGGTATAAAGCTACTACTTTATTCGTGTTACTGATCTGGAGCGGGATTCTCTGCAATCGGCGTGATGTCCGCCGACCGGCACAAAGAACGGCGCGAATCAGTCCGGCATCGCGCCGCCCCAAAGGTGCGGAATTCTCCGCATCTTGAGGGGCCGAGCCCTCACCTTGAGGGGCTAGGCCCGCGCCGGACTGATTTCCGCCCCGCCAGCTGGCGGGAAAGGCCTTTGGTGCCCCGCCAGCTGGCGTGGAAATGACTTTGCCGGGCGGCGCATGCGCGGGAGCGTCAGCGGCTGCTCACGGCATCCCCGCGCATGCGCAGTGGAAGGGGTCTCTTCCGCCTCCGCCATAGTGGAGACCGTGGCGAAGGCGAAAGGAAAAGAGTGGCCCCACGGCACAGGCCCACCCGCGGATCGGTGGGCCCCAATCGCGGGCCAGGCCAGATCGCCCCGCGGCCCCCCCCAGAACCTCGGAGTCCGCCCGCGCCACCTTGTCCCGCCGGTAAGAGAGGTGGTTTGATTCTCGCCGGCGGGACAGGCATTCCAGCAGCGGGACTTCGGCCCATCGCGGCCGGAGAATCGCCGGGGGGGGGGGCCGCCAACCGGCGCGGCGCGATTCCCACCCCCGCCGAATATCCGGTGCCGGAGAATTCGGCAACCGGCGGGGGCGGGATTCACGCCAGCCCCCGCCGATTCTCCGACCCGGCGGGGGGTCGGAGAATCCCACCCCTGGTCACTACTAGAATCTCCAATATGCAAAGAAAATGAATTAAGAGATTAGAAATGAAATTGAATACCAGCTTTGGGAGAAATGTTAAAAAATATTTTGAGGGGTCTAATAGTTGGATATGTGGAAAAACATAGCTTGTTAAAGGACATCCAGGAAAGGGAGCCAATGTTTAACTAATATGCTGGTGTATTTCTGAAATATTATTAACATAGTGGACAAGGCAAATGTGATTGATATTTTATACTTGGATCATCAGGGAGATTTTGACAAGGTTCCACACTGCTGATTGATGGCAAAGGTAAAATATTATGGAATAGGACATAAAGTAGAGCATTGGGTAGATATTTAACTTGGAAACAAGGAAACAGGAGGACCCTATAATTGGGGATTCCCAAGATGGAAGATGACAGCTAAATAGCACATAATTCACATTGTGAGAAATGACACAACCCACTTGAGGAGATTTGGGATCTTTTAGTAATCGGACCAGTGAGAGGCAGCTGCAATTCAATATATCTATGCAAAAATAATTTGTATTAGATTAAGGAATCAAAAAAAGCCGTATTTGTTCAATGGAACAGTGATACACCAAGATGTTCAGCAAGTAGGCCTCAGAGGCTAGAGTGAATAGATTTCAATGTTTAACTATTTTGACAAGAAATTACAATGATGGCAGCAACTGGATAGAAGTATATAGGTTCATAGAATAGTGCAGCCCAGAAAGAGGGCATTTAGCCCACTGTATCTGTGTTGACTCTTTCAAAGAGATTTCCAATTATCCCAGCTCTTTCCACATAAATATTTTCCCATCAAGCGTTGTTTAATTCCTTTTAGAAAATTACTGTTAAAGCCACCCTTACAGGCAGTGCAGTCCAGATCACAACAACTCCACAAAGCACGTCTCAGGTTGGATTCTCCACCTTGCAATGCCGGAAACGTCAATCGGGGGGAGAAGCGGGCATCATGTGAAAATTGAGGTTTGCACCCGGCCCGGATTCCGGTCCCTCACAGGCGGTGAAAACGAGGTTTGTGCCCTGCACTGGTGGGGCCATGCACAACCGTCATTTGAATGCATTTAAATCTACTTAGTGGGTTGAACACAGCATGGTGGAAGGGGCAGCTTCCACCATGCACTGTCCCTCTCAGACAGAGGCCACGTGGGCAGGAATTGGTGCAAGTATTTGCAAAAGGGGCCTGGGCGCCATGGCTGCTGAGGGGGAGCGAGAAGGTAAGAAACTTTTAAAAACACTCCTAAATTGTTGAGCTGCCTGGGCCGGGGGGGTGTCATGATCTACACCAGTATATCATGGTGCAGATACACACACACTGATGGACACACAGCGGGACCAATCAACACACACAACACCGCAGCCAATCACCAGTTAGAAAACACTCACTATAAAGACAGGGGGCATCAGAGTTCCCATTCATTCGGGATGCAGCCTCCTACAAGGACAGAGCTCACAGCTTACAGCACAGGTCCTCACCATGTGCTGAGTGCACAGACTGGTTCGGACAGGCATAGGTCTTTAGTTTAATCTAACATCGTGTTAACCCACAATGAAAGCATGTTCAACAGTTTCTAACTTAATAGTGTTGCACTATTTTAAGTGTTGGTGGCCTGTATGTGTTCCACGGATCCAGAACACCCAACACATCATGATACCAGGAGTTGAGGGATATTAGAACTTCTCAGACCTACCTGCAAGTGATCTGCCTTCCACCAGCAGACAGTCATCCTGCAAAATGGACAGCGTCCGCCCGCCACCGCCGCTCCGCATCACTGGTAACCTGGGGGCCAACTGGAAGATATTCAAACAATGCTTCCAGCTCTACCTGGAAGCCACAGGCCGGGAAGATGCCTCGGACACCAAGAAGATCGGTCTCTTCCTATCCACGGCCAGGGAACATGCCATCCACATTTTCAATTCTCTCACCTTTGCTGATGATGAAGATAAATCAAAATTCAAGACGGTCCTCCTCAAGTTTGACACTCACTGCAACATAGAGGTGAATGAACGTTTTGAGCGCTATGTATTCCAACAGCGTTTACAGGGTAAGGATGAACCTTTCCAGTCCTTTCTCACCCACCTCCGCATCCTTGCGCAGTCCTGTAATTACGGGCCCACCTCTGACTCCATGATACGCGACCAGATCGTTTTTGGTGTTCAGTCGGACCCCTTACGCCAGCAGCTCCTCAAGGTACAGCAGCTCACCCTAGCGACCGCCATCGAGACCTGCGTGCTACACGAACATGCCACTAGTCGGTATTCCCACATCCAAGTGGCTGAAACGGCGCGGCAAGGTCCCCACAAGGCAGAACGGGTCCAAGCAATTGAGCAACTCCAGGGCCGCAGCCTAGATGAGGGCGGCCATTTTGCGCGCTCTTCGCAGACTCCCACGCTTGTGAAATGAAAATGAAATGAAAATCGCTTATTGTCACAAGTAGGCTTCAATGACATTACTGTGAAAAGCCCCTTGTCGCCACATTCCGGCACCTGTTCAGGAAGGCTGTTACGGGAATTGAACCGTGCTGCTGGCCTGCCTTGGTCTGCTTCAAAGCCAGCGATTTAGCCCTGTGCTAAACAGCCCATGTGCGCACCGAACGAGGGGACGTCGACGAACGTACTGCGCAGGCGTGCACCACGTACGGCCGCACCGTGCATGCGCAGTGGCGCAGCGTACTGACGCTACAACGTGCGCCAACTGTGGCTCCGCCCACTTAAAGCGGCAATGCCCTGCCAAATCCCGACAATGCCTGAGATGTGTCAAACTTGGACACTATGCTGCTTTATGCAGATCAGCTCGGCCTGCCAATTCGTATCGCTCCGGCCAGACTCGCAAGAATGTCCGGGCCATTCAACCCACGGTCACCGAGTCCGATGCAGACCTGCTACCCGATATTGACACCGAGGACCTGAAGACACCTTTTCAAATCGGTATCGTTACAAAAAACAGGGTGTCCCCGAAGCAAAGAATCCAACCTCTATCGGTATACAGCATCGATCCAGACGATGAGTGGTGTGCCACCCTTACAGTCGATCAGAATTCGTCGCCCACCTCAGAGACTTAATTTATGAACTTCGCGGATTTATAGTCTCTCTGAATTGTTTTGTTGCTTTGTTTGATCGTTTCCCTGGTTTGTATATAGTGTTGATCTCGTTATTCTTGTTGCATACTCCTTCTCTGCACCAGGCACCTTCCCATGTAAATAGCTTAGTTCTCATGTACGTAGTCCTGTAAATATGTCTTCGCACCCCACACCTAGTTAGGAACATTCTCACCATACATTATTTATTGCCACACACATACATTCTTTTATAAAAGGGGGTGTCATGATATACACCAGTATATCATGGTGCAGATACACACACACTGATGGACACACAGCAAAACCAATCAACACACACAACACCACAGCCAATCACCAGTTAGAGCACACTCACTATAAAGACAGGGGGCATCAGTGTTCCCACTCATTCGGGATGCAGCCTCTTACAAGGACAGAGCTCACAGCTTACAGCACAGGTCCCCACCATGTGCTGAGTGCATAGACTGGTTAGGACAGGCATAGGTCTTTAGTTTAATCTAACATCGTGTTAACTCACAGTGAAAGTATGTTCAACAGTTTCTAACTTAATAAAATAGTGTTGCACTATTTTAAGTGTTGGTGGCCTGTATGTGTTCCACGGATCCAGAGCACCCAACACATCAGGGGGTAGTTGCGGGAAATAACTTGGTCACAGGTTTGTGGACTCGGGGTGTCCCCCTCGGGATCGGGGTGACCAAGCTCAGACCACCACTGCTGCCATCTGCATTTTAAACACACCCCTTTGGTGCTACTTAAAGGCCCCTGGCTGTTTACTCCTCTTACTGCTCATTCTGTCCTGTAAATGCGTAGAGAACCTCTGGTAATTTTGGGAGCCCACCCTGCCCTCTGGAAACTCATAAACTCCAGCAGAATCAACTGGATGGGTGTGGCCAAACTCAATCAGTGCCCCACCAGGTGTTGCCACTCCTCAGTGCACTCATCGGAAGCACAGCCCCACTGCAGGGGAATAGCAGGGCTTACCCCAAACAAAGGACACATGCATTTGGCAACCTCCCTGGCACACTGTCCTTCTCAGGGCAGAGGCCTCACCAATGGCATTATCAGCTAGCTCACTTCTCAGGACCACCAGTTGTCGCCAAGTGCTGCCTGCCCACCTTAGCCCTGCTCCATCCATACTGGCCCCAGACAGGTTGTCAAAACTTGTGTGTCACACCCAGAACCGCATCACACTGCAGCTAAACTCCTAGATTAATCACATTTCCCTCACCGACACCCACCTGTAGGATCTACCCAGACACAAACCTCTATCATGGAGGCAATTGCTGGCACACCATGTCCCTCTACACTGCATAACCAGGTGCCACTCTGCTGTCGGGATAACACACGGCCCACCCAATGAGGACAGCCACAGTAGACGCCACTGAGGAAACAGGAGAGGAGCCACAGAGCATATCGCTGACAAAGGTTAAGGCAGTCACTGTTACCTCTGACAGGGATGGGTGGTGAGGATAGAGGCTCCCCACATCACAGGCCAAGTGCCACTCACTGATGGAAACAAGGGTGCAGTGTGGAAGGGCACAGATCGGGAGGAATGGCTGAGGGGTGAGGATGTGATTGGGGGAGGGGAACATGTGGAGAGTGGATCTGAAATACAACTCAGGGTCACCATGTAGCCTGTTGGATTTGGATGGACAAGGGAATACTCATCATGCTAACATGTCTTCTCTTTTCTCCCCCTGCAGAGAATTAATTTCACAGGTGAGCCATCAGTGCTCCTTATCCACCTGGCTGGAGGCACAGGGCCTGCTCAGGGAGGACCCTGCACAGGAGGAGCCTGCCCCAGAAGTGTATGGACCAGCCAGTCGGGTTCAAGTGTTGGCCGTCCAACAGGCCATGAATGAAGTGCGAAGTAGGCGCCGCATGAAGGCACATCAGCGCCTATCCTTCAAGGAACTGCTGGACCGCGTGTACCGCCGAAAACTTCGGCTAACTACTGAGATCATGCGCCACCTGTGCCAGATGGTGGTGCACCTGGCACCGCAGGGTTTTGGAGGAGGACTCCAGATCTCTGTGGCCATCAAGATGACAGTTGTCCTGGACATTTTTCCCTGGGTCTTTCCAGAGGCCGAGCGGGAACTTGTTTTGGATCTCACAGACATTCATGCACACGTGTATCCGGGCTGTGACAGTTGCCCTATGCGCCTGGGTTGCTGACTATATAAACTTCACTCTGGACCATGTACACCAGGATGCCCGGGCAGCAGGATTCCTGCCATCGATAGCATGCCCCAGGTCCAGGGAATGATTGATGGCATGCGTGTCCCCCATGAGCACCGGCTCATCAGGGGGTGCCCTTCATTAATAGGAAGGGCTTCCACTCCCTGAATGTGAAGTTGGTGTATGACCACCAGCTGCACATTATGCACATCTGCATAATGGGGCAGTGTGCCGGGGGGCATGCCAAATGCACCCAGGCAGCATGCACAATGCATACATCCTGGCGCACACTGAGTTTCACGGCTACATTGAGGCGCTCCAGTGGGTGAGAGATTGGCTCTTGGGTAACAAGAGTTACCCGCTGAGGTCTTGGCTAATTAACCTTTCCAAAGGCCCCAGACTGACGTGGAGACTTTTTGTAGTGACGTCTACGCAGCAACCAGGAGCATCATTAAGCGGTGCATCGGCCTCCTCAAGATGCGCTTCCGATGCCTGGACCGCTCTGAAGGGGCTCTCCAATATTGCCCCAAGAGGATCTCTAACATCATGTTGGCCTGCTGCATTGCACAACTTCGCGCAGCAGAGGAGGGCTATGTTGGAGGGGGAGCCAGACTCATCTGACGAGGAGGATGTCCTCCGATGCCCTGTCCCACCTCTTCATACACTTCCCCCCTTCCCCATAGCTGCTCACACCTTCCCTGTCCCTCCTCCATTCCCTGAACCTTCACTGTCCCACTGCCCTTCACTCCATCCCAGCACCCCAGCTCCCCCTCCCCCTTCAAGAGACCTACCAGCATCACTACATGGTGTTGGCCCTGGGTTGGCAGTATCAGCGGGTCTTGTCCAGAGGCAGAGGATGATGACGACTCGCTGTGAGATGAGCTCTGATGCTCCTAACCATTTGACCAAGTCTAACTCCTGCCTTTAGGATCACCTTACACTGTCCACTTGGGTGTGTTGTGTGTGTGTTGGGCAATCCATCTCACGGGCAATAAAACCATAAGACATAGGTGCAGAATTAGGCCAATCGGCCCATCGAGTCTGCTCCGCCATTCAATCATGGCTGATATTTTTCTCATCCCCTTATTAATCAAGAACCTATCTTAAAGATTGGCCTCCACAGCCTTCTGCGGCAATGAGTTCCACAGATTCCCAATCCTCTGACTGAAGAAATTCCTCCTCATCTCTGGTTTTTTAAAAATTCAATTTTAACAAATTTTCAACAAAACCGCCCCCTTACAGAAAGAAAAAAGAAAACACACAGAAAGACACCGTATGCCCAAATTATACAGAGAATTCCCCCAATATACAAGCCCCCCCCCCCCCGAAACAAAATAAACATACCCTGAGACCCCCCCCCCCTCCCCCCACTGGGTTGCTGCTGCTGCTGACCTCCTCCTAACGTTCCAGCATGAAGTCTAGGAACGGTTGCCACCGCCTGAGGAACCCTTGTACAGATCCCCGCAAAGCAAACTTTATCCTCTCCAATTTAATGAATCCTGCCATGTCATTAATCCAAGCTTCTACGCTTGGGGGCTTCGCATCCTTCCACAGTAGCAGAATCCTCCGCCGGGCTACCAAGGACGCAAAGGCCAGAATACCGGCCTCTTTTGCCTCCTGCACTCCCGGCTCGTCCGTTACCCCAAATAATACTTCCTCCAGCTCGGCTTGACCCGGGTGTTCGCCACCTTGGACATAGTCCTCTCAAAACCCCTCCAGCGCCGGGCACGTCCAGAACATATGGGCGTGATTTGCCAGGCTCCCCGAGCACCTCACACCTGTCCACTACCCCAAAAAACCTACTCAACCTCGCCCCTGTCATATGCGCCCTGTGAACAACTTTAAACTGTATTAGGCTGAGCCTGGCGCAAGAGGAGGAAGAATTAACTCTACCCAGGGCATCAGCCCACAGACCCTCATCTATCTCCTCTCCAAAATCGCCACCCCTCTATTCTTCACGTCCAACCCCGAGTGAAAGACCTGCCCTATCCACCCCTTTCTCAGCCTAACCTGATCAACCACCTTCAAATGCGTCTCCTGGAGCATAACCACATCTGCCTTCAGTCCCTTTAGGTGCGCGAACACCGGGGCCCTCTTGACCGGCCCGTTCAGGCCTCTCACATTCTCATCTCTGTTTTAATTGATCGTCCCTTCGGTCTGAGGCTGTATCTTTGGGTTCTAGCTTTTCCTATTAGTGTAAACATCCTCTCCACATTCACTCTATCCAGGCATCCTAGCATTCTGTGAATTTAAATAAGATCTCCCCTAAACTCCTTCTAAACTCCATCAAGTACAAACCCAGAGTCCTCAACTACTGCTCATATGAAAAGTCCTTCATTCCGTGAATCATTCTTGTTACCCTCCTTTGGACAATCTCCAAGGTCAGACTTCTAACTCCTTTTGTATTTCTGATTTCCGAAGCCTTTTCCCATCCAGAAAATAGTCTATGCCTCTATTCTTCCAAAGTGCATAACTTCACACTTTTCCATAGTGTATTCCATCTGCCAATTTGTTGCCCACTCTCCTAGGCTGTCCAGGTGCTTCTGCAGCCCTTCTGCTTCCTCAATACTACCTGTCCCTCTACATATCTTTGTATCATCTGCAAACTTAGCAGCAGTGCCCTCAGTTCCTTCTTCCAGATCATTCATGTATATCGTGAATAGTTGTGGCCCCAGCACAGACCCCTGAGGCGCACCACTGGCCACCGGCTGCCATCCTGAAAAAGACCCCTTTATCCCCACTCTCTGCCGTCTATCAATCAGCCAATCCTCTATCCATGCCAGTACCTTGCCCTAACACCATGGGCTCTTATCTTATTTAGCAGCCTCCTAAATGGCACCTTGTCAAAGGTCTTCTGGAAATCTAAATAGATCACATCCACTGGTTCTCCGCAAAGAATTGACAAATCCGTGCTGACTCAGTCCTATTTTACCATGCCCATCTATCCTTTGGGGAGTGGGATGGGTGGGGGGCAGTTATGGAGATGGTGAGTGGTGATGGGTCACTCGCTGGGTAAGCTGTCATGTAAGCAGCCTCAGTCTTGTCCCGTTCCCGGCCACCGTTCTCTGAGGGTGACTCCAAGTGGGACGTTCAAGTGTCCTGGGGGCCCTGCTCCACGCCAACACCCCACTGCCCCCCAATGCCTCCCCCACCCAGAACACCCTCTACGACCAGCCCCAACACAACCCCAACACCTTCAGGCAGAGGATTGAGGCAGATCGGAATGTTGGTGAAAAAATGTTCACTGGTGACTATATACATTATTGTGCCCTGACCCCTAACTATCTGTAACTTAAGTGGTACAACTTTAAGTTTACATGGCCTATTGCTCCTTCGAGGTGTTAACCCAAACAGCACATCAGTTATGAAGGCAGCCTGCTGAGCTTCTCGCTCTCTGACCTGGGATGCCTTTGGGGGCTGTCGTCTGGTAGACTTGGACCCGGATGTGTCTGGCCGACTTGTGGGTGTCTCAGGTGATGAAGTGCCATCTTGTTCTGCCCGCTGCCCATTGAATGGGCCAGTATCAGGTGGGAGAGATTTGGAAACACTGAGGTGTTACAGCACCTCCGCTGAGGGAGGCTCTGATATGGGCGATGGAGCAATGAGACTGGGACATGTCCCTCAGCGAGTGAGACATGTCCCTCACTGCCTCAGTCATGTCCATCTGTGACCGTGACATATCCCTCTGTAATTGGCCAAGGTCAGTCAGCGTCTGGTCAATGCTCTCCACATCCTCAGTCATGACCGTTTCTGACTGGGCCAAACTCTGGAGCGCCGCAGCAATGCCCATGTGGGCCCGGGATATGTCTGCCTGTGACCGGGCTCCCCGGTCCTGCGCTTCAACCATCGACTGCACTTGGACATCTTGGACCATGGCTTCCACCGCAGACACCACCCATTCAGTGTTGACCTGAGTACCACGCATTGTTGGCATGATCTGCACCTGAAAGCGGTTGGGCTTTTCCAGCTGCACCTGCAGGCACTGGAAAGTAAATCCAGGATCTGTGTCCGCATCTGTCCCAGTGATGGGATCATACTTTCCAGAAGCACGATACCTGTCCAGACTACAGCTGTTACCTGGGATCGGGCAGCCCTCCGACAGGCCTCTCCCTCGGGAGTCCCTGCCTCCACCTGAAGCGCTGCAGTATGTGTGGCGTGCACACCAAAAGGTGACCCAGGAGCCTGTTCACTAAAATGCTCCACCGAGGTGATTGTCTGTGCAATGGTGAAAGATGCAGGTGACAGCAGTGACGAGAAGTCATTGTCTTCCCTGGATTGGTGCTCTGGGAGGTGCTGGTACTGTGGCTGGGGCCAAGGTACCCCGGATGGCCGGGCTTGGTCTGATGGTAATCTTGCAAGACAAGTGACACGATGAGATCTTGGGAAGGAGTGGTGTGTGGGAGAGGTGACTCATTTTCTGTAGGGACATAATTTTGCATTAGGAGATCACGAGACTGCCACATTCCGACCTCCGCTTCTGAGGCTGCCCTCTCATCTGCCTTGCCCGCTAGCTCCATCGACCCTGCTCTGCACTCACAGGTCTGCGATGTCTCACAGATCTGCGATGTCCACTCCAGTTTTCTTGAGCTCCCTTCGATTATGGGCCGCCTTGTCCGAGGACATGATGAGACACTTGGAGGCGAGTTCTATGGGGGTGGGGGAGTGGGGCAGGGAGGGGGCGGGGGGCACTGTAGCTTGTGGCTTGAGTGTGCAAGGCGCTTGGCCAGAGAGAACAATAGAGATGTTGGGGTTTGGTGGAGGGTGGGATGCAAGGGAGATGCAGACTTGGGGATTTTGGTTGGCCTGTTGAGGAGTAGGAAGGAGGTTGTGAGGAATGAGGGACAGCAGTGATGCCAGGGGCACAGAGTTGGTGATTCACCTGAGCTGTCCGAAGGAGGTTATTTATCTTCTTCCTGCAATGGGTCACAGTCCTCCTGGTGAAGTGGCAGCACTGACTGTCTCTGCCACATCTTCCCAGGCCCTGTTTAGGATGGTGGGCTTGAGTCTCCCGTCCCCGCTGGCGAAGAGGGTGTCTCTCCTCTCCTCCATCATGTCCAGCACTCTGTCCAGCTCTGACTCTGTGAATCATGGGGCAGTTCACCGTGCAGCCATCTTATTCGCTAGAATGAGAGTATGCGGGAGGTGGAACGCTTATAAGCAGCGCCAGCTTATCAGGCTCTCCAGCGCTAATTCTGGCCACAGCGTATCAGATGCCAGGGGGAATGGGAATCGCTCCAGATTCACATGGCAGAGTGCTGGCCTATTTGCACGTCCTGACTTGCTCCCAAATAACATACCCAACAGGAGGGCAGCAACACTTAGGGCTGGATTTGGAGACTAAGTGCCGGCGCCAGTGTGGGAACGGTGGTGTTTTACGACAGAAAAATCGGCGCCGAACCCTCACCGATCCTGCGACTGGTGAGGGGCTAGCAGCCACGCCGAGTGAAACGCCTGGCTGCCACGACAAAACCGGCTGGAGAATGGCCGGGTCTGTGGCCGAGCATGTGCACGCCAACAACCTGCAGCGGTCGCGCTGTAAACCATGGCGCCGGCCATGCACGGACCCGACCAGCCAAATACTGCCCCCTGGCCACCCGCCACCAGTCTCCCCAGCCCTCGCGGAAGCCCCCACCGGCCAGCAGCACGGCTCCCAACCGACTGTGGCGCCGCTGGACAGTCCGCAGCCGCCACGCCGGGTTCCCGACCGCGGAGACCACAAGTGAACCGTGCCGTCGGGAACTCAGCCCATCAGTGGCGGTGAATCGCCGAGACCCCGGAGAATAGAGGGTCAGGCCCGCTAATGATATGCCAATGGTGCTTGAACACCGCACGGCGAGCGATGCATTTATGCCATTTCGGGGTGCTGGAGGATCCTGATTTAGCGTCAGACCGACGCCTACCGTGGTTTTGGCGTTGGGGGATATTGTCTGCCGGCGAAAGAGGATGCGGTTGATTGAGAATCCAGCTGATGATTTGTAATCGTGTAGGCATCCGGTGATAATTTTCAACTTCACCACCTATTGGAATGGTGCTATAATGGGCAGGAAATCATTCAATTCTTAAAAAACAGGGAACAAAAAGGACCAATATAATTGTGACTGCGTGGAAACTGGATGTGGGGCTTTTGGGGAACCAAGTATTCTGTGAGAAAATTGAAAAGGTAATTAAGGAATATGTAGGTTTCAACTGTAAAGGTGAGGTGTAAAAGGCAGTCGTCTGGGAGGCGCTAAAGGCGGTGGTGAGGGGTGAGGTAATTTTGTTTAAGGTCAGGGTGGACAAAGAGGAGAGGTTGGAGCGGCAGAGGGTAATAGATGAGATGTTGGAGGTGGATAGGAGGTATGCAGAAGATGGGGACCCAGCAAAGCTGGAAAAGATGAAGGAACTACAGGCGAGCTCCACCTCATGTGCGAGGTTGGGGCTGATACAGCTGAAGGTGGTATACAGAGCACACCTCACGAGGGTGAGGATGAGCTGATTCTTTGAAGGAGTAGAAGATGTGTGTGAGCGTTGCGGGGGGGGGGGGGGGGGGGGCGCTAATCACGTTCATATGTTTTGGTCCTGTCCAAAGCTAGAGGATTACTGGAAGGAGGTAATTTCCAAGGTGGTGCATGTGAAACTGGACCCGGGTCCCCGGGAGGCCATATTCGGGGTGTCGGACCAGCCAGGGTTGGAAACGGGTGCAGAGGCAGATATCGTAGCCTTTGCCTCGTTGATCGCTCGAAGGCGGATCCTGCTGGGATGGAGAGCAGCCTCTCCACCCTGTGCCCTGGCGTGGTGGGGGGACCTTTTGGAATACTTGACCCTTGAGAAGGTTAAATTCGAACTGAGGGGAAGCTTGGAGGCGTTCTATAATGGGCACTATTTATTATGCACTTTCAAGAACTGGATAACATCGAACGTTAGTTGGGGGAGGTGGGTGGGTGGGTTGGTGGGAAGGGGGGCTGTGTATATTAAGGATGACTATGGGTGATCCCTGATTCCTTTTTGTCATTTGTTTATGTAAACATGGGGGCTGATGTTTGGGGGTTGGTGAGAGGATGGGATTGTCGTTATTGTTATGGGGATTGACATATCTGTTGCTGATTATTGTTTATTGTTGGTGGGTGTAGATTCGGGAGAAAATGTGAAAAGGAGAATAAAAATATTTAAAAGAAAAAAAATAATTGGGACTGCCGCACCAGATTTAATGACTCTGACTACTGAACGTATTTGTGTGGCTGATGAGAGAGCGTAGGCTCTGTTGTGATGCTCTCACAGTTGAATATTGTGCAGGCACTTATTATCTCGGTTCAAATATGAAGAATGGCCTGATGGTTAGCATAGTTTATTCGGAAACGAAGGAGAGGAAGAAAAGAGGAAAGTAAAATAAAATCTAAACATATCTGGATATGTCACGTTGGACTGGATTTTACAGCTGCAAATTGGGCATATTGCCCGACCCGCGCCAACGTAAAATAGGGCATGATAGCGTCAGCAATATGACATCAGCACACCAATCTTCGATGTTACAAAACATGAGTGGGCATGGAATTCAGCAGCCCAACCACATTTTGTAATGTCTCGTTGACAGCCTGATCATCTGCAATGTTTTGTTTGCCTGCTGCATTTTTCAGGCATTGGGTGTTTCATGGCAGCTGTGACAGGGTGACATAGGGGCAGAAGAATATTCCTGCCACTGGTACCATGGCTGAAGATCCTGCTGGTGTGAAAGTGACATAGACATCTGCGTGTTTTTCTTTAACCTAGAAAAACAAATTCCTGAGGTTTTTTTTGAGCCTTTAATAGGAAAAGATAATCAGAGGGCCTTTAAACTCTTCACCAAAACCAACATCCTGTTCACTGTATTGGCGCTCTGCCACATGCCGCCCTGGCCCACTGTCCCTGCTGTGGTGTTCTTTGTGTTGCTAATACTCAGGATGGATTTGTAGTGTACACAAAGGCCACAAAAATCTAAGTCAAATAAACCAAGCTAAAATTTATTACGCTACTTATTATACAGTTCGATCACTATTTCTAAAATAAGCAATGTAACTAAACTACAATCTACACTGTACTAACACCTGTCTGATGCACACTATCTTAAATTGTTCTCTGCTCTGCTCCTATTCTCTCTAGCCACGAGTGGCCTTCTCTACACTCTCCCAAAAGTCTGAGAGGCATTCCTTTTTATAGGTTGCTCCCCTGCTCCATCTAGTGGTCGGCTAGAGTATTACATTAACCCTTAATGTGCTAGACATTATACACAATGTCACATCTGCCTCATGCCCGCCAGATGGTCGCTAATTGGCCATTCGATGCTTCATTTGATGAGCTGAGATGGCAGGAACATGAGCGAGCCGTCCACATTACGTTTAAGCTGTTATGATTCTCATTAGTGATGTGATGCTGCAGAAATGCAGGACTGTCCTGAACTCGACTTTTAGCTCATAGCTGACTGTAGATAAGTGTCACTGCATAGATTGTTCCTCCAAGGAAACGTAATTTTATATTTCTGTGCCTCCTCTGAACTATTTATTTTACCAGGCAATGTCAGGTTTTGCTGGAGCATGGTTTCTCGCCTAATACTCCATTAGTTCGGCTAGCTTGCGCATGTTTAGGTTTTAAAAATGTTTATTCACACAGTTGTTGGAAGTGTGATCTGAAGGCAACAGGTCGTTTGGGCCCTGATTGAACAACAGGACAAACTCTGCATTTCCTGAACCTAATGAAATTTCGGGGTAGGAAATAGAGGAAGAAAAATTAGAATGGGTGGATTCAATTTCAAATCAGGTACAGAAGGAAAAACAGTGGGGAAAGAAATATTGGATTAAGAGAGGAAAGAAACTGAAAAGAAAATTAAAATTATTTAAAAAAAATAACATTTTAAAAACCTCCTCAAATAATACTCAACAGGAAAAGAATTAGCCTCCACATTCATAATTGTTTACCTTCTGGGCAAAAGAGGTTGATTAGCAACCATTAGCAATTAACACATTGTTAAAAAAGGCTGTTAATTACTATACTTGACTTTCTGTAGTGAAATTAATAGTTATTAATATGCAAATGTTTTTTTTCATAAATCATGGGGAGGTTAAAATGCAATTAAGATGCTAACTAAATGTGGAGTGGCTCAAATCAGTCAGCATTTTTAGTAATTTGCAATTCACAGGATATCTCTTCATTGCTACAAGCTAATGGGCAATGGGAGCGTGTCATGCCATTACTTTTTCAGCTAAATCTGACTCTATAGTTCTTAAACAAAACTGAGCATCAGGGACATGCTTGATGGGAGGAGGGGTAAGCAGTCACACTTGACCATTGTATGTATTTAGTAATAAGACGACTAGAAATAATTTACACTAAATTACTTGAAATCTATTTTAAACAGGACAATTATGGAATGTAAAGTAGAGGTTCATTCTTTCAAAATTTCCACTGCGCACGTTGTCCTCTGTTAAATAAATTACACTGGGATAAATTTCAACAGAGGTTCTCCAGAGCTTCCCAGTAATCCCGGAGAAACAGTGCAAATATCATTCATACCATTTTAGAATCATAAATGGTTACCGTACAGGAGACCATTTGGCCGGTTGAGTCTGTTTTCTGCAAGAGTAATTCAGCTAACCCACTCCCCTGCTCTTTCCCTTCAGCTCTGCAATTGTCTTCCCTCAAAAGCTTTAGCAAATTCTCCTTTGAAACCGCGATTGAATCTGCTCCCACCATTCTGCCAGGCAGTGCAGTCCAGATCATAATGGCTTGCTATGCAAAAAGGCTTTTTATCTCATGCTGCTTTTAGTTATTTTGCCAATCGCCTTAAGTCAGCGTTCCCTGGTTCTAGATTTTTGCTCCAATATTTCTCTGTATCTACTCTGTCTAGACTCATCATAATTTTGAAATCCTTTATCAAATTTCCTCTCAACCTATTATCTAAATAGAACAACTCCAGTTTCTTCGATCTATCCATATAACTGAATCCCTAATCCCAGGAATTCTGCAGCCTTTCGAATACCTTCTCATCCTTCCCAAAGTACAGTACCCAGAATTGGAGGTCAAACACATGTTTTTTATAATTTCCTTACATCTTCCTGACTTTTGTATTCTAGGCCTCTATTTATAAAGCCCAGGATCCCATTCACATTTTTAATGCTTTCTTCAATTACCCTTTAATGATCTGTGCACAAATATCCGCAGGTCTCTCTGTTTCTGCACCCTCTTTAGAATTGTACCATTTATATTGTTTGTCTTTCTTCCCATCAAAATGTATCATTTTGTTTCTTTACATTAAATGTCATCTGCCAGAGGACCACCCATTGACCAGTCTGTTTATGCCCTCTTGAAGTCTATCACTGTCCTCCTCACAGTTCAGAATACTTTCAAATTTTATGTCATCTGAAATTTTGGAATTGGTGAATTCCAATGTTTACATTCCACTATTCTGCAAAACAATTGTCTGCCATTACTCTCTGTTTCCTCTCCTTTAACCAATTATATATCCACTGTCCTTTTATTCCATCGGTTTCAACTTTGCCGACAAGCCTGTTTTGTGGCACTTTAACAAATGCCTTTTGGAAGTCCTTATGCACCACATCAACTGCATTACCCTCATCGATCCTCTTTATTACCTCATCAAAACACTCAATCAAATTATAACATGATTTGCCCTCAACAAATCTCCATTGGCTTTCCTAAATTAATCCACACTTGTCCATATGATTCTTAATTTTGCCCCAGAGAGTTTTCAAACGTTTCCCCACCAGTGGGATTAGACTGACTGGCCTGGTGTTGCTGGATTTATCTCCAGACCTATTTTGAACATGGGTACAAATATTTACAATTCTCCAGTCCTCTGGCACCACCAGAGTATCTGAGGAGGATTGGAAGACTATGATCACTACCTCTGCAATTTCCACCCCTCAGAAACCTAGGTTGCCTCCCTGCCGCCTCATCTATCATTTCTCTGGAGTTTCTCAGCTAAGTAAAATATTAACTTCCCATGGAGATCTCAATGGAAATGTCATCCTGTTATGTTGGGAAACAAGAATGCAAAATTTAGTGCGAGTCAAATAAATCCGAACAGGCGCCGGAATGTGGACACTAGAGGCTTTTCACAGTAACTTCATTGCAGTGTAAATGTAAGCCTACTTGTGACAATAAAGAATATTATAATAATTATTATAATAAATTGGGATGAAATTGGTCTTTGGTGAAAGCAGGAAATGGGCAATAATGGATTGGAATCCTGCACTTACCTGGTTTTGTTATAAACAGCACCTCAGCATCAGAATGAATTGCTTCCACTCTGATACGAAGGGTTCTGAGATGGTTGATAACTCCAATGTGCAAGCTGTAGACTGTGCCACATGCAGGGCGGGATGCACTTGAAGGGTTGGGTGGCTGAGTAAGTTGGAGATCTGCGTGCTCTTTTTGACACTTCAGCTTTGCCTTTGCACATCCCTGGTGAAATGCTTCGATGTGGTTGGTGCCTTCCTGAATGAATCTTGTCCATTTTGGTCAGTCATAAGCCAGGAACTCCCATGGGTTGGTGGGGATGTTTGACCTCTTCAGGCATGTTTGACCTCTTCAGGAATGCTTTGATGACATCCCGAAAGCATTTCTGTTGTCCTCCTCTGAGTCTCTTGTTGCAAGTGAGGTCCGAGTAGAGCAGTTGCTTCTGGGGTCCAGTGTCAGGCACATAAACAACATATTCTGCCTAGCAGAGCAGGTTTTGAGAGACTAGTGCTTGAAGCTGGATATTGTTCTAGTTGGTTGTGACTGGCTAAGGAACAATTGCTGAGGAGTAGGTATATCTGAACTATAACAGGCTATTGGATAAACTATATTGAGATATACAGGATTAGGTGTTACTCAGTCTAAGTCATGAGCATTCCCTTTTGTGACCCTTGGTCATGTGTCTCTAACATCATCATGTGGGTGGTACTGATTCTCCAGTCCTACACATTAACCCTTTTTTAAAAAAAAGTTTGTTTTTAATTAAGGGACAATTTAGTGCGGCTAATTCACCTACCCTGCATATCTTTGGGTTGTGGGGTGAGACCCACGCAGATGCGGGGCGAATGTGCAAATTCCACACGGACAGTGACCCGGGGCTGGGATCGAACCCGGGTCCTCAGCGTCGTGAGGCGGCAGTGCTAACCACCAAGCCTATGTACTGCCCACACTAACCCTTTCAGCCCTGATCATCCTAGTACTACAGGCAGGTTTACCGGGGAGAGGACCCCGCGGCGATTCTCCGCACTCGACGGGCCGAATGCCCGCCAAGTTCCGTCGGCGTCATTCGCGTATGGTCCTACCCGGCGGGACCTCGGCGTTCTGGCTGTGGGGGCCATCCTGGTGGAGGGGTGGGGGGAGCCGACTCCGGGGGGGGCATCAATGGTGGCCAGGCCCGCGAACGGGGGCTACCGATCGGCGGGACGCTCATTCCAAGGGTAGCCTATGTTCCTCCGTGCCGGGCCCCTGTAGGGCTCCGCAATATTGCCATGGGGGCTGGCGCGGAGACGGCCGTGGCGCGCATGCTCGGCCCCGTGCCAGCCATGTAGGGCTGGCTTTCAGCGCTGGAGCAACGCACAGCACTCCGGCGCCATTCTAGCCCCCGAGGAAGGAGTGAATGACTGGACCTGGAGGCCTGTTGACGCCGGCGTCACTCGCGCCAATTCTGAAGCCGGCGTCAACACATGGCCGGGATTTCGGAGAATCCTGGCCAAGAACTAGGAGCAGGAGAAGAAAATTTAGCCCCCTGACCCCACTCCGCCATTACATATGATCATGGCTGATCTCATCTTAGTCTCAACTCCACTTTATAATAATAATCTTTATTGTCACAAGTAGGTTTACATTAACACTTCAATGCAGTTACTGTGAAAAGCCCCCTACTCGTCACATTCCGTCACCTGGTGGGGTACACTGAGGGAGAATTCAGAATGTCCAATTCACCTAACAAAAGTCTTTCGGGACTAGTGGGAGGAAATCGGAGCACTCGTACAGACAGTGGCCCAAGCCAGGAATCGAACCTGGGACTGTGACACAACAGTGCTAACCGCTGTGCTACCATGCCTCCCACCTTTCCTGCCCGCACTCCATAACCCTTCACCCCATTACCAATTAAAAATCTATCTATTGTCTCCTTAAATTTACTCAATGTCCCAGTATCCACCTCTCTCTGGGGCAATGAATTCCACAGATTCACGACCCTTTGAGAGAAGCAATTTCTCTTCATCTCTGTTTTAAATCTGCTACCGCTTATCCTAAAACTATGATCTCTTGTTCTAGATTGATCCACTCCACGTCTACTTTGGCATTACCTTTTGTCATCTTATAAAACTCAATTAGATCTCTTCTAATTCTTCTAAACTCTAGAAAGTACCTAAACTTCTCAATCTCTGTTCATAATTCTCCAGTCCTACATGTTCCATCTCTGGAAACAATCTAATGAACCTCCTCTGAACTGCCTCGAATGCAGCAACAGCCCTCCTCAAATAAGGGAACCAAAACTGTGCACAATACTCCAGTTGGGGTCTCACCAATGCCTTGTACAGTTGCAGCAACACTTCCCTACTTTTATACTCTATTCCTTTAGCTATAAAGGCCAAAATTCCATTTGCCTTCCTTATTATCTGCTGTACCTGCATACCAGTTCTCTGCGATTCATGAGGACACACAGATCCCTCTGCACCGAAGCCCTCTGAAGTTTATCTCCATTTAGATAATAAGTTGCCTTTCTATTTTTCTGATCAAAGTGGATAAACTCACACTTATCCATGTTAAACCCCATCTGCCAAATTTTGGCCCACTTACCTAACCTATCCATTTGTAAATTTCTTATTTCCTCATTGCAATTATTGCCCCACCTATTTTAGTGTCAACTGCAAAGTTGGCTTGAGTACTTTCTATCCCTGCATCCAAGTCATTAATATAGATCATAAATAGTTGGGGCCCAAGGAATGAACCCTGTGGCACCCTACTAGTTACATCTAGCCCACTAATTACATCTTGCCAACCAGAAAAAGACCCATTTATTCTTACTCGTTGCCTTCTGTTGGTTAGCCAGTCATCTATCCAAGCTAAGAAATTATTCTTAACCCTATGTGATCTTACCTTTTGTGTGGCACCTTAACCTGCACATATATACTATATCTACAGGAACCCCATTATTCACTTGGCTTGTTACAGCTTCGAAGAACACTAGCAAATTAGTCAAACACGATTTACCCTTCATAAAGCCATGCTGACTCTGATGGATTGCGTTTTGACTTTCCAAATGTCCTGTTATTACCTCTTTAAAAATTGATTCTAACAAAAACAGATGTTAAACTAATTGATCTATAGTTTCTGACTTTCTGCCTGTCTCCCTTTTTGAATAAGGATGTTACATTAGCAATCATTTAATCTCCTGGAACCTTTGCTGCATCCAGGGAATTTTGGAATATTCTAACCAATGGATCCACCATTTCTACTGTCACTTCCTTTAAGACCCTAGGATGTAGGCCATCAGTCCCTGGGGACTTTTCTGCGGTCAATCTCAACACTTTGTTTAGTACTTTTTCCCTATTGATGATGATTGCTCTAAGTTCCTCCCTTTCTATTATCTCTGCCTTACCTGTTACTATTGCGATAGTCTGAGTGAGTGCGGCATGTGGTGCAGTGGTTAGCATTGGGACTGCGGCGCTGAGAACCCGGGTTCAAATCCTGGCCCTGGGTCACTGTCCGTGTGGAGTTTGCACATTCTCCCTGTGTCTGTGTGGGTTTCACCCCCAAAACCCAAAGATGTGCAGGTTAGGTAGATTGGCCATGCTAAATTGCCCCTTAATTGGAGAAAAAATAATTGGGTATCCTAAATTTATAGGAAAAAAGGGATAGTACTAGTGTCCTCCACCGTGAAAACTGAAGCAAAATATTGATTTAGCATCTCCGCTATTTCTGTGTTCCCCACTATTAACTCCTAGGATTCATCCTCCAAGGGACCAATATTCACTTTAGCTACTCTCTTCCCTTATATATACTTATTGAAGCTTTTGCTATCCTTTTTCATATTTTGCATTGGTTTTCTTTAATAGCTTACCGTTGCTGTTTTTATTACTTTTTTCCTAACCCTTTATTGATCTTTAAAAGTTCCCCAATCTTTCCACCTGCCACTGACCTTTGCAATATGGTATGCCTTAGTTTTTGTCTTTATATTATTGTTAACTTCTGTGCTTGGCCATGGATGTTTTTTCCCCTCTTACAACCTTTCTTCCTCTCTGGAATATATTTTAGTTGGGAGGAATTGAATATCTCATAAAACAACTGCCACTGCTCATCAACTGTCCTACCTTTTAAGGGGCAGCATGGTGGCACAATGGTTAGCTCTGCTGTCTCATGGCTCCGAGGACCTGGGGTAGATTTTGGCCCCGGGCCACTGTCCATGTGGAGTTTGCACATTCGCCCTGTGTCTGCATGGGTCTCACCCCTCCAACCCAAAAAGATGGGCAGGGTAAGTGAATTGGCCACGTTAAATTGCCCCTTAATTGGGAAAAAAGAATTGGGTACTCTAAAATTAAAAATAAAACTCCTACCTTTTGGCCTTCCTGCCCTGTCCACTAGGGCCAAATCCGTCCTCATGCCCATGTAATTACTTTCATTTAACTCCAGAACAGGAGTGTGGGACTCACGGGCAAAACCCACGCAAACAGAGGGAGAATGTGCAAACTCCAC
The DNA here is from genome assembly GCF_047496885.1 of Scyliorhinus torazame. Taxonomy (NCBI): domain Eukaryota; kingdom Metazoa; phylum Chordata; class Chondrichthyes; order Carcharhiniformes; family Scyliorhinidae; genus Scyliorhinus; species Scyliorhinus torazame. Next base: position 183,491,762 of record NC_092709.1, on the reverse strand, counting down.
AAGGACAGTGACCCAGAGCCGGGATCAAACCTGGGACCTCAGCGCTCTGAGGCAGCAGTGCTATCCACTGTGCCACCGTGCTGCCCTACTTATATCATTTCTTATTGTAGCACTGATCCCTTCCTGAAAAAGCGGCACCACCTCCTTTTCCTTTCTGTTTATCCTTCTGAATGGGGCTGAGGACCCGGTATTGTGAAATACTGAGTAACCATGTCTCAGTAATTGCCACCAACTCATATCCCTTTATCTCTATTTGCACTGGATTTTTTTTTCAATATATTTTTTATTCTCCTTCTTTTTCACATTTTCTCCCAAATTTACACCCAACAATAAACAATAATCAGTAACTAATGTAATGTCAATCCCCATATCAATAACAACGATCCCATCCTCCCACCAAACCCCAGACATTAGCCCACATGTTAACATAAACAATTGACAAAAAGGAATCAGGAATCACCCAGAGTCACCATTAACACATACAGTCCTTCTCCTCCCAACCATCCCAGCCCACCCCCCTAAAATTCGATGTGATCCAATTCACAAAAGTGCAGAATGAATAACGCCCATGAATTGTTGAAATGCTCCATCCTTCCCCCCATTTCACATTTGACCTCTTCAAGCATCAAGAATTCCAGCAGGTCCCCCCGCCACACCATGGCACAGGGTCGCCACCCTAACAGAATCTGCCTTCGAGCGATCAATGAGGCGAAGGCTACAACATCTGCCTCCGCGCCCGTTTCCAACCCCGGCTGGTCCGACACCCCGAATATGGCCTCCCGAGGGCCCGGGTCCAGTTTCACGTGCACGACTTTAGAGATTAGCTAAAAATCCCATTCCAGTAATCCTCCAGCTTTGGACAGGACCAAAACATATGAACGTGGTTTGAGGCCCCCCCCCCGCAACATTCACATACATCTTCTACCCCCTCAAAGAGCCAGCTCATCCTCGCCTTTGTGAGGTGTGCTCCACACACCACCTTCAGCTGTATCAGCCCCAACCTTGCCCACGAGGTGGAGGCGTTCACCCTCCGGAGCACCTCACACCAGAACCCCTCCTCCATATCCTCTCCCAACTTTTCCTCTCACTTTGCCTTGATCCCTTCTAGAGGCACTTTCTCCTCCTCCAAAATAGCCCTGTAAAGCGCCGATACTACCCCCTTCTCCAGTCTCCCTGTCGTCAGCTCCTCCTCCAGCAATGTGGAAGCCGGCTCTACTGGGAAGCTCTGTATCTCATTTCTGGCAAAGTCTCAAACCTGCATGTATCTAAATATTTCCCACTGCTCCAGCCCATACTTCGCTCCCAGCTTCTTCAATCCCGCAAAACAACCCCCAAGAATCAAATCTTTTAGTGTCCTAATTCCTTTCTCCTCCCATCTATAGGGCCTAGTTTAGCACAGTGGGCTGAACAGCTGGCTTGTAATGCACAAGACCAGCAGCGTGGGTTCAATTCCCGTACCGACCACCCCGAACAAGCGCCAGAATGTGGCAAGTAGGGGGCTTTTCACAGTAACTTCATTGAAGCCTACTTCTGACAATAAGCGAGTATTATTATTATTATCTCTGAAAATTTCCATCCTACTTCCCTGGCTCAAATCGATGGTTCCCCCGAATCAGCATTTCCCTTGAACCTGCCCCCTACTCGAAGCGCTGTCGAAACTGTCTCCAAATTCTCAATGAACCTATTACTACCAGACTCCCTGAGTATTTTCCCGGGGCCGTGGGGAGCGGTGCTGTCATCGCGCCTTCAATCCCGACCCCCTACCCAAACTCTCCTCCATTCTGACCCATTGGGAGTCAACCCCTATGACCCAGCTCCATACCTTCTCCATATTCTCCGCCCAGTAATAATACGTCAGGTTCGGAAGACCCAAATCCCCTGCCTGCCTTCCTCTCTTCCTCTCTGTAGTAGAACCTTTTTAATTCTGGCCACCTTTCCTCCACATATGAACGAGGTAATCATCCCTTCAATCTCTCTACAATATCCCTTTGGCGTGGAAATCGGCAGGCATTGAAAAATAAACAGGAATCGCGGCAGCACATTCATTTTAACCGCCTGTACTCGACCTGCCAGTGACAGAGGGAGACCATCCCACCTTGCCAGATCAGCTTTCACCCTCCCCACCAAATTAGAAATGTTGTACCTACGGAGCCCCCCCCCCACCAATTGCGAGCAACCTGCACCCCCAGGTATCTAAAGTGAGTCTCTACCTTATGGAGTGGCAACCCCCCCATCCCTGCCCCCACCCCTGGCCGAGACACCACAAAATACTCACTCTTGTCTAGATTTCATTTGTACCCCGTGAAAGACCCAAACACCCAAAGCAGCTCCTGTATTCCCCCTATTGACACACTCGGTTCCGACACGTATAATAACAAGTCATCGGCATATAAGGACACCCTATGCTCTATGCCCACCCGCACTATCCCTTTCCATGCCCCTGAACTTCTTAATGTGATGCCAATGGCTCAATTGCGAGTGCAAACAGCAGAGGGGACATAGGATATCTCTGCCTAGTTCCACAGTGGAGAGGAAAGTATTCTGATCTGATGTTATTTGTGAGGATACTGGCCCTCGGTTCCTTATATAATAGCTTTACCCAGTTCACAAATCTGGGTCCAATTCCAAACCGCTCCAGAACTGCCATCACGTTCCCCCATTCTACCCGGTCAAACGTTTTCTCAGCATCCAATGCCACAACCACCTCTGTTTCCTTCCCCTCCTCCGGTACCATAACCACATTCAGTACCCTCCAAATGTTTGAAAAGAGCTGCCTCCCTCTCACAAACCCTGTCTGATCTTCATCTATCACCTTCGGGAGGCACTCCTCTAGCATACTTACCAGTACCTTCGCCAATCTCTTTGCGTCCACGTTTAAAAGTGATATGGGCCTATACGACCCACACTCCATCGGATCCTTATCTTTCTTAAGTAACAGGGAAATCGATGCCTGTTCCAAAGTTTATGGTAACACCCCCTTCCCTATCGCCTCCTCAAACATCCCCACCATCAACGGTACCAGCTTATTTTTGAATTTTTGATAATATTCCTCTGGAAACCCATCCGGCTCTGCCACCTTCCCTGTCTGCATCCTCCCAATCGCATCTTTTATCTCCTGCTCCACTATCGCCCCCTCTAATGTAGCCCTGTCACCCTCCCCTAACCAAGGGTACTCCAGCCCATCTAGAAATTCCTGCATCTCCCGGCCTCCCCCAGGTGGTTCTGACCTGTACCAACCTCTCATAGAATTCCTTAAAGACCTTGTTAATCTGATCTGGAGCTACCACCAACTTCCCTGCCCGTCCCGCACCTGGACAATTTCCCTTGCCGTAGGCTCCCAACGGAGCTGACCTGCCAACATACGGCCCGCCTACTCTCCATGCTCGTAAACTACCCCCCTTGCTCGCCTCAATTGGCGTACCACCTTCCTGGTAGATAGTCGGTCAAAGCTCGCCTGGACTTCCTTCATCTTTTCCAACTTCGCTGGGTCCCTATCTTCTGCATACCTCCTGTCTACCTCCAGCATCTCATCTATTATCCTCTGACGTTCCAACCTCTCCTCTTTGTCTCGCTTAGCCTTAAACAAGATCACCTCACCCCTCATCACCGCCTTTAAAGCCTCCCAGACAACCACCTTCAACACCTCACCCATGCAGTTAAAACCTACATATTCCTCGATTACTTTTTCAATTTTGTCACAGAACCCTCGGCCCCCCAACAGGCCGACATCTAATTTCCACCCTGGTCTCTGTACCATCCCCTTCTCCAGTACCATACCCACCCAATGCTGAGCATGATCTGATATTGCAATTGCCGAGTACTCAGACCCTTTAACCCCAGCCAGCAGCGCCTTCCCCACCATGAAAATGTTAATCCACGAGTACACCTTATGGACTGCTGAGAAAAACGAGTCCTCCCGTCCCTCGGGTGCAGAAACCTCCAAGGGTCCATCCCTCCCATTTCCACCATTAGTCCAGCCAACGCCTTCGCCCCCCCTGACGGGACCAGCAAGCGCGGCCGTGACCTGTCCAATTTTGGCTCCTGCACCAGATTCCAGTCCTCCCCACTATCAGTTTGTGTGTGTCCAAATCGGGGATGGCCCCACACGCTTTCGCGAATCCCACATCGTCCCAATTGGCACCATATGCACTTACCAGCGCTACTACCCTACCCTCCAGCGCCCCTGTCACAATCAGATACCACCCTGATCTGCAACCACCTTCTCCATCTGGAAGCGTACTCTTTTGCTGACCATTACCGCTACCCCTCGAGCCCTTTCGTCAAATCCAGAATGAAACACCTGACTGACCCAGCTCTTTTTAAGTCTCACTTGGTCCTTCACCCTCAGGTGAGCCTACTGCAGCATTGCTACATCGACCTTCAAACTTTTAAGATGTGCAAACACCCTTGACCTCTTGACTGGGCCTCCCAACCCCCTCACGTTCCATGTGACTATCCTAACTGGGGTCTCTCACACCTCCCCCCTTCTTATCCACCATCATCATACCACCGGGCCCTGCCCCACGAGCTTGACCCGTCCCTTCCCATTATTAACATCGAACCCACTGCCCCCCTCCCAGAATCCCCCCTGCACTTCCCCTCAAAAAAAATCTCACCCAGTATCGAACCCCCCCCCCCCCCCCCCACTTGCTCGCCTCATGGGTCCATCGAACCAGGCTCTAATGTCCACAGCCCTCCTGTCACCTCACCTCCGTTCCCTAGCTGACTTTAGTTGGCAAAAGGCAACTCTATTTGCACTGTTAACTCATTAATTGTATTTAGAGTGATCTGTGCATTCAGACACAAAGCCTGCAAAGTTTGTTCTGTTATCAAATTTACCTACTCTTGTATCATTCCTCGGTGCAATATGACGTTCACACTCCTTCCTTTTATTTTCGAGTAACAATCAGACTCATTAGTAACCTACACTCCTACCTTCTCCTTTAACTTTGATTTTCTAGTTTTCCAGGCAACTAAACCCACCCCACCACAATTTGGTTTAAAGCCCTATCTACATCCCTGGTTATAGAATCCCTACACTGCAGAAGGAGGCCATTTGGCTTGTACTGACTCTACAAAAGAGCACCCTATCCATGTGCACTCCCCCGCCCACCCCGCCCTATCCACCTAACCCCGTAATCTTACCTGCACACTAAGCGAAAACCTGCACATCTTTGGGCTGTGGGAGGAAACCAGAGCATCTGGAGGAAACCCACGCAGACACAGAGAGAATGTGCAAACTTCACGCAATCACCCAAGGCTGGAATGGAACCCAGGTCCCAGGTGTTGTGAGACAGTACTGTGCCACCGTGCGATTCACCAGGACTCTGGTCCCAGCATAATTCAGGCGAAGACCATCCCATTGGAATAGCTCCCTTCTTCCCCCATACTCATGTCAATGTCCCATGAATTCAAACCCATTTCTCCCACACCAACCTTTGAGCCTGCATTTACCTCTTTACCCTGTGCTAATTAGCTCGTGGCTCAGGTAGTAATCCGGATGCTATTACCTTTTTGGTTCTGCTTTTTAATTTAGCCCCTCGCTGCTTATATTCCCTCATCTATATATTCATCTATTTTGGCCTTTACTGAGGGGAGGCTCCCAAGATATGTGAAATTGTCCACATTTTCCAGGCTCTCGCTGCTAACCTTAATTGGTGGGAGGACAGGTTGTGCTGTGGGAGCCTGTTGGAAAAGGACTTCAGCTTTCCAGGCGATCCGTGAAAGGCCCATTTTCTCTTATGTTTTGAAAAGGAATCAACAATGATCTGGAGCTCAGTTTCAAAGTGAGATTGCACACAAGTGGCACCTGCATACTGAAGCTCTGATTGAGGTTGGCACTATTTCAGTTTTGTGTTGAAGGCGGAGTAAGTTGAACAGTTTCCTGTCTGTTCTCAAAATGATTTCCTTGCCTGTGGATAAGGTGAGGTGCAGTGTGGAAGATGGAGAAGAGAATCAATAGAATAACACAGCCTTGTTTGACCTTAGTCTTCACTGTGATAATATCTGTGGTGAGAATCAAGGCTTGCGTGGCATCATGTATAATGCTACCTCAATGGCTGCAACATGGCTGATGGAAGGTTGACTGCAAATGGCCTTGCAAGATGCTTGTTTCTTGCACTGAGCTTTGAGGGTCCAGCTTCACACTTCACCACATCAGCAAGGGCAGCAGCACTCTGTTCTGGCTGGTTGGCTCAGAGGCAATCCAGCAGTGACCCTGCTATTGCTTATGTCAGTGTGCAAATCCTGTCATTCTGAGACAGGACAGCAGATTTGTGCACCACAGCATCATTGCCAACCCCATGTTGTGATGGCACATCAGCAATCTTTGTACTCTGCTGGTGTATAGATTGCTGGACTGCTGTGAGAGCCTGCAAGCCACTTGAGTACTGAGGTCCACATCCACGATGCCTACATGCAAGCAGCTAGGGATCGCATGGCTTTGTCTGAGCTACCCACTGATACATCAGGAGGCCTCTGTCTGTGCTGCAGACAGCACTCGGCAGATGTTCCGTCATGGGTTGAATGGCAGTACTGCCATGGGGCTGCCCATCACTTCCACACTGAGAAGGATGGGTTCCTAGCTCTGTGTGATCCCTTGTGTCACATTGGAGCAAGGCTGGGCAGCATGGTGGCACAGCGGTTAGCATTGCCGCCTCACAGCTCCAGGGATCTGGGTTTGATTCGATCTTGGGTGACTGCACATTCTCCCTGTGTCTGGTGGGTTTTCTCGAGGTGCTCCGGTTTCCTCCCACAGTCCAAAGGTGTGCAGGTTAGGTGGATTGGCCATGCTAAATTGCCCCTTAGTGTCCAAAAGGTAAGGTGGGGTTACTGGGTTATGGGGATAGGGTGGAGTCGTGGGTTTATGTAGGGTGCCCTTTCATAGGGCTGAGGCAGACTCGGTGGGCTGAATGGCCTCCTTCTGCACTGTCAATTCTATGATTCTAATGCTCCTCCATGCTCCCAGCCAGTGACAGGAGGCTGCCCATCAGGACTGTCAATGTCAATGCCCCAAGCATCTCAATATGCATTGTCATCAGGGTTTTCTCGTAACCTGCATCGTTGATATCCTCATCCAAGTCCCCTGCAGCAGAATCCATTTGCGACCTCATCTTCCGAGGAGTTTGGACATGAGCCAATCTATCCCTGTCCTGGCTGCAGCCCACTCTTACCTAGTGATTCACCATGTGCAGATCTGTAACTCTACAATTGCCTCTAAGGTACACACAGTGCCAATATCTGAGCTGGTAACATAAAGTCAAATGCTGGTGCTTCTTCTTCAGAGGTCTGGTGTAGTTCTCGAGCTCTCTCATGATGCTGTGCAGTGACTGACCAGCTGACAGGTCTACATTATTTTGGAAGTGGGGCCAATGTTGCTGAGGGAAATGGGGAAGGAAAGCAGCAGTCCCACTGACACTCCATCAGCATTTTCCAAGATGTGGTACTTTTCATGGTGAGAAGTGAGTGAAGAATAGGCATATACCAGCAACAACTTACCATCATCCTCAATGACCTTGGCATGACCAGGTACCATTTGTCCTGTGGGTTTGGTCCCACTGATTTTGTGGGCCATTTTCTTGAATGTGCTGAGCAGATGCAGTTGTGCTGATTGTAAGGGCCCATCCTGATGATTCCCTTATTTACCCTTTCTATATTTTTGCCATTATAAGACCATAAGACCATAAGACATAGGAGTAGAAGTAAGGCCATTCGGCCCATTGAGTCCACTCCACCATTCAATCATGGCTGATTTCAACTCCATTTATCCGCTCTCTCTCCATAGCCCTTAATTCCTCGAGAAATCAAGAATTTATCAACTTCTGTCTTAAAGACTATCATTTTTGATCCATCGATGCTTAATGGACATGTCTCTTTCAGTCAAGAAGCAGAGAGAAAGAGAAATACAAGGGGCTGGATTCCCTTCCGTCGTGATGCTCCGTTTTGCCGGCAGCCCGGGGCTGCCCCACAATGGGAAACCCCATTGACCAGCCGGCGAAACGGAGCATCCTGCTGGCGTGCTGAACCAGGAAACTGGTGCGGCCGGACGGAGAATCCAGCCCAAGAAATTGCAACATAGGAATTCAAGAAGTTGCGAAGCTACTAGCTTTGGACAACAAGACTCAGACTTTTCGGCACCCAAGAGATGGTTCGATTGATTGGCTGGTGGCCAATGAATTGGGCAAAAGGCCGTATTCTTCCAGGTAACAGGTGGTGATTGGATCCTGTCTGAGTGGAATAATTTCCAGAGACCATAGGAAAGCAGATTTGAGACCTGGGCACAAAGGGACAAGGACCTTCGCCCTCTCTTCTCTCTCTTCAGAAAGACTCTGAGGTGATGTATTCCTGAACCTATAGAGAACCTGAATGAATGAGTCACCGGGAAACATGCAGCTGAGGAACCGGAGAATCTCACCCACTGTGTTATAACTAAGCGGGATGGATTTCAGTTTTCCAGCTGACCTCTCATTTAGGACTGTGCGATCCATGTCTAATGCTGCAGGGAGAATTAATCTCTCTGCAACAGTGTGCAGCATTTTGTCTTTAGTTACATAAGCTACCAAGTAAGGGGCTAATTGTGCGTTGTCATTCAATGTTAAATTCCTGCTAAGGACTTGAGCTGATGATTTCAGTTCCAGCTGCATCCCTTGAAAAGTATCACATGGTTTGTTCTTGTGCTCGCCATGTTTTATCTTCAGATACCTTTGCAGTTTTGAGGGTTCTCATTTGGCAGTATTTCCCTGTATTTAACACACATGGGCTTTGCATCCTGATTTGCATTGGCACAGTTAATAAAACCACACCTCATGAAATCATCTTTCTACTGTTTTTTTCCCCAATTTTATTTTTGCAGGCTGTTCACTGGACGCCCAGGTGCTCGCTACAGAGCTTTTTAAAAAATAAATTTAGAGTACTCAATTCTTTTTTTCCATTTAAGGGGCAATTTAGTGTGGCCAATTCACCTACCCTGCACATCACTTTGGTTTGTGGGGGTGAAATCCAAGCAGACACAGGGAGAATGTGCAAACTCCACACGGACAGTGACCCGGGGCTAGGATTGAACCCGGGACCTTGGCGCCATGAGACAGCAGTGCTGCCCACTCTGCAGAGCTAACACTAGCACTGTTCTGTCCTGTTGTGGACACTCCAGAACAGCTGTCTCAAGCAGATTCCAATCGGAGTAGGTAAACTGCCCATTAGTGTCTCTTTCTTGTAATGAAACAATCCATGTCCACAGTCCTCTTGCCCTGCCCGCAAGTGAAAGAAGCTCGCCTCCTAGTGAATTTGGACCAAAAGCACATATGTACAAGACACTATATGTACAAGACACTTGGTGCCACGTGTACGTGCAGGGCATGCTGACCTGCTCACTATTGCCACTTATACTCGGATTCTGTACTGCTCATTATGCAGGGATTCTCAGGCTCAATGCAGCTAGCAGCTGATGGGTGCAGCGAGAAGCAATTTGATCTTTGGGTAACACCATGACCCTTAACACTGTGCCACTTTTGACACCCACCTGCGGGTCATGACCCCAATTTTGAAAAGGCCTGCCATGCTTGATCATTACCATTAAGTCAAGTTACCAACGGTTCACTGAGGATTGCAGAAGATCATGCCAGAAGCAGCACTAAGTGAACATAAAACATGAGCTGCCAAACTGGTGATACTATAACAGAGGACTCAATTAACGCGATATAATTCTGACAGGAAGCAAAGGGTAATGGTTGATGGATGTTTTTGTGAATGGAAAACAGTTTCCGGTGAGTTCCACAGGGCTCAGTGTTATGGCCTTGCTGTTTGTTGTATATATTAATGATTTAGACTTGAATGTGGGAGGCATCAATGGGAAATTTGCAGATGACACAAAAGCTGGCTGTGTAGTTGATAGTGAAGAGGATAGCTGTAATCTCCAGAATTTTATCAATGGTTTGTTTGAGTGGGCAGAGAAGTGGCAAATGGAATTCAATCCAGAACAGTGTGAGGTAATGCAGTTGGGGAGGGAAAACAAAGCAAGGGACTACTGAATAAACAAGAAGATATTGAGAGGGATTGAGGAAGTGCGATACCTTGGAGTGCATGTCCACAGGTCCTTGAAGGTGGCACGACAGTTGGACAAGATGGTCAAGAAAGCATATGGAATGCTTTCTTTTTTGGGTGAGGTATGTAATGATGGAACTGCATAAAACGCTAGTTAGGCCAGAGCTGGAATTTTTAATACAGTTCTGGTCACCATGTTACAGGAAGGACATAATTGGTCCGGAGAGTGCGCAGAGGAGGTTTACAAGAATGATACTGGGGCTTAAAAATTGCAGCTACGAGGAGAGATTGGATAGGCTAGGGTTGTTTTCTTTGGAACTGAGGTTGTTGAGGGATGACCTAATTGAGGTGTACATAATTATAAGGGGTCTAGATAGAGTAGACAAGAAAGACCTGTTTCGTCTAGCTGAGGGGTCAATTACCTGGGGGCACCGATGTAAGGTGATTGGCAGAAGAATTAGACGGGTCCTGAGGAAAAATGTCTTCACCCAGAGGGTGGTGGGTGTCTGGAATTCGCTGCCTTAATTGCTAGTTGAGGCTGAGATGCTTAATTCATTTTAAAGATACCTGGAACTGCATCTAAATTGTTGTAGCCTGCAAGACTATGGACCAGATGCTGGAAAATGGGATTTAAGTGAGCGGCTAGTTTATTTTTTTCTCTGTTTTGGCTGGCACAGACTTGATGGGGTGAATTTCCGCTTTCTGCACCATAACGTTTTTATGGTTCAGAACCAGCTATACCTCCAGCCGAGCTGTTCCAGTGCCACTACAAAACTAGAATCCACATCAGTGTTTTTCAAACTTTTTTTCTCCGGGCCCACTTTTACCAACCGGCTGATCGTCGCAACCCATGCCGGCTGACCTTCGCAACCCATGCCGGCTGACCTTCGCAACCCATGCCGGCTGACCTTCGCAACCCATGCCATCTGACCTTCGCAACCCATGCCGGCTGACCTTCGCAACCCATGCCGGCTGACCTTCGCAACCCATGCCATCTGACCTTCGCAACCTATTCCGGCTGACCTTCGCAACCCATGCCGGCTGACCTTTGCGAGCCACGCTGGCTGACCTTGGTGACACACCGTTATTGATTTACCTTTAATGCGACAGGTGAGTCTGCTTGGTCCTCACACTCTCACTTGCTTTGCCGTTCAATGTAACATTTCTGCTAAGGACCTTAGCTTAAGATTTAAGTTCTCACTATATCCTTTCAAAAAAATCAAGAGGTTTGTCCTCAAACGCACCATGCACAATTCCTTTGAAGTTTTGAGAGTTTTAAACTTTCATTTGCCAATACTTCCCTGCATATAACACACATGGACTTTGCATCCTGAGTTGCATTGGCACAATTAACAAAGCCATACCTCAAGAAATTATCTTTATACTGCTTTGTTCCCGATTTCAGTTTCTTCTTAATGAGTTGTTCACCAGAGGCCCTGGAGCTCTGCATACAGCTCAAACCAGCACTGCTTTGTCCTGCCATGGGTTCCCCTGAGAAGCTCTCTCCAGCAGATTCAGTTGTGAGATCCTGGCCCTCTCTTCCTTATTACAAAATGACCCATCTTCAGTTCTTCACACAGTTCTGTTGCTTGCTTGCTGGCAGCTAAATGAAGGAATCTCTCCTCCATAATTTCACACCCAAAGCACGCACGTATAGGGCGCGTGATATCAGTGTACATGCTGGATGCGTGACCTGCTCTCTGCTGCCGCTTTCTGGTGGGACGACTCCATCGTTTGTACTTAAAGGCCAGCTGCGGCCAGCATTCTCAACTTAAAAGCTGGTAGCGGCCATTGGGCGCTTCTCCCGCGATCGGGAAAGCCACAACCAATCGCTCAGTGACCCTTCCGAATCTCACCGGCGGGTCGCAACCCTGAGTTTGAAAAACCCTGATCTACATGGTGGATTGAAGCTTGTCCATATATGTCTTGTTTCCAAAAAGCAGGACAAATCCAATCCAACAACACATTCTCAATCATCTACAAAATGATGGAGGGTGCCATTGAAAGTTTTATGAAAGGGCACTTGTTCACCTTTAACCTACCCAACAATGTTGAGTTTGGTTCTGCCAGGACCATTCAAATTGAGAATTCATTACAGGCTTGTTTGAAACTTGGAAAAGAGAATGGATTTCATGAGGTGAGGTGATAGTGACTTCACTTGACATTTGAGCGAGTGTGGTATCAAGAAGTCGAGTAAAATTGAAGTCAGTTGGGCTGGGGGGGGGGGGGGGGGTCTCTGCTCGTTGAAGTCATACCTAGCACAAAAGAAGATGACGGTTTGAGTCTAGTTAACTCAGCCCCAGGAGTTTTGCAGGATAGTAGGGTTTCTGTGGCTATGACTCATCTTTCATTCCCACTCCACAGTTTAAATATTTCCCACATTCTCTGTCTGTTAGCTTTGACAAAGAGTCATCGGACTCGAAAAGTTAGCTCTTTTCTCTCCCTACAGATGCTGCCAGACTTGCTGAGATTTTCCAGCATTTTCTCTTTCGTTTCAGATTCCAGCATCCGCAGTAATTTGCTTTTATCTCAGGATAGTATCCTAGTTTCAGCCATCTTCAGCTGCTTCATCAATGATCTTGCCTCCATTATAGGTCAGGAATGGGGATGTTCATTGATGATTGCACAGTGTTCAGTTACATTTCCAATTCAGCAGATAATTATATAGTCTATGCATGCATGCAGTAAGACTTGGACAACATCCAGGCTTGGGCTGGTTAGTGGCAATGGCAAGGAAGTTGCTTGCTTGAGGCAAGCACTTGTGCCAGTTTTGGCTGTCAAAAACTGCATGGACGTGAAGCCTTTGTAGATTTTGCTGGGGCGCCACTTTCATTGATTTTCCAGTCCCAGATGTTTGATAGCTATTCCAAAAGTGGACAAATTGTGCCAGGAGATCCAGGCTTATGTCATTTTACATCACATAGAATGGTTTCAAATAGAAACAATTGTTCTTTGGCTGCTGATGCCATGGCATCTGTCAAGTTGATTCCAAGGCAGAAATGGTAACAAATACAGCCATAGGTGAGCAAGCCCATACATATGTAGCTATTAAAACTTTTGAATTGCAAATTCAATTTATAGAATGCCGAAGTTCCCCGGTGGTCTATCTATACAAGCCAGCAATGTGATAACTGTGCCACTGGCAGCAGCTAACATAAGATGTGGAGAAGAAACTGCTTTTGTAGCACTGCCTCATTTACTGTACAGTGAAAGATGCTGAAGTCTCTTCACTTAACTTTACAATTGTTGCCATAAGGCAAGCACAGCTGGGAATAGTTCTGCCCCATTCAATATTGCCCAAACTAACAGAAGTTTACGAGCACCACTAATCTATATGGTTTGAATTGTATTAGGAGGAGTGAAAGGTTTTGAATATTATTATAATATACATGATGGGTGCAATCTACCTGAATGCAACATGGCCGTTAGATGCCAGGGGAAGCCTCCTCCGGGCTTCCCGACAGCCGTTGCGTCTCGCAAAATTTAACCAGATCTCAAGAGGCCTCGTGACCAGGGTTCTCCATCCACAATGTGTGTGGGGGGGGGGATCTTTCAAAATGGTGAACCAATCACTGAGGAGCCGGTCTGGCCAGCGGGTTCAGCTCCCCAACAATGAAAAAGATCTACCAGTTGCGTTGTGCCCAAAAAGTTGCACATCGCGGCTAGTAGATGCCAGGAGACCCCCACTTCTTGGATCTACTTGGCTCGCCACACCTCGTGAGATCCAATGTGATCTTGTGAGGTGTCACAACGTGAATCTTGCCCATTGTGGGTGGGATCTGCATATTATGTGAGACTATCTCACTACTAATATGTGGTCCCGAGATCTAACCAAGGTGTGGGATCTAATCCCCTTGTCTTGGAGAACCTCGGATGAGTGCCGTTCAGTGCTCGTCCCCACAAACGGGATCCAGATGGAACAACACTCGTGGGTGTCTCCCAGGGGATCAAATGCCCCAAGATGCTTGCCCTCTGGGCAGGGTGGCACCCTGGCACTGCTGATGCCATCCAGGCACTGCCAGCCTGGCAGTGTCGCCTGGATGTCAACATGGCACTGCCGGGGTGCCCAGGTACCACTGCTCGTGACCGGGGCACTGCCAGGGTGCAAGGTTGGCACTGCAAAGCTGGCATTTTCTGCACGGCGGCGGGGATTGGGCCTGAGGGTCCCTGCGCGGGTGCATGGGGGGGGGGGGTGCGACGACCCCCTAATACATGAGTTGGGGGTGGGGGTGTTCGGGGCTTGTACCAGGGGCTCGAGAGATCGGGATGCCATTTTTAAATGGCATCCCAATCTCTCCCTGCACTAAAGAGTTCAGGCGAGCGGAGCTCCTCAGTGCAGCGGACGGGACGACAACCCCAACCCCTGTCTACCAGTCCCACAGACCACCATCATTCCCACTGATCGCAGAGGCCTTTGGCCTTGTGGCTGAAGGCTATTGCTAATAGGGAATTGGCAACCGTATTTGAGTGAGCACTTTACACCTCCCAAGTTGATTCCCGTGGACAGGCGTGCCATGTAGCATGTGGGGGTTATTGCCCAGCATCCCAATCATATCGTGATGAACACAGCGGGAGGCAGCACCACAGATGAAACGGTCAACATCTAAACACCCGGGGGCTGGGCCCCAGCACTGGGGATATTTTGGTGAGCAGAGGGTGGATGTGTGCACAGGGAAGGTGACCAGCGCCCGTTCCAGGTAACGTTAGGTACGGGTGTCTGGGATGCAGGATGTGGTCCGGTGAGCAGGGGCCCTGCTGCGGCTGGGGGGGTGTGGGTCCAGCGTGCAGGCGGGTGGATGGAAGAGGCATCCAGGACCTCTGAGTCTGGAGAGATGGGGCATGGGGTTGGTGCTCGGTCCACATTGCGGAAGAAAATTCCAGAGGCGTCGCATTAGTTGAGGTCAACGATTTTTAATATTTAAGAAATGTGTCCCCAACTGTCCCATTCCCCTGATGGTGCCGCCTCCCCTTCCCCATCACTCCAAGACCTCCCCCCCCCCCCCACAATGTATCCAGCCTCCCCCTCCCCCTGCCTTCCGTGCTGTGCAGCTGCATCTAGATGTATCCCAGGATGCACATCAGAGGTGGCGGCAGCCTGCTGCCTACCGCTTCCCATGGCCTTTGATGCCTCTAGCTGGCGGCCTCTGGGGTTCTGGGATTGGAAAGTGGGGTGGGTCTCGGGGGATTGGGTGGGCTCCATTGCCACTCCGTAGGGTTGCTCTGGGTTGGCACCCAGTGCCCCCCTCCTACTGGTCTGTGCCAATAGGGCCCTAGGGTTCACCTCGGGGTGGAGGGTTGGCTGGTTCGAGCCCCGGCTGGCCCTGCATCGTCTCGCTCTGCCAGCCCTGGCGACTTCCCAATGTTTGCAGCACAGTGTTGACGCCCTCAGTGATGCTCCTCAGTGACTGGAACATGCTCTGGAGAGCCCCGGCAATGCCCACCTGAGAAAAGGACATGTCTGGCAACGCCTCGGCTCTGTCCACATGGGACTGGGGACCTCCCCTAGTGAGTGGGGTATGCTGTTGAGGCTCTCAACCATTGTCGTCGCTGACTGAGCCATGCCTGGGACACTTCAACTCATGATGCCGGCGTTGTGCACCAGGGTCTCCACTGCGTTCGCCACCCTAGCAGTGTTGGCCTTGGTGCCACACATTGCCGGCGACACCTCCTGAACCCTAGCCTCTGGGACATCCCAAATTGGCTATGGACCTGTTGGAGTGTCGCTAACATCCCCTTATGAATCTCAGAGCTGCACCCTCGCATCTGCATCAGCTCCAGATAAATCTGGTCCAGAGGTTCAGCGTCTGACTGGGACCCAGCTAGGTCACCGATATGGGTGTTTCCCAATCGGAAACCCTGGCTCAACCAAAGGGTCCACTTCCTGCTGAAGTCCTGAACGGAGGCGTTCAAGTCTGACGACCCTGACCTATATAAGAAACCCAGGTACGACGTATGGAAAACCATCAGGGATGCCAAAAGACAATACCGGATCAAACTAGAGTCCCAGGCCAACGACACAAACCTACAACATCTATGGCAGGGCTTACACAAGATCACAGACTACAAAGCAAGGCCAGGTGGAATCTCTGGGGCTGGAGCATCCCTCCCTGATGAATTAAACAAGTTCTATGCACACTTTGAACAGTCAGCCAATACATTAGTGCCACCCAGCCCAGCAGCCCTGGACACACCCATACCCACTATTACAGCCTCAGAGGTAAGAGCTGCCTTCTTGAAAGTGAATCCGCAGAAAGTGACGGGCCCCGACGGAGTCCCTGAATGAGCACTCAGAGTCTGCGCTGACCAGTTGGTGAGTGTATTCGCAGATATCCTTAACACCTCACTTCCCCACTCCGAGGTCCCCACCTGCTTCAAGAAGATCACCATAATACCAGTACTAAAGAAGAACAAGGTGGCGTGCCTCAACGACTACCGACCGGTGGCCCTGACATCTGTTGCCATGAAATGCTTTGAGCGGCTAGTCATGAGAGGGATCAATGTCAGCCTCCCAGGCAGTCTCGATCCACTCCAGTTTGCCTATCGCTGCAGCCGTCCACAGCAGATGCTACCTCTCTGGCTCTACAATCAACACTCGAACACATCGACAACAAGGACACCTAAGTAAGACTGCTGTTCATAGACTACAGCTTCGCCTTCAACACCATTATCCCGACAAGACTAATAACCAAACTCTGCAACTTGGACTTGATCCCTCCCTGTGCAGCTGGACCCTCAACTTCCTCACCAATCTGTCAGGATATGTAACAGTATCTCCTCCACAATAGTCCTCAACACCGGGACCCCACAAGGATATGTGCTCAGTCCTCTACTGTACTCCCTATACACATACGGCAAGATTTAACTCCAATTCGATCTATAAATTTGCGGATGATACGATTGTGGTGAGTCGTATCTCAAACAATGACTAATCAGACTACAGAAGGGAGATAGATCACTTGGTTGCATGGTGTACCGAAAGCAACCTCTCTCTAAATGTCGGAAAGACCAAGGAACTGATCATCGACTTCAGGAAGGGTAGCGCGACACATACTCCCACCTGCATCAATGGTTCCAAAGTGGAGATGGTCGATAGCTTTAAGTTCCTGGGGGTCACCATCACCAACAGTTTGTCCTGGTCCACTTACGTCGATGCAACAGTCAAGAAAGCCCAACAATGTCTCTACTTCCTACGGAAGCTAAAGAAATTCAGCATGTCTTCATCGACTCTCACAAACGTCTACAGATGTGCCATAGAGAGCATCCTATCCGGCTGCATCACAGCTTGGTATGGCAACTGCTCGGCCCAAGATCGCAAGAAACAGCAGAGTGTGGTGAACTCAGCCCAATGCATCACACGAGCTTGCCATGCTCCCATTGATTCTGTCTACACCTCCTGCTACTTTAGGAAGGCAGACAGTATTGTCAAAGACCCCTCACACCCAGGCTTGACCTCTTCCAGCCCCTTCCATCAGGCAGGTGATACAGAAGTCTGAAGACCCGCACATCCAGGAACAGCTTCTTCCCCACAGCTACTAGACTCCTCAACGACTCTCCCTCAGACTGATCTGTTCCCTGCAAGAACACTATTCACCATGCCCTATGCTGCTCTCCATTTGTCAATGTACTCTGTCGATTATTCTTTTGTCGCCTATGTATGTACTGCGTACGTACCCTTGGCCGCAGAAAAATACTTTTCACTATACTTCGGTACATGTGACAATAAATATCAGTCAATCCTGGGATCCAGCATCCCTCTGACTGCTGTCTTATCTGGGGGTTCCTGCCTCTACCTGATGTGCATCATCAGCAACTGTGTGGTGCTCACCAGAATGTGCCCCAGAAGTCTGTCCACAACAGTTGCCCGCCAAGGTGAGTGTCTCTGTGCTGTTGGTGGGTGGGGATTACAACTGTGATACTTCTGGTGAGACTGGCAGTGCTGACTGCCTCTGTCACCACCTACAGACAGCGTTCAGGAGGGCAGGCTTGAGTCTGCGGCCTACACAGGGGAAGAGGGTGTCCTTCCGCTCCACACTGGCAGTGGGTCCACGTCAGTCTCCCGACCTTGTTTGGGGGGGGGAGGGGGGGGGGGGCGGGGGGGTGCAGGTTTTCTCCGAGCCACCTTGATGGCTGCAGTGAGTGTATGACAGTTGGAGTGCTCAAAAGCAGCCCACTGGGTCGGGACTTGCTCGGTATTCAAACCTTCATGAACGTGGATGAGTGAAACATGTCTCGCCTGTTCTCTCTCTCTCTCGCTCTATACCCCCCAACCCCAACCCCCGGCATTCCCCAATTAAAATGGTTTATGCTGAATATAGGAACATGACTTCTAGGTTCGGGCCCCGGGTGCCATTTTGATTCGGGCCTCTGGTGCCATTTTGGTTAAGGCAAGAAGACTATCTGTCTCCAAGGCAATTTGGGCCTCTGTGTTGTATGTTCCTATAATTCAATGTTATGAAATATCAACACCTCCAAGGAACATGCATTCCTAATATCACTGGCTCAAAACTTTAGAGAATTCCCTACTTAACCCCATCATCATCAAAGAGAAGGTCCACCAGTATTTTCTCAAGTCGACTAGTGATTGCCTATAAATACAATCTTTCCAGCTTTTCTATATTTCCATAGGCTGTCTGAAGTTAGGGGAGCTTCAACTTTAATATTTCTGGTTCAAGCGATCAACTGCACTATCTTGCGCAGATTTAAATTTCAAATTACCCTTTGTTCACAACCTCAATATTGCTGGAGAAGAGCACACCAATTTTCCCAACACTTTTCTATCATCAACATATGATTTGCATTTGTCAATGCATGTTAGGGTGGAGTATGCAACTTCCACTTTCACTTCTAATTGTAAATCTTAGGATTGGTCATAGGAAGAGGAGATAGAATGGAATAATGTCCCGTTTTCCTGGTTCCAGATGTTATGTTGAGAAACTGGTACAAGTCTGAGCTTCCATTTTTTCGTAGTTAATTTGTAGTCATATTTCAGGTTTACATATAAAAGTCACCAGAAAATGGAGGAAAATGATAATAATGTGTCTTATTTAAAGAGAAGGTTTGATATGGGAGGACTGATGTACCGGTTTCACCTATAGACGGACCTTCATTCTCTGTCCATTTGAACAGCTTAAAACCAACCTACACTGTAGATAAACCGTATGTTTATCTTTTGTGTCTTCTGGGTAACCCAGAGTCCATACAATTTAGGAATATTCTATATTATTGCACTATTCCACCTGCCTCATTTTTCATTTTCTTACAAAACATAATTGTAATGAAGAAGTTTACTGATGTACAGGCTAGGCAGTGCAACCAGAATATGGAAGGAAATGGGGACAATCTCAATGATGGTCTGTCTGTACCAGGTACTTTGAAGTTTGTACAAAGAAACAGAGATTGAATTTGGTTTAGGATTCAGATGCTCTGGGTAGCTCCACATCATGTGGTTTTCAGCAGAATTCAACCACTCACATTTAACATGCCAAAGCAAGGCAGTTTTGCAACCGCATTAATAAAGTCTTCTTCTGATGGCATTTTAAATATTTAACATAATAACAATGTGATATTTCTGCTGTGTGTCTGGTAATGTGGTTCAATGCAAACAGCACATTATTTTGAGATGGTGGTGGTAATTAAAAGTGGGAAACATCAATTATGTGAATAATATAAATGCTGTGATCTGTTGAAAGTTCAATTTTGCAGATCAACAATACATGTTTTCAGGAAAATAAATACAAGTGTCCTGACATGATTACTGTTCCATAGATTGTTAAACAATGGCACACACTGGCCTTTGGGGCCTGACATTTTGCTGGTAGTCCCAGGGGTTGAATAGTGGGTGGGCGAGAATATCTACCTACCCAGTAGTCATGTGTCTGACTACCTCCCAGGGGCAGGGGCACTATGTAAATTGGGCAGGCAGTCAAATCCTTTGCTGGGGCATTCAGAAGGGTGTGTGCAGAGGGTGGGGATGGAATAAAAATGAATGTTCAGCCTTGATACAGCCTAAAAATGTTGGATGTGAAGATCCCAATTAAAGGATATCTTGCCGACAATAATGGATGTAAATGGTTGTTGAAAGGAAGCCAGGCTTCTAAGTAGACACATGGCTGTTTGAGTCCGATGTTACAAGCATGTACATTGTGTTTGGGGGAAACTAAGAAGGGATGGTTGAGAATATTGGCAGATCACAATAATTGGCCAGTCCTGCGTATTTTAAAAAGGGATGGTAACAAGAATCCTTTTGTAGCAATTCAATACAGGTTAAATGTTTTTTACATAGAGTGTGGAACGCGCTGCCTGGGGAGATGGTGGGATTTAAGGGGCATCTAGACAAAGATATGAATGGGGTGGGAATGGAAGGGTATGGATCCCATAAGTGCATACGGTTTTAGTTTAGGCAGGTACCATGGTCGGCGCAGGCTTGGAGGGCAGAAGGGCCTGTTCCTGTGCTGTATTGTTCTTTGAAGGCAAACTGATCTCACTATCTTAGGGGGACTGTCCGCTGATGCAAAAAGGCCCTCCCGCATCTCAGGATGTACCCCCTTTCCTTGCTGCCCTTTTGAAGAAGATTTTTTTAAACGTGGCCTGCCCACTCCTGCCTCACTGCCTCCTGCATAACTGTTTTATGAAAATGAAATGAAAATCGCTTATTGTCACAAGTAGGCTTCAAATGAAGTTACTGTGAAAAGCCCCTAGTCGCCACATTCCGGCGCCTGTTCGGGGAGGCTGTTATGGGAATTGAACCGTGCTGCTGGCCTGCCTTGGTCTGCTTTCAAAGCCAGCAATTTAGCCCTGTGCTGAGGGCAGCATGTTATGAAACATTTATTTAAATATAGTGTACTAGCTGCCAATTTCATTCCCGCATCAGCCTTGAGCTCACACCCATAATACGCGATGGTGGTTCCTGCCTAGTTCACTTGCCTCACCTGCCGAAAACACAGTAGGCGTGTCATGTAAAATCTGCAGAATCAATAGAGTCCATAGAATCCCTACAGTGCAGAAGGAGGCCATTCGGCCCATAGAATCTGCACCAACCCTCCGAAAGAGCACCTTACCTAGGCCCACACCCCCGCCCTATACACACAACCCTGTAACCCTACCTAACCTGTACATCTTTGGACACTAAGGGGCAATTTACCATGGTCAATCCACCTAACCTACACATCTTTGGTCTGTGGGAGGAAACCGGGACACCCGCTGGAAACCCACGCAGGCACGGGGAGAATGTGCAAACTCCACACAGACACTGCATACTGCAAAAAATGAAGGCCACTGAGTCACTGCTGAGATGCAGAGGCCGATTTGACAGCCCCTGGTGGCTGTTTTATAGATTCCTAACTGTCCATTTGATCATGTACTTTTTATCCAGGATTGATTCACTTTTTGCCTTGAAAATAAATCAATTTACCTCGAAATGATTTGTACCTAGCTTTAGATAATGGGCTAAAATGGCTTTGGGGAGCTGTAGTGGGATTGTTTTTCGAATCTGTTAGTTTCCAAAAAACATCTAACATATAACTTCACTCATTTCTACTGTTCAAGGACAAGTCCAAATACAAAGGTAGCAGGAAACAAAGACCATAGTTCACCATAAGTGAGGAGCGGCACGGCGGCACAGTGGTTAGCACTGCTGCCTCACAGCACCAGGGACCAAGCTTCAATTCCAGCTTTGGTTGTCTGTCTGTGTGGAGTTTGCATTTTTTACCCGTGTCTGCGTGGGTTTCCTCCGGGTGCTCCGGTTTCCTCCCACAATCCAAAGATGTGCAGGTTAGGTAGATTGACCATGTTAAATTGCCCCTTAGTATTCAGGGATATGTAGGTTAGGTTAAGGGGTGATTGGGCTAGGGTGGGGAAGTGAGCTTGATGGAGTGATCTGTCAGAGGGTCGGTGCAGACTCTATGGGCCGAATGGTCTCCTTCTGCACTGTAGGGATTCTATGATAACTCACTGGGGGCGAGGTTCACCGTCATGGTTGAGCCCTGAGTAAATCTAGCATTGTATGTATGTTAGCATCATTTTCCATTGCAACAAATGTTAAACAGTATACCGCCCTGAAATCATGAACTGAAGAATATTGTCGAGAAAAATAAAATGGACTCAAAAATTCTAAAATATTCACAGGGAACTGAGACAAAGGAATAAACCAGTATACTGAAAAGATTTGGAATGCTTTTAAACTGTACCACATTCTGGTAATTTTTCAGCATTTCAGACTTCGGTCTGAGGTAGTATGTTGGTGGGACAGAGTTTTCATCTCGACAGTACCACTCCTCCAAGACTTTTGTGTCCAGCTGCGCTTCCACAGCAGCATCCAGAATCATTTCAAATTCAGAAGTCTCAACCTCCCCAGGTAAGCGTATGCTACCATATTTTTCACCAAACAATCCCTGTGAAACAACAGAGACATTTGAGTGTTAAAATTGTCATATCAAGACTACAAAAGCTGATTAGATGTCAAGTTCAATCTCATTGCTCACTCTTTACGTTTTTGATAAATTTGCTATCGTGTACTGAAGGACTTTGATCAGCTCTTTATAATGAATGTCTAAAGTTATCCTGCCCATCAGGGTAAAAGGTAACTGAAGCATATTATATAAAGTTAAAGGGCAGCATCATTCAGTCACCGTGCTTTGGCCTTCCTGCAGAGAGGTGTATGCTAATGTTTGGAGGCAAGGGATACTCTTTAAAAAAAGAAGCCGCCATGGATGCAGTTGACAAGGGTGAGTGAATATTGCCTCACTCGTGGCCTGAAAACGGAAGTAGGAAGAAAGACATTTGCCCTTAATTTTCCAACATAGAATCACAATGCATTTCATTCTAAACTTGGTGCACTCACATCCTTCGTACTTTGAGAATCATTTATCTTTCTTGACGCAGGAATGCTCATGTTCCAGGATATAGTATTGTCACATCAATATGCTGATGCTGTGGCCCATAAAATTCAGCAAGCATTTGTTGAAAATACAAGGAATAGCAAAGTTGCATGTTCCCACACACACAAAACAGATGGTGTCCTGGTCATTTAGGTTGCGCGTAACTTCTCTCATATTCATCTTTCCACCATATTTTATGTTTTCTTGCAGGAAAACACTGCACCAAGAATCAGTACATGCAGATGGGGGAATGTGAGAGTTACCAGGCAAGCTGCAAGCCTTGATTCAAAAGGGGAGGTCGATGTAAATTCTGGCCATGAATAACATGGAATTGGAAGGGTGGGGTTGGGGGGGAATGAAGGCACTGGTTTCTCCCATGGTCATCATTTGCTTTTGATTATTTTCTCGCATTCATTCAATCATCTCAACAGTGAATTGAAAATGAGCTTTGAACAGCTTGGTCATAGTGAACACTTTAATTATATATTCAAATAGTGAAAAAAGATTGAATAATGCATTAATGTAGGTTTACATCTGCTGTGGCAAGTCAAAGTTTCGATTCCACAGACGGAACATGTAATTTTCTGAATTAAACCTATAGAATACAAGAAATAGGAGCAAGTGTAGGCCTTTCGACTTGCCTAGATTTAATTACCATTTCCGTTACAGGACTGTCCTATTCAAATTCAGATACATTGAAGCAAAGTTTTGTCACCATCTGTATAGTAATCTGAGAGATTGGATCGCACAATCCTCAGAATCTGTCTGATTTTCATTTCAATTAAATCAATGAGATCTGCTGCACCAGCTTACAGGACAAGTGGTGAGGACAAAGATTTACCCCCTGTAGGGGGCCACTGTGGGCTTTGAGCTTGGGCGGGCCACGTGATGCCCAGCCAGTGGGTGACGGCTGTTTGGGGGGGGGGGGGGTTGGTATGGCACAGGGTGGGTGCAGGTTGATGGGGTGGGGGCACCCATATGGCTGGTGTCATTCTGTAGAGCCAGGGGCCAAGGTGGGTGGTCAGTGGGGTGTGCAGCAAGATGGCTGCCTTGTAGACTGCGGCAATGGCGGTTCATGCCTGGACACCGCCCAAGTACCGTGGGGCTCACCCCAGCCCCATGGCGCGTGCCCCCGTCACTCCCCCTCCCCCGGCCCGGCAGAGGCCGACCCCACCCAGCCTGGCCAGTGTCAGGACCAGCAGCGCACTGTCTCACCTCTTTGTGTCCTACCTCCTCTCTCTCCGTCTTCAGCCACGGCGCTTGGTTCTCGATTTTTAAAAGCACAAGTGAACCTCGCCCTTGGGAATTCCCCCCAGTGTATGGCAGAGAACCTCTGGGGCTTCGGAGAATACTGGATCAGTCCCGCTAATGATATGCCAACGGCATTTACTGTACGTGTGGAGTGGAACGCAATGACACGATTTTGGCGTCAAAACCAATTCTTGGCGTCGGCCGACGGGGAATCCCACCCCATATTCTGCAAATCCATCATGTATGCAAAACTGCAATCAGATGCGCAGTGCGGCGGCACAGTGGTTAGCACTGCAGCCTCAAAGCGCCAGTGACCCGGGTTCAATTCCGGCTTTGGGTGACTGTTTGGAGTTTGCACGTTCTCCCTGTGTCTGCGTTGGTTTCCTCCGGGTGCTCAGGTTTCCTCCCACAGTCCAAAGATGCACAGTTAGGTGGACTGGCCAAGATCAATTATGGGGTTAGGGCGGGGGAGTGGACCTTGGTAGAGTGCTCTTTTGGAGGGTTGGTGCAGACTTGATGGGCCCAATGGCCTTCTTCTACACTGTTGGGATTCTATGTAATTGGCCTTACCCATGATAAAAATTATTGCATTCTACAAACATTCCACTGGATGGCAGTCTAACTAGACCTTGTAACTGGTGCACTTCATCTGCCTAACCAATGCCATTTTCTGCTGGAACATGAAAAATGTAGATTGAAGTGCATGCAAAGGCCGGTGAAATGCAATTATTTATGTACAGTGCAATGAGAATCTCCAGGAGCTGGAGAGCATCATCCATCAAACTAGATGTACATAGCAGGGATCAATGAAGGCCAATTGTTCTGTCAGGAAAGTCCAATATGATTATTTATGACCTTTGTTCTGTCTGATGAAATTCCAGTAAAGATTTAATAGTTTAAGGTATATAAGCCAGAATGCCTGAAATTGTTCAAATGCCTAACAAACCAAGCATGCCAGACTTAAGCATTTTATACCGTGTGACAGGGAGAAATTCATACTGTGACACCTTAACCTGTTGGCCATGTATTAAATGAACTCTTGTGTAGAAGCTGAAATTAGGTTTGAAGAGACAGCTTAAATCCCAGCAGCAAATTCAAAATCAAAGATATGATAATTATTACAATTACCCATTGGATTTTAAGAATATTTTTCTTTAACCAATTGGGTGACTGTTCTTCCATGTTGCAGATACCGAGCTTCATGTTCCTGGAAAGTGATCATAGAATTTACAGTGCAGGAGGTCATTTGGCCCATCAAGTCTGCACCGGCCCTTGGAAAGAACACCCTACCTAAGCTCACACCTCCACCCTATCCCCGTAACCCCACCTAACCTTTTTTTGGACAATTTATCATGGGCAATTCACCTAACCTGCCCATCTTTGGATTGTGGGAAAAACCGGAGCACCCGAAGGAAAGCCACGCAGACACGGGGAGAACGTGCAGACTCTGCACAGACAGTGACCCAAGCCGGGAATCAAACCTTGGACTCTGGAGCTGTGAAGCCACTATGCTAACCACTGTGCTACCGTGCTGCCCAAGCTTACCGTGATGGGTAACTTAGGCTAATAAGTGGGGCACATGAGTAGCCCTTCAACTCAGTAAGCTGCAAGATTGAAATCGGGTTTGTTCACTAACTATTGACCCTTGAATAAGATTGAATATATTTAATCGGGGGAGACATGTTGGCATTGTTACTGGACTAATAATCCAGACACCGAGGGTAATGCTCTGGGGAGCCGGGTTCAAATCCCACCACTGCAGATGGTTAAATTTGAATTCAATAAAAATCTGGAATTAAAAGTCGAATGATGATGACAAAACCATTGTCGACTGTCGTAAAATCCCATCTGGTTCACTAATGTCCTTTTAGGGAAGGAAATCTGCCATCCTTACGTGGTCTGGCCTACACGTGACTCCAGACTCACAGCAATGAAGACTCACAGCAGACTCACTCTGAAATGCCCTCATGGATGGGCAATAAATGCTGACCCAGCCAACGAAGCCCACTTCCCGTGAACGAATAAAGAGAAAAAATAAATATGCACCAAATATTTCATAATCAGTTATTGAAAATGCTTAATCATTCATGTTAATAAAACAGTCTTCAACTTAGAATCATAGAATCCCTACGGTGCAGAAGGAGACCATTCCGCCCATCGAGTCTACACCGACCCTCCAAAAGAGCACCCTAATCTAGGCTCACGACCCCACCCTATCCCCGTAACTTCAAATGCAAAAACCAAAGAAATATTTATACTTGATTAGACACAGAGGGAGTGCAAGGCTCTCACAGTCAATGTTGTGTGCAGTCAGTATGTACCTCACCTCACTTGCCCTTGTTTTACGTGTGCATCACTTCGGTGATACTGGGAAGAAAAAAGGTACAGAGGTGGAAACCAACGGAACATGGCAACTCAGCGCGTGGGCAACAGGCAGCTAAATGGCTCGTGGGTCACACTCAGAAACCAGATGGGCCACATGTGGCCCTCGGGCTGCAGGTAGCCCACCGCTGCGCCAGGAACATTGAGACTGATCAGTCATCCCTGTCATGTGCTAATAATGACTTAATTCAGCAGACCAGCCAAAGAGGAGTTCAGTCCACTGGCAAAGGCTTAATTAATGTTGTATGGTTGAATGCTGTCTCAGGAAGTGGTCTAGAGGCTTGTATGGTTGAACTACAACTGTTTATTAATAACACATACGTTATGTACAGGATACAATCCTGACTAGGTGCTATCTTCATGCTGACTTCTATGAGACTCACCAGTACAATCTACTGCACCCATGTGATTATCTACAACATGTGGATGGTACTGTTTCCCCAGTGCCACATTAACTGTTACAGTCCTGAACACCCTAATACTATAATTAACAGAGAGGAAGTGCTCATGGAAACACTTTGGCTGGGATTCTCCCTTCCGGGGACTATGTCCCACGCCGGCGGGAAATCCGGCGCCAATGACTGCAGCGTCAACGGGCCCCCAAGGTGAGGAATTCTCACCTGTCTAGGGGGCTAGGTGGATGGCAGAGTGGCTGGTGCCGCTCTGACCGGTGCCGAAGGGACTGCGCAAGTTCGCGCATGCGCAGAACGGCAGTCATGATCTTGCGCATGCGCGGATCTGCCGCCGTGATTCCGCGCACGCGCAGTCTGTCTGTCTTATTTTGGCGCATGCGCGGGGGGTTCTCTTCTCCTACAGGGGCCCACGCGGAAGGAAGAAGTGCCCCCACGGAACAGGCCCGCACGCAGATCGGTGGGCCCCGATCACAGGCCAGGCCACCGTGGGGGCCCTACCCCCCCCGGTGTCGGATCCCCCTGCGCCCCCCCAAGGACCCCCAGGCCGACTTACCTGCCAGGTCCCACCGTGTGGGACCATACGTAACTCACGCCGGCGTGACGGGCCAAAAATGGACGGCTGCTCGTCATCAGAGCCCGGAGAATCGCTGAGGGAGCCGCTGCCAACAGCCCCTGACCGGCGTGGCGGGAATTCCGGGGCCGGAGAATACAGCAGCCGACCTGGCGGGGGGTCGGAGAATCCCGCCCTTTGTCATGGCTGAGGGAAGTAAACGGGAGTAATGCGTGAAGTGAGCTTCTCAGATTATTTCCATTTTTCTTAGACTGAAAAAAAACTATGAGCAATGAGTGCATTTGAACTTGTGGTCTCCCACTTGGTAATTAAATATGAATGCAGGATTATCATTAATGGACCTTGACTGGTTTTGAATAACAGGTGAATAATGTTAATGACAGCTAGTTTTCAGATAAACACTGCTACAAAAACCTCTTCTGGGCATTAATTGTTGCAATGCTATTCTATTCAAAAGATTACAGAACTGCCTCCATTTTGGATTAAATGATAAACAATGGGTGTGGAAGGGCAGAGCATGGCATGGGAGGGACATGAGGGGATATGGGTATGTGCAGAAGGGTGGGCTTGGCATGAGGGCATGAGGTGGCAAGGAGAGTGAGGGGGGTGGCAAGGGTGAGGGAGGGGGCTTTGTGTTTTTATTTTCACTAGGACAATGTCCACCTCAGCACCCAGCATCCTGGAGTACAATGTGGATAAGTGTGAGGTTACTTACTTTGGAAGCAAAAACAGGAAGGCAGATTACACCTGAATGGTTGTAAATTGGGAGAGTGGAGTGTGTAGCAGGACCTGGTGTCCTTGTGCACCAGACGCAGAAGGTAAGCATGCAGGTGCAGCAGGCAGTAAAGAAGGCTAATGGTATGTTGGCCTTCATTGCGAGTGGTTTCAAATACAGAAGCAGGGATGTGTTGCTGCAATTGTACAGGGCCTTGAATATTGTGTGCAGTTTTGGTCTCCTTCTCTGAGGAAGGATGTTCTTGCTCTCGAGGGAGTGCAGCGAAGGTTTACCAGACTAATTCTAGGGATGGCGGGGATGTCATATGAGGAGAGATTGACTAGGTTGGGATTGTTCTCGCCTGAGTTCAGAAGAATGAGGGGGGAATCTCAAAGAGACTTATGAAATTCGAACAGGACTAGACAGGGTAGATGCAGGGAAGATGTTCCCAATGTTGGGTGTGTCCAGAACCAGGGGTCACAGTCTGAGA
Source organism: Scyliorhinus torazame (assembly GCF_047496885.1). Classification (NCBI taxonomy): domain Eukaryota; kingdom Metazoa; phylum Chordata; class Chondrichthyes; order Carcharhiniformes; family Scyliorhinidae; genus Scyliorhinus; species Scyliorhinus torazame. The sequence goes on along the minus strand of NC_092709.1, from coordinate 183,463,027 downwards.
ATTCGGGGTAAACCATTTCGGACAGAGATGAGGAGACATTTCTTCACCCAAAGAGTGATGAGCCTGTGGGATTCATTACCACAGGAAGTAGTTGATGCTAAAACATTGAATATATTCAAGAGGCGGCTAGATATAGTCCTTGGGGCGAATGGGATCAAAGGCTATGGGGAGAAAGCAGGATTAGGCTATTGATTTGAATGTTCAGCCATGATCATGATAAATGGCGAAGCAGGCTCGAAGGGCCAAAAGGCCTCCTCCTGCTCCTATCTTCTCTGTATCTATGTATACCCTGTGGCAGCCTCCACACTTCTTCCCAGGTTGGCTGACCCAATTCCATTTGCACCCGGATCCCATAAGGATCCAATGAAGATCCCATCTTTGCAGCATTTTCTGGGCATGCTGAACCTGAAATTTTCACAACTCCTGTACCCATCTTGAGGAGGAAAATCCAGGACTCAGTGGGCCCGATTCTCCCATAAAATTTCAAAGTTAATTTGTGGCGTGTTTTTCAGGGAGTTTCCCTTTGGCTCTTCCGGCGGGTTCCCACCACTATTCAATGACACTTAGTCACTTTTTTGGGCCCTGGGGAGTTTCTCACCCGCTTAGCCAACACTTAGAATTGTTTTTAGCACTGGGAGCTGAACTCAGAGATTGTGCCGCCATTTTGAAAGGGTGCCCCGATCTTTAAGTAAGTGTGTGGGTCCCCTCCACCCATGGGCAATGTCACCCCCCACACACATGGACACTGCCCCACACACCCCAAGTGAGGACAGCCCGCCATGGGGTCCCTGGAGGTCCCAATCTTCAGTCTCCCCCCCCCCCACCGAGGCCCCTTTAAAGCATCCCCTTCCTTCTAGGACCCCCACCCATCCAACCTCCCCGAGGCCCCTACTTACAAGCCCAGCACTCCCCCACCCTTCGAACCCCCCCTCCACCATCATTTTATTGGCATGGCGCCCTCACCCCCTGGCCCTTGGCAGTGCCACCCTCGCACTTGGAAACCTTTGCATAGCCACCCTGGTACACAGGCAGTGCTCCTGCTGGCTTGACAGTGCCATCCAAGCACCTTGACAGTGCCAGGGTGGTAGTGCCAAGGTGCCAGCTGGGCAGTGCCAAGGTGCCCGCATTCCAGGAAGAAGATCAGGGAACCACCCTGCACTCATCCTGACCACCCAGAGGTCTCCAGTGGCTCGGGTGCCATTCCACCTGGTGCACCTTTGGACCAGCACTGATCGGCGTCCGGCTGTACCCTCCCTGGGGAGGTCGAAGAATCAAGGGAGGTCGCTGGATTCTGCGCAGGTAGGTCGTAAGTAGGTTTACAACCTACTTCCGCGAGTGTGATTCGGTCACGCCCATCTTGCGGGGCTTCGGAGAATCCCGGGAGGCGCAGAGTCTGTCGAGAGGCTCGCTGCAGCCCTTTCCTGGCATTCTCCGGCCGTGTTGCACTCAAGAGAGAATGCAACGCGGCAGAAGATTCACGCCCAGTGTGTTTATTCCAGGCTGGAATTTTCCCATGACCAGTCACTCTAGCCCTGAAAATACCAACTTAAGAAGGAAAAAAACTTAAGGCTGGATTCTCCCATCCCACCCGTCGCAGGAACTCCAAGGGCGTCCTTTGACCTCTAGCAGGATTCTCTAGTCGCCGGGCGGACATGGCAGGAGAATCCCGCCCTTAGCAAAATTACTCAATTCCAGGGGATCTGAGCATTATTGCAAGTGCAATAATATTTGCAAACTACAGTGATGGTGTATTGTGTGTCGGTCTTCACAGTGGTAGACACAAATAACATGCCGATAATTGTGGGCAAGGAAGCTATGGCAGGTGAGGACACAGAAATGATCATTATCACTAAGGAGGTAGTGATAGACAAGCTAATGGAGCTAAAAGTAGACAAGTTTCCTGGCCCTGATGGAATGCATCCCAGGGTACCAAAACAGGTAGCGGGGGAAATAGCAAATGAGCTCGGGGTAATTTACCAAAATTCACTGGACTCTGGGGCAATTACGACAGATTGAAAAACAGCAAATGGGACGCCACTGTTTAAAAAAACAGGGTAGTACGGCAGCACAGTGGCTAGCACATTTGCTTCACAGCTCCAGGGTCCCAGGTTCGATTCCCGGCTTGCGTCATTGTCTGTGCGGAGTCTGCACGTTCTTCCCGTGTCTGCGTGGGTTTCCTCCGGGTACTCTGGTTTCCTCCCACAGTCCAAAGATGTGCACGTTAGGTGGATTGGCGATGCTAAATTGTCCTTCGTGTCCAAAAAAGGTTGGGTGGGGTTACTGGGTTACGGGGACAGGGTGAGGTGTCGTCTTGGGTAGGGTGCTCTCTCCAAGGGCCGATGCAGACTCGATGGGCCAAATGGCCTCCTTCTGCACTGTAAATTCTATGAAAAAAGGAGTAGACAAAAGGCGGGTAACTATAGACCGGTTAGTTTAAGTTCAGAGTGGGGAAAATGCTTGAATCTGTCATCAAGGAAGAAATAGCGAGACATCTAGATCAAAATTTTGGGGCGGCATGGTGGCACAATGGTTAGCACTGCTGCCTTACAGCTCCAGGGACCCGGGTTCAATTCCGGCCTCGTGTGACTGTCTGTGTGGAGTTTGCACTTTCTCCCCATGTCTGTGTGGGTTTCCTCCGGGTGCTTCGGTTTCCTCCCACAGTTCAAAGATGTGTAGGTTAGGTGGATAGGCCATGCTAAATTTAGTGTCCAAAAAGGTTGGGTAGGGCTACTGGGATAGGGTGGAGGTGTGGGCTTAAGCATGGTGCTCTTTCCAAGGGCCGGTGCAGACTTCATGGGCCAAATGGTTTTCTTCTGCAGCGTAAATTCCATGATTCTATGAAATTGTCCCATTGGGCAGACACAGCATGGGTTCATGAAAGGCAGGTCATGTTTGACTAATTTAGTGGAATAGTGGAATTCTTTGAGGTATTATGAGTGCGGTGGACAACGGGGAACTGGTGGATGTGGTCGGCGGGATTCTCTAATCCTGAGGCTAAGTGTTGACGCTGTTGTAAACGCCGTCGCATTTCCCGAAGTCGTCAACATGGCCTCAGGATCTGCAATTCTGGCCCCTACAGGGGGCCAGCACGGCACTGGAGCGACCCACGATGCTCCAGCTGCCGATCCCGGCGTCAACTGGGTGCCGCGGGGTCCGTGCATACGCAGTGGCACCCTTCTCCGCCCCGGTCCCGATGTAATATGGCGCAGGGCTACAGGGGCCGCTGAGGAAGAAAGGAGGCCGGCCTGCCGATCGGTGGGCCTCGATCACGGGCCAGGCCACAGCAGAGGCCCCCGGGGTCGGACACCCCCACAGGCCACCCTCAGATCCTTCCATGCCGAGGTCCTGCCGGCTAATAGCAGGTTAGAACGGCGCCAGCGGGACTCGGGTTTCTTGGTTCGGCCGCGCAACTCATCCCGGGCAGAGAATCGCTGCGGGGGGGGGGGGGGGGGGGGGGGGTGGGGGGGTGGGGGGCCTAGAGCTGAGGTTTGCGCATGCGCACCGATGAACAGGCACGCATGCGCAGTGCGGCCACATTTTTTTATATGCTCCCAGCCTTTTTGAAAGCCGCTCGCAGCCGGCATTGTTAAAAGCCGGCTGCAAAAAGTTCAGGGAGAATGATGTGATTGGTTGCTTTCTGAACTTTGATGCTGTGGAAGTGGAAATCTCTTACTCCAAGAATGGTCAGGATCTGGGTGTCGCATTTAAGATTGGGAAAGAAAGTCTCGCCGACAGAGCCTTATTTCTGCATGTTTTGTGCCACAACTGTGCTGTGGTGCTTAACTTTGGACAGACGGTGACTGCATACTTTCTGACACAGGAAGGCTTCACCTTCATTCAACAGGTTCCATTGGAGGAGCGTGTTTGTGGACTCAAGGGAACCAAAACCATTTCCTCCATTTTGTCAGCAATAAGCAAGGTAAGAGAAAATGGTGGTTCGCAAAGGTCAGCCGGCGTGGGCTGCGATGGTCGGCCGGCGTGGGTCGCAAAGGTCGGCCGGCGTGGGCCACGAAGGTCGGTCGGGTTGGGTCCCAAAGGTTGACTGGTTGGTAAAAATGCGTCCCTGGAAAAAAAGTTTGAAAAACACTGGGTTAACTGACAGAAAGCAAAGAGTGGGGATAAATGGGTGTTTTTCTGGTTGCCGATCAGTGGCTAGTGGTGTGCCTCAGGGATCAGTTTTGGGTCTGCAAATGTTCACAATTTACATAGATGATCTGGAGTTGGGGACCAAGTGTAATGTGTCAAAGTTCGCAGATGACACTAAGATGAGTGGTAGAGCAAAGTGTGCAGAGAACACTGAAAGTCTGCAGAGGGATATAGATAGTTTATATGAGTGGTCAAGGGTCTGGCAGATGGAGTTCAGTGTTCACAAATGTGAGGTCATCCATTTTAGTAGGGATAACAGCAAATGGACTATTGTTTAAATAGTAAAAAATTACAAAAAGCTGCTGTGCAGAGGGATCTGGGGGTCCTTGTGCATGAATCGCAAAAAGTTGGTTTGCAGATGCAGCAAGTAATTAAGAAGACAAATGGAATTTTGTCCTTCATTGCTAGAGGGATGGAGTTTAAAAGCAGGGAGGTATGTTGCAGCTGTATAGATTGGTGAGGCCACACCTGGAGTACTGTGTACAGTTTTGGTCTCCTGACTTGAGAAAGGATGTACTGGCACTGGAGGGGGTGCAGAGGAGATTCACTAGGTTGATTCCGGAGATGAGAGGATTAGCTTATGAGGAGAGACTGAGACTATACTCAATGGAATTTAGAAGAATGAGAGGGGCTCTTACAGAAATATATAACATTATGAAGGGGATAGAAGCAGGGAGCTTGTTCCCACTGGCGGGTGAAACTAAAACTAAGGAGCATAGCCTCAAATAAGCAAAGCAGATTTAGGACTGAGCTGAGGAGGAACTTCTTTACCCAAAGGGTTGTGACTCTGTGGAATTCCCTGCCCAGTGAAGCAGTTGAGGCTACCTTGTTAAATGTTTTTAAGGCAAAGATAGATTTTTGAACAGTAAAGCAATAAAAGGTTCCGGTAGGTGGGCGGGTAAGTGGAGCTGAGTCCACAAAAAGATCTGGGGCGAAATTCTCCCCAAACGGCGCGATGTCCGCCGACTGGCGCCCAAAACGGCGCCAATCAGATGGGCATTGCGCCGCCCCAAAGGTGCGGAATGCTCCGCATCTTTGGGGGCCGAGCCCCACCATTGAGGGGCTAGGCCGACGCCGGAGGGATTTCCGCCCCGCCAGCTGGCGGAAACGGCCTTTGTTGCCCCGCCAGCTGGCGCGGAAATGGCATATCGGGGCGGCGCATGCGCGGGAGCGTCAGCGGCCGCGGACAGTTTCCCGTGCATGCGCATAGGAGGTAGTCTCTTCCGCCTCCGCCATGGTGGAGACCATGGTGGAGGCGGAAGGGACAGAGTGCCCCCACGGCACAGGCCCGCCCGCGGATCGGTGGGCCCCGATCGCGGGCCAGGCCACCGTGGGGGCACCCCCCGGGGCCATTTCGCCCCGCCCCCCCCCAGGACCCAGGAGCCCGCCCACGCCGCCTTGTCCCGCCGTTCAAAAGGTGGTTTAATCCACGCCGGCGGGACAGGCAATTTATCGGCGGGACTTCGGCCCACCCGGGCCGGAGAATCCAGCAGGGGGGGCCCGCCAACCGGCGCGGCCCGATTCCCCCCCCCGCCGAATATCCGGTACCGGAGACTTCGGCAACCGGCGGGGGCGGGATTCACGGCAGCCCCCAGCGATTCTCCAACCCGGCGGGGGGGTCGGAGAATGACGCCCCTGATCTTATTGAATGGCGGGCAGGCTCGAGGGGGCTCCTAGTTATGTTCGTCTGTGTACCACATGATCCCTCGATAAATATGATCAACCAGTGTTAGGACCCGACATGCAGTACGTGGTTTACTGAAAACTCATATGTGCACAGCCCATGATTTTCCAAACACTTTCAATCTACCACCTCCTCTGCTGCATGCGAGGCCCTGGTGGCTGACCCAAATTACTGACGTTAAAGACCTTGCTTTCAGCTTGAGTTCCCAAATTAATGGTTAAAATTGGCTAAAAAAATGTCAATTTCAACTGAGGAAATGAATCTTGGGTGCAGAAAATTGGCGCTACCGCGACAGGCCGCCCTGACGCCGGCGCACGATTCTCAGAGGTACGGAGAATTGGTGCCATTTACGCCGGCGCATTTGGCACGGCGCCGGTCGCGGGCCGCCGATTCTCCGGCCCGGATGGGTCGTGCGGCCGCGCGGAAAAAGCAGAGTCCCGCAGGCGCCGTCCACACCTGTTTGATGCCGGCGGGAACTCTGCGCGAAGGGTCAGGGGGCGGCGTGTTGGGGGGGGGGGGGGAGGTGGAGGGGATCTCCATCCCCGGGGGGGGGCCTCCGATGGGGTCTGGCCCGCGATCAGGGCCCACCGATTGGCGGACTGGCCTCTCCCCCCGGGCCTGCCTCTCCGCCCCCAGGTCTATCTTGTTGCGTGTCCGGCCCCAGAACCCCCGCGCCATGTTGCGTCGGGGGCCGGAGTGTTCAGTAAGGCCACTGCGCATGCGCGGATTGGCGCTGCCCCCAGTGCGTGCCAGGAAGTAAGGCTGGAGCGGCATGAACTGCTCCAGCGTCCTGCTGGCCCTCTGTGGGGGACAGAATCGCTACTGCCCGCGCCCATTTTGTGCCGTCGTGGCACGGACACTCTGTCCCGCGATCGAAGAATCGCGCCCCTCATCATATACATTACAATCTCCCAATAAGCTTTGTAATTTCACCTCAAATGTTTCTTTCTTTTTCCATTCTCCTGCGCCACCGTTTTACCTGCCCGCTCAAAAACGAACAACTTCATAATACTCTAGTACAAATCTAGAATATTCCTGAAAAGAGTGATATTTTGCCAAACCTTTTTGTTTTCCACTCAACTGGACAAACATAATTTTGTGAGGGCCACGAAGAATCCAGCACGAGTTTTAAGGATACAAAGTAATAACATTTATTTACAATAACATATATATATAACAGCAGCAGCAACTTCCCTTGCTGCACACTCCTTCCTGCTGGTTCCAAACTGGCCAGCTTTATTTATACATGGAGTTTACTAATGGTTTCTCCGCCCCCCCCTCATTGGGGAAGTTCATACTCCCACAGGCTTGTGGGATTGTCATTAGTCCCCAGCCAATGGTAAGCAGGCAGGTTATAACATCCCCCCCCCCCCCCCCCAAGTCCAAGGAATCCACCGAAGACCCTGGTGAAAGAGGGCGTCGGACTCGTTTTGCCGCAGGCCGGACACCATTTGCACGCGGCGCTGAATCAGGCGGCGGGTAACGAGACGGAGACCGGCACTTCCGTGATGAACGGCGTAACGGTTGTACATCCACGGCCCGTGGGCCCGAGGATTCCCCCTCTGATGCGTCCTGTGTCTCCATCTCGGTGTCAGAGTCTGCTGCCTCTGTCATCTCGGCGCCTGTATCTCTGCGCGGTTCTGTAACGACCTGCGCAGGCTTTGAGTGAGGCACCAGAGGAAGATTGTGAGGACTGCCTTCCATTGTCTCTGGTCTCTGTGACTGTAGCAATGAGCTCCGGGGGCGGGGAATCTTTGGAAGGGATAGTCTTCTGGACCAAACATGGTCTACATGTTTGCGCTGGAGACGACCCTGGGCTTGCACCTGGTAAGATATAAGGCCCGTTTGCCGAATGATTACACCAGGAACCCACTGGGCACCACCAGCAAAATTCCGAACGAACACTGGGTCACCGGGCACAAACTGCCGAATCAGCCGATGCCGAGGAAAACCCTGTCCCTGCCGTTCTTGTGTGCGGCGTACTTTTGCGCCAATGTCCGGGAAAACCATACTCAGGCGGGTGCGAAAACCCCGGCCCGTTAGGAGTTCTGCGGGAGCTACCCCAGTCACCGCATAGGGGGTGGTCCTCAGTGCGCCGGCATTCGCTATCTGCGTTCCTGGTTTGTGCTCCAGAGAATACTCGTATGCAGCAAGCAACAAAGCCCAGCGCTGGATCCGTGCGGAAGCAATGGGTGGTACTGGCTTATCCTCTCTGAAAAGTCCCAGCAGAGGCTTATGATCAGTCACGATAGTGAAATGGCGGCCATACACGTACTGGTGGAAGCCTTTCATCGCAAAAACCACTGCCAGGCCCCCCTTCTCGATCTGCGCGTACTTTTTCTCCGCTGCAGTCAATGTGCGGGAGGCGAAAGCTATCGGTCGCTCGGCCCCGTTCTCCATCTTGTGGGACAGGACGGCCCCAATACCATACGGCGATGCATCACATGTGACGAGCAAAGGCTTTCCAGGATCATAGTGGGTTAGTAACCCAGACAACGACAATAGTTACTTTACCCGCCGGAAAGCGGTTTCTTTCGGCTGACCCCAAACCCAGGTGTGATTTTCCTTTAGCAGAAGGTGCAACAGGGCCACTGTAGTTGCCAGATTGGGGAGGAACTTCCCGTAATAGTTTACGAGACCGAGAAAAGAACGAAGATGCGAAGTGTCAGTCGGGGCGGGGGATGTTGAATTGCACGCACCTTCTCTGTGACGGGGTACAAACCTTCGCGGTCCACCCGATAACCTAGGTAGACTACTTCATTTGCCTGAAATACGCACTTTCTGCGACGTAAACGGACTCCAGCCTCCGAAAAGCATCTAAGGACAGCCTCCAGATTTTCCAAATGTTACTGCTCCGACGTCCCTGTAATCAAAATGTCATCTAAGTAGACAGCCATACGCGGTAAACCTCTCAAAATGCCTTCCATAACACGTTGAAAAATAGCGCAGGCAGAGGATACTCCAAAGGGTAACCGTGTATATTCATACAGGCCCCGGTGTGTATTAATCGTTACATATGGTCGGGAGGCAGGGTCCAGCTCCAACTGTAGGTAGGCATGACTCATATCTAATTTTGTGAACGAGAGTCCGCCTGCAAGCTTCGCGTAGAGATCCTCTATGCGAGGCATTGGATATCGGTCGAGTCGGGAAGCCATATTCACTGTAAGTTTATAGTCGCCACACAAGCGAACTGTGGCACCTGGCTTCATTACAGGTACAATTGGTGCTGCCCAGTCAGCGAAACGGACGGGCCTGATAATACCCAAACTCTCCAAACGAGTGAGCTCCACTTCTACCTTCTCGAGCAAGGCATAAGGCACCGGGCGCGCCTGGAAATAGCGTGGCTCCTGGTTCGACTTGGATACGGGCTACGGCCCCTTTTATTTTCCCCAAACCGGGCTGGAATACATCTGGGTATCGTCCAGCACTTCAGTCAACCCTCCAGAAACTGTTTGGAGGATGTGCTGCCATTGCAACCACAAATGGCGCAACCAGTCCCGACCCAACAGGCTGGGCCCATGGCTGCGCACCACGATAAGTGGGAAACGCCCTTTCTGGCGTCCATAAACAACAGGGGTCATTGTAGTTCCTGCAATGTCCAGTGGTTCCCCCGTATAGGTGGCCAACCTGGCCTGTGAGTCGGTTAATGTAAGGGTCTGTATACCCTGCTTGATGCAGTCGAATGTCCTCTGGGCGATCACGGAGACCGCTGAACCAGTGTCCAACTCCATCTCAAGCGGGTGACCATTGATCCGTACTGTCACCTTAATGGGGGCCACACGGGGAGCTGCCACACAATGCAACTGCAGGCAGTCGTCCTCCGTCTCCATGTCCTCAGGAGTAGTCGCCGCAGATTCATCCACATGGAAGGTACGACCCCTGGGCTGGTCCCAGTTTCGGTCGGAACGACGGTGCCTCTGGCACCCCCAGGACCGGCGTCCGCGACGGGGTCGGCGCCTACAAGGCTGACACGGACATGGCTCCTCATCTCTTGGTTCTGGAGAAGGCTCCCTTTGGGGAGGAATGTCCGACGGCCACTGCCGTCGATCCGGATGTCGCCTCGCCCAAGGTACCGCAGGAGGACGTTTTCGGACAGAATGGGTTGCGCCCCAAGGCATGCATCTCCATTCCCTGTAGCTCCTGCACTCCTCGTTCTGCTCTCTCTCGGGACAATACTATTTGAATGGCCTGTTGAAAAGTCAATGTTGGCTCAGCTAACAACTTTCTCTGGATGGCCGCATTGTTAATACCGCAAACCAAACGGTCGCGTAACATTTCTGACAAGGCTGACAAGGTCTCACCCTAGTCACAGTACTCCGCAATCCTGCGTAGCCTGGATAGAAAGTCGGCAAGGGATTCTCCTGGGGTCCTCTCAGCGGTATTAAACCGGTAACGCTGGACTATCGTGGACGGGGTTGGGTTAAAATGTTGCCCCACTAAATTCACAAGTTCATCAAACGTTTTGGTGTCCGGCGCAGCTAGGTACGTAAGGCTCCTAATCACCCCAAACGTATGCGGGCCGCAGGCGGTGAGCAATATGACAACCTGGCGCTCGTTTTTGGTGATATTGTTTGCCTGGAAATAGTAAGGCATCCGTTGTGCGTACTGGTTCCAGCTTTACAGCGCAGCATCAAAAACATCCAAACGTCCGTACAGAGGCATGGTATAATAGAAAACAACTTCCAACCTGTATCCAACAAAAATCCAGAGAGGTGGCTTCAGCAGTGTAGACAGCTATTCACTTTAACCCTCGTCGCCAGTTTTCTGAGGGCCACGAAGAATCCAGCACGAGTTTTAAGGATACAAAGTAATAACATTTATTTACAACATATATATATTATATATATTATATAATATATATATATATATAAAACAGCAGCAGCAATTTCCCTTGCTGCACACTCCTTCCTGCTGGTTCCAAACCGGCCAGCTTTATTTATACATGGAGTTTACTAATGGTTTCTCCGCCCCCCTCATTGGGGAAGCTCATACTCCCACAGGATTGTGGGATTGTCATTAGTCCCCAGCCAATGGTAAGCAGGCAGGTTATAACACATAAGAATGCCAAATTTCAAACAATCACAACCAATTTATGATGCATGAGAAAAAGATGCTGATTGGTTGGCGGAGGCATTGCCATGGTGAAAGCAACAGGGAAAAAGAAATAAGCAGTGAGCAATGTTGTGTATGAATTTCAGTGCCGGTGCGTTGCTACGTTTGTAGGTTGTATGTCCTAGCAGTCGCCTGATGGAATCAAACAGCGCATTCCTTCTGTTGTTTGCAATAGGCAGGGTATAAGCTGTAATCAACTAATCCATACTTGCAAAACCCAAAACAAAATGTCTGTTGTTATGATAGATTGTTTTGGCAGCGCTTTGCTGAACAATCTAAATGTGCTGATAGTTAAAAGAACAACCAGTTTAAGATAATTATTTGATCTTATAATGTGGCTCACTTATGCTTGCAAGAAGTGATATTCATTCAAATGCAGGGACCCATTCTCTGCAAACACAAGGAACTTGTTCAATCCTCGTACCTTTTTTGAATTACCCGGGAGATTGGGGAGCCTACCATTCCCAGTTGTTTCCTTCATAGCACTGCCTCGGCCAATCAAGTTGACTCGTCAACCAACCTCCACCCTATATAATTTGTCATCATTTGAAATTTGGCATTTTTGTGTCTCTCCTGATGAGGGCAAGATGAAAACTTTCAGCAACATGTCTCTCTTTTCAGCAGTATTCAACTTCATAGTTCAAGCTCAGAGATATTGATGTACAATAACCTGGAGACAGAAGATTAAGCACACCATCACCAAAAATATTTTCAGGCTATGAAGCATACATACAATTTCTAGGGTTATATGTAAATAGTTATATACCCACAACAAAACATGGACCAGCAGATGTTTTCAGGCAATCTTCTAAAAGCTTCATCCGAATCCTATGCAGCTCTGGGTTGTCCCATTCTTCTGGATCCAATCCCCAGTAAACATCTATTACCTGTAATTTAAGTGTACAATAACAATTACTACATATTATTTGAAAGGCCTAAATCATGTGATAGCACAGTAAAGCAGAAATCAACCGCAGGGAGGAAAGATCTGGTAGCTTGGTGACTTAAATGTTAAGAGAATTGGTATTGACACATATTGGGCAACCCCGAAGTGCATGGCCGAATGCACACTTCAACAATTCTGGTTCTGCAAATAATGATTTGTGCCTAATTTCAACTTCTAAATGCAGAGGTACAAAGTAACATAGGGGTGAATTTTACCATCCTCACAGGTATGTTTGAAGATGGGATGGCCTGGTCGCTGCCTTCTTGCCCAACCCCCAACCTCTCTATCATATTAGGGTGGGCTGTAAAGTGTCAGTCAACCTGACTGCTCTTGAAAAAAAAATGAAATGAAAATTGTATATTGTCACAAGTAGGTTTCAAATGAAGTTACTGTTTGACAGGAGGTTTTACTTCTAAGCATATGTTCCCGAGCACATTGGGTTGGTTTGGGTAAGCAATTTGTTGTTGAACAGTGGGAGAAGATGTTTGAGGGGACATTTGTAGCTCATAGAGGAGAATTAACTGAAAAGGCCCTAGTCGCCACATTCCGGCGCCTTTTCGGGGAGGCTGGTATGGGACTTGAACCCGCGCTGCTGGCCTGCCTTGGTCTGCTTTAAAAGCCAGCTATTTAGCCCTGTGCTAAACCAGACCCCACTTGGGTCTATTGGGACCCTTAAGTAACAAATTAATAGCCACCCAAGGGCCTCATTCTGTAATAATTGCAGCAGGGGAAGGTGACAGCAAGGCACACAGTCAGGCGGATGTCACTGCATGAGCTGCTGCCGGACAGGCAGATTTCAGATTGTGTTGGTTTGGTGGCGTGGTAGTCCATCGCTCTGTAAAATTCACCTCATGTAATGAGAGTGTGCTGGTGAAGTCGTGGGTGTAAATTTATCATTAAGTTTTGACAAAATATTTGGTATTGATGTGGTCCATTATGGTTGCACATAGCTCTTCACATTTGGCTGGAACGGTGACATAATTTCCCTGTTTAATTACATTTGTACAAAATGTAAGTTTCCCTTTGGCTATAAGGAAAAGTCACAGGAAAAGGTTTTGGATTCTGCAGGGTGAGATAAATGAAGTTAATGGGAGAAACATGGACCAATTACAATAAATAACAGAACTGCTTTTCTGTGGAGTAACATACGTATAAATAATACGGAAATACATACAACAATTCTATCTTGTTTTCACAAATTGTTCCATTACATAAAACCTTCTCCTCAACATTAACAATAATCACCGCCTGTCTGAAGCTCTGAGATATTTCCATGTGATATCTATTTTTTAATCGTTCATGGGACGTGGGCGTCGCAGGCTGTGCCAGCCCCCCATCCCTAATTGCTGTGGGTCTGGAGTCACATGTAGGCCAGACTGGGTAAGGATGGCAGATTTCCTTCCCGAAAGGACATTAGTGAACCAGATGGGTTTTTACGACAATTACCAATGGTTTCATGGTCATCATTACACTTTTTAATTCCAGATTTTTATTGAATTCAAATTTCACCATCAGCAGTGTTGGGATTCAGACCCGGGTCCCCAGAGCATTACCCTGGGTTTCTGGTTTACTAGTCCAGTGACAATACCACTACGTCTCCGCCTCCTTAATGCTATATAAAGAGAATTAATTCATTTAATTCTCCTCTATGAGCTACAAATGTCCCCTCAAACATCTTCTCCCACTGTTCAACAACAAATTGCTTACCCAAACCAACCCAATGTGCTAGGGAACATATGCTTAGAAGTAAAACCTACTGTCAAACGTTAGCTGATAGTTGTGACAGAGGAGAGGAGTTTTAGTTTCCGATGTTCACATTAGGTGAGCACAATCTCACTATTTCATGCAGCTAAATGAGTGTGTGATCATATCCAAGTTACAATTATTGAGGTGAATAAAGCCTTTGTGTAAGGATAGCGCTGAAGCAGGTGGCCACACCACACTTGGAACTGCAAGGTCTCCATGAGCTAAATTTGAGACTCAGTGGGGTTAAAGCTGAACCTGGTGAGTCTGGCATACCAGAAGTAATATTAAAATCTCACATTCTGGTACTTGGCCTAAATAACTGTTGTTGCTGCCAAGTGACAGCGAGCTGTGAAAGACTGTGAAACAGTAAAGATTAAATAAGGAGGAGCTCAAACTGTTGATGATTGTCACAAGTGTGATTATATCCTGCTTGTTGTATGACTCACAAACACCCTAAGGTCCATCCTTCTGCTGTCCTATTGCCCTCCAAGGGGCGATATTAAAGACCTTACAACCAGCAGGCGAAGTGGATGGAAAAAACCTGGAGTCAGCAGAATTGAAGGGCTGCAGCAGGATTGTTTAGTGAACTGAATGGAATAGCAACACAGTGCATGGTGCTCCAGTCCAATGTGCCCAAGACACTGTGAAATTCAAACCCCACTTCATACATCATTATGGAAGCACACATTTAATGACAGTATCAGCTTAATAAGAAAACATACTGTGCTGAAAATTGTTTTTCCACACTGATGCCCAATTTGCTTTTCTGCACCAACGCTCATTAACTGATGTAATGGAAAGAAGCTGTTCAGTTCAGGTTTCCCAAACAGATAGCAGTTCCCATCATTCTTGATCGAAGGGAAAGTCATTTTCTGCAGGTGGCTAAAGGATGTGTTTGAAGTTAATAGGAGCCCAAGGGCGAGTCGCTCTTAGCTTGGATTAACATGTTCCAACAACCATTCTCAAAAGCCATGCTCGTACCGCAACCGGATATTTATTTTGCTTCAGCATTCATGCTGGGAAAAGGCACAAAGCAAACCTACAATTAGACAGACGGAAAATAAAGGGGATAATTTATGAGGGAAAAGTGAAGCACTTGGATAATTGCCCCCAAAATGGGCGGGCAATCTACTCTGCCAGATCACCACCCAGCCACTGAAGGTGAAAACTTACATAATCAGACACTAATGTGATGACATTAACCATTTAATAAATTTAAGATGAAGGCTTTGAGCATCATAATTTGAAACTTTAAAGTATTTATTTGTCATATTTATTTCTTAATGGAAAAAAAATGGGTTTGCCACACAGAATCAACAAGAGCATGGTGTGGGCTGAAAATATTATACTGCGCCCAGATTTCTTCACAGTTGAATCCCAAACAATTTAGAACAGGTGACAAACATCAATAAATGATTGTGCACGCGTGTCCATTGACACCTGCTGAATATCACCAATTGACGATAAAGGAACTTATGCATATGCAATGAAACAGCAGTCAAGGTTTAGATGAGGATGAACTCCTCGCTCCTAACCCCCATTCTATCCTTTGTAAGCTTGCGGGTCATCTAAAGCTCTGCTGCCCATGTCTGAATGTCCTTTTCTGACCCAACGCAATTCTCCGGAAAAATTTCTAAGTGTGGTAGCGAGCGGGAATTGCCACGAGTTCCTGGTGCTCAGCCCAGTGAGGCAGGCAATGGAATTCAATGTTAATTGGTCCACTAAAACGAGGCCTCACGGGCTTCTTGTCGCAAATGAAGGCTCGCCAGCTGATTCACCGGGACTGCACTCACCAGCCCTCCGCCTACAAGGTCGAGCAGCACTTAAGCTGCACTTGTTCAGCCAATCCCAGCCGGCCCACAACAATGGCGCAGAGGAGACCGGGGATGCTGACCTGGGAGGCTGCTAGATGCCGTGGAGGCCAGGAGGGATGTCCCACTCCCCCGAGGGTCCCGGAAGGTGAGCCATAGAGCAGCCAGAGATCATCACCAATGGGCACTGCTCCAGCCTGACCCACACAATCTCCGACATAATGTCAAAAAAGGAAATGAAAAACTCAAACAACTTAGGGCAGGACCAGAACATGTGTGAATGGTTCGCCGGCCCGCTCAGACAACGCTCACACCTATCCTCTATTCCAGGGAAGAACCCACTCACGTGCGCTCTAGTCAACTGCACCCTTGAACTACTTTAAAGTGTATCAGGCTCAGCCTGGCACACAAAGAGGTGGAATTCACCCTATGCAAGATCTCACTCCACGCCTATTCCTCCAACCCCAGGGTCACGTCCTCCTCCCACTTCCCCTTTACTTGTTGCAATGGTGCTCTCCCTGTCTCCAACAACCCTCCAAAGATATTGGATAGCTCTCCTTCCGCATCTCATCTTGAGAAGGCATCCTATCCGTAAGTATAGGTTCCGGTAACAGAGGAAATGAAGACAGTTCTTTATGAACAAAGTTTTCCACCTCCAGATACCCGAACGAACTCCCCCTCAGAAGTTGAAATTTCTCCTCCCACAAACTTACCCCCCACAAACAAATCCTTGAACCTCTTGACCCCCTCCCTTTTCCATATCTTATACATTGCACCCATCCCGGACGGCACAAATCTATGGTTCTCACAAATTGGTGACAGTAATGACATTGCCCTCAAAATCAAATGCAGCTTAAATTGGTTCCAAATTCTTAGAGACGTCACCACCACCATGTAGAGAACCTGGCCAGAGAGAACAGAAGAGGGCCCTAACCAATGCTCTTTGACACAAACCTACACAGGAAACCTCCTCCATTCGTCCCCACCTCGGCCCCAGCTCTTCGAATCCTGGGAGTCTTACCCACCCAGCAAGGCCGAGATTAATTTATGAACCCAAACAAAAAGATATTTAGGGAGGAAGATCAGGAGACACTGGAACACAAATAAGAACCTCAGAGAATGTTCATTTTGACTGTATGCACTCACCCACCAGGGACAATGGGATGGCAACCCACCTCTTCCAACTCCCTTCACCCCCTCCACCAGATTGGCCAGGTTAAATTTATGCAGCAAGCCCCAGTCATGAGCCACCTGAATGCCTAAATACTTAAACCATAGCTTAGCCTAAATGGCAGCGTCCCCAACTCCGCTTCCTTCCCCAGGGGAATCACCGGGAAGATCTTGTTCTTACACACATTCAATTTGTACCCTGAGAAGGACCCAATCTTGCTCAAAAGCTCCATTATCCTCCCATGCTAGAGAGAAGATCTGAAACATATAACAACAGATCATCGTGTAAATAGATTTCATAGATTTCATAGAATTTACAGTGCAGAAGTTGGCGCAGTAAAGGAACACACTGAGTTCCATGCCACCCCTATCTATACCCCTCCACCCACCTGATGATCTAAGCGCGATGGCCAGTGTGTCAATTGCCAACGCAAACAGTAACAGGGACAGCGGACATCCCTGCCATGTGCCCCTGCACAACTGGACATATCCTGAACACACCACATTGGTCCAGCCACTAGCCGCACCCGGGAAATAAAAGTTGGCTCAAAGTCTCAAAGAGATTTCTCCACTCCACCCAATCAATTGCCTTCTTTGCGATCATGGAGATGATTACCTCCGGAACATTCCCCAAGGAGGGTGACAGGACCATATTGGCTGACAACTGTTGGCCCTTGACAAACCCTCTCTGGTCCTCAGAAATCACCTCTGGCAAGACCCGTTCCAGACACGCCACCAGCACCTTAGCTAACACCTTTGCATCGGCATTCAACAGTGAGATAGGCCTGTAAGGCCCATACTCCACGGGATCTTTGTCCTTCTGCAAGATCAAAGAGATTGATGCCTGCGCCAACATGGCCGGCAGCCCCCAATCGAGTCATTAAACATCCCCAATAAGTGTGGGAGCAACAAAGCCACAAACTGTTTATAAAATTCCACTGGGAAACCATCCGGCCCCGGTGCCTTCCCCAACTGCAAAAATGCTCTGGATCTGATGGCCTGCATCCTAAGGTCTTAAATAAAGTGACTGCAAAGATAGTGAATGCATGAGTTGTAACATTACACAATTTCTTCGATTATGGATAGGTCCCATGCAGTGATTGGATATAATGTGAATCGGGTGGGAGGAAAAAAACAGGGGCTAGATTCTCTGCAGGCCCGCGCCAAAATTACGTTTGGCGTGGGGGCGGAGAATCCAATTTCATGCCGAAATCGGGCTCGGGGCCGGTCTGGTGATTCTCCAAAATCGGCGTGTTGGCGGAGTACTCCGCGCGACTGGGTGGCCATTGCCAGAGGCCTGCCCAGCGATCCTCCGCTCCTGACTGGCCGAGCTCCTAACAGCGTGGTTCTATCCACCTATCACCGTTCGGAAAGCTCATGTGGCGGCTATGGACTTAGTCCACTGCTGCCCTGGTGGGGGCGGGGAGATAGGACACCGGCCGGGGGGGGGGGGGGGGGGGGGGGGCCTTTTGGGCGGCCTGGGGACAGATCGGGGCGGTCAGATATTCGGGCGGCGGCCGATCAGGAGGGCCTACACTCTTCATCTGCCTATGCGGTCCAGCTAAGCTGCGTGAATCACTCTGGGGCCCTGCCAGCCCCCTGCTGGTGAGCAAATTGGCTGATCTTTTTATAGGAAACTCAAGAGTGAAACACCAGTGTTTTTACGCCGGCGTGGGGACACAGTCCCATTTCGGGAGAATCCAGCCCCAGGTTTCACACTGTGCATCAAAGCCATTGCAAGTCTCCTGGTCCGCCCTGCCAGTCCCAACGAGGTTCCTGCCCAGACCCTGAGGGAACATGCAAACAGCTCATTATACCTAATTTGAATGTAATTATCAGACAGGACGCTCGATTCACCGGCCTCCTGGGGTGCTCCAGCACCCCTGGCAGGACGTCCCACTGGCTTGAATTGGTCCTAAGAAACGGAGATATAACTTTCAGTTTCAGCTGCTGGAGCGGTTGGAAAACTGGTGGAATTTGATTATCTACTCATCATGTGCCCACGCCAGGAGTGCACGTTGTGTCCATTACCTGGAATTCAAGTCCATAGTTTTCCCTGCAGAACTCCCGCAACTTGGGATACACATGCTCCTTCAGTGATTTCCTTTCTGCTTCTGTATCTGCGAGGAGACATGCATCAAAATGTCATGAGTAATCCCACATCATTACATCAAAAAGAGATACGTCTCCTAGCAGGAGAAAAACATTGTGCACATCTTGGTCGCTGTCAACATGCATCTTTACAGGGGAAGCTCTTACATTCAGCTGTTGGTAAAATCACACACAGCATTCCTTAGATCACTGCTGTATTTATAAATTCAACAAATATGAATAGGTGGGAACAAAACTGCAGAGAATCTACAAGAGGGTCTGAAATGTTTCACATTTGTTTCCATTTGTAAAAGAATGCAAGCAGAATTCCTAAAGGCTGCCAGGGAATTTGTCACTTTTGAATTTCTGTCACCATTTGATCTGTGGGAGTTATTTTGAACTTGGAGCAGGTCATAGATCTCAAGTGTACCAATGTATTGTAGATGCTACACATCAAGACTGAAACAGATACTTCATACTCTTTATTTTCCATAGCTTCCAAAGTTATTTTGGTTAAAACAAACACATCATCCACTCTCCCGAAAGTTTCCAAAACATTTTCCCATTATCAAAAATCTGTCATGTTGTTTGCGTTGTTGTTAGAACAAGATCCGACAGGTTTTCCATATTTTCACACGGACAACACCACCCATCAATTGTTTCTCAGTCAAAACTATCACATTCTATTGTCATCATCACATTCTTACAGGAACCTCATTTCCCTGTTAGAAGGCAGGTGCTAAAATATATAGTGACAAACAATAAAAATATCTTGAGAGATGCATTATTTATTTGTGTGCTTGCCTTGGTTCTGGGTTTAAATTACTGCATTGTGCCTTTTTAATAGAAACAGCACCCATTCCTCCATCAAGGTAGTTTTTCTAAATGACCGTGTATCACAATAGGTACACATTCAGAATGTAGACATACTTCTGGCAGATCAAACACCAAAGTCAGATGTACAAATTCACAACATTGCCCCTTAATATGCCTTGAATAATTATTTTTGTTTCCTTTTCTTATTATAAATTTCGAGTACCCAAAAGTTTTCCAATTAAGGGGCAATTTAGCGTGGCCAATCCACCTAACCTGTACATCTATGGGTTCTGGGGTGAAACCCACCCAGTGGAGAATGTGCAAACTCCACACAGACAGTGATCTGGGGTCGGGATTGAACCCAGATCCTCAGCGCCATAGGCAGCAATGCTAACCAGTGTGCCATCGGGCTGCTGCCTTGAATATTTCTATTATTGCTAATACAATGTTGAAAAGCCGACAACGGGCAGGATTCTCTGATCCCCCAGCCGCCTGTTTCTCACGGTTTGCCATTCACTGGCGGCGGGATTCTCCACTTCTGCTGCTTGTCCATGGGCTTTCCCATTGAAGCCACGCCGCTGGGAAACCCACGGGTGGGGGTGCGCTGCCAGGGGGAAAAGTGAATCCCAACAGCTGGAGCATTCCGGACAATATTTTAACAATAACAGCTCAATGTTCACCTAGCACTCTCATTACAAACTGAAAAGAATTTGTACTCTAAGCTTTCTCGATTTGTTGTGATTTTAAGTTTTGAAAAAAAAAAGGGAAAGTCCCAAACCTAAGTGACAGGGTAAACAAGACTAGGTTCAGAGAAAATTAGCACTGCATAACTGATTTACATAACACCAAGAGTCTCCATATTATCATGTCAGAGTACCTTTAAGAAATGGGTGTTTAAGAAATATACCTTTAAGAAATGGGTGTTTTTCAGTGATGTCAGAGAGTGGGTGGAGCTGGGCTGTCTGTCAGCTTTTTACTTTAGTTTTAGGCTGTTTGCTGCAGGGTGTGTTTTAGTTTCATTTTTAGAGCTGAATAGCTGCAGTCACAGCCAGAAGGTGTATGAGTCTCTCTCTCTGTAATCTAAAAACTGTAAATTGATCCTTTGGTGATTTAAAACTAATAACTGCTCTCAGTAGTGACTTTAACCTGATGTGCTTCTGTTGAAGGTTATGTTTTTGAGTCTTATGGATGTTAAAAGGAAAGCTTAAAGGATTACTTAGTGTTGTAGTGTTTGGGGGTTGTATTTGAATTAATGGTTGCTAAGATGTTCACTGTATGTTTTTAAAAAGGTTAACTTGAGTTCATAGAATAAACATTGTTTTGCTTTAAAAAATACTTTTCCATTTCTGCTGTACCACACCTGTAGAGTGGGCCGTGTGCTCCCAATACCACAATCTATTAAAAGTTGTGGGTCATGTGAACTCCATGATACACTTTGGGGTTCTCTAAACCCTGGCTCATAACAATATCCTGCATCATCAGCCCAACCGTCTTTGAACCTGTTATTTCTACTGCATAATAGTAAGAAATAAGCAAGATCTGTACGACACAATCAAAGACAAACATGCGGCAGTGTATTTAAGGCACTAACTGGTTTAAAGTTTTGCTGATATTCAAGTTGCTCCTTCTTCAGGCTAGTGGTCATGATGCAATTACAGCCTTGAATCTGGCTGCCAGCTGTATATTGTCCAATATTTATGGCAGGACAGGTTTGTGACTTGCTGAACAACAGTCACTTAGTAGAAGTGGTTGTGGAACTTTCTTGATCTTTGTATACTCAGCAGTTTGGAAGTTTAACGATAAATTCAAATATTTTATCAAATTTATCATGTTATCTACTGAGAACAACAAAAACGCTTTAGATTTGTGCGGGGGTGAAGACAGACAGAGCGAGTTAGCTCAGATGCGTCAGTTAGAATAACTAGCTTTTGTGCTGTCACCCTTCTTTGATTCTATTGACCCTTCCTGTGATTTCTGCAGAATAGATTCAATCATTAACTTTTCCATTAGACAACATACACAAAATGTGTTTAAATGTATACACGCAATAGACAGAATTTAATAGTCAAAGCACTGGGCCTGTCTGCCAGCAGGAGAATCAGTGGCAGCCCTGTTGTCATATCCAGGAGTCCTATCAGGAATAAATTTCATTTAGGAAGCCCTCTGGCTGTCATCAGGATTCCTGGCTCCCCCAGGAGCAACTTACTGCCCTGCTTTCTGGTGTGACGCCGATGATCCACCTCAGAGAGCTACCAGCCCGTTAGAAGCTGGCATTGCCATCAGAAGCAGTGGCCGCAGCTAAATACTACTGGAGATCCGAGGATGAAAATCATTGCTGGAGCCCCCAAACGCAGGTGGGTAGTGACAGGATAATGGGGGCCAGAAAGGAAAGCGTAATTATGAAGAGTGGGAGTGTCTTCCTGAGTGTCTTTCCCTTGCCACCGGCAGATCCCTCCATTCAGCACAAGATGCCTGAGAGGGAAGAACCATCAATCCCCGCACTAGGCTGCAGGCATGTCCACCATGTGGTTTGTACACACAGAATCCAGAGAACCCCTACAGTGCAGAAGGAGACAATTCAGCCCATCGGGCCTGCACCGACCCTCTGAGAGAGCACCCCTCTTAGGCCCGCTCCCTCATCCTATCCCCACAATCCCATGTAACCTGCACATCTTTGGACACTGAGGGGCAATTTTATCATGGGTAATCCACCTAACCTGCACATCTTTGGACTGTGGGAGGAAACCAGAGCAGCCGGAGGAAACCCACTCAGACACGGGGAGAAAGTGCAAACTCGATATGGGGAGAATGTGCAAACTCCACACAGACAGTCATCTGAGGCTGGAATTGAACCCAGGTCATTGGAGCTGTGAGGCAGCAGTGCTAACCACGTGGCATGGTCCCCTGTCTGCTGCTGGTTGAATACAATCGGCTGCGGGTTAAGACCCTTAAGTGGCTGTCCTGGACCATTTTTACCCCAGACCTCACTGCAGCTGGGGGGTTGGGAAGGTGATGATGTTTCGACTTTGTACCTTCCTTCCCCATTATACGATCATGCTGCCTCCCAGCCTGCTCTAATGAGGGGTGATGTTGGGGGGGGGTTAAGGTTTTCTTGCTCAGAAGGAAAGTGAGGTTTTGGGCTGATATTCCGATTTGACAGCTGAAATGATAGAGAATGCTGATTGTAGCTGAATGCCTGTGTTGCTACCTGACTGGCTTAACCTCACATTATATTTCGCCAGTCAGCGTCTTACTGTACCTATCCAGTGGATAGTAAGGGCAACACTTAAGTCATCAGTCCTGCCCCACTATTTTGATCTATGGTCAAGACCTTATTAGACCATTCTTCTCTCCTTGTAGCTTGGCTTAAAGCTTGTACACCTTTCTCCAATCAATCAAGAAGGGGTCCTTCATTCAATCAAACCTATTTCTGTACTCCTGAAATCTGGGTACTATCCCTGACATCTGCTTTCAGCTCCAACTCCTACTTTGCTGTCTTTAAATCTTCATTTCTCCAATATCTACTTCTCAACATTCTGTTCTCAAATAATGTTTGTTACACCTCATCCTCACCTTTTCCATTCCATCTGTTTTTTCCAGTCTTTGTGTTTGTAACACTCTGACGCCCATGTCCTGATAGTTCCTCTGTTGTTACACTGCTCATTAATTTTTTTTTTGACACCTTCCCCCTCTTTTGCTGTTTACATAGAACATACAGTGCAGAAGGAGGCCATTCGGCCCATCGAGTCTGCACCGACCCACATTAATCCCTCACTTCCACCTTTTCCCCGCAACCCAATAACCCCTCCCAACCCTTATGGACACTACGGGTAATTTAGCATGGCCAATCCACCTAACCTGCACGTCTTTGGACTGTGGGAGGAAACCGGAGCACCCGGAGAAAACCCACGCACACACGGGGAGAACGTGCAAACTCCGCACAGACAGTGACCCAGCGGGGAATCGAACCTGGGGCCCTGGCGCTGTGAAGCCACAGTGCTAATCACTTGTGCTACCGTGCTGTTTGCTAGCCTATTGCTACAAACAGGTATTCCAAATTGCATTGTTTTACTATGGAGTGTAAATTAAAGCTGCATTTCAAAAATAGGATAAGACCACGAATACTGAGGCTATACGAATTTCTACGATTTGGGCAACAATAGGTTTTTATAAAATCGCAATAGTATAAGAATTAAATAACTCTGCATTGTAGTGTTCATTGAAAACCACCATCACAGCTTCCGAAGTCAGATCGGCCTTTCTGAAAGTGAACCCTCGGAAGGCGACGAGTCCGGACGGGATACCTGGCCATGCACTCAGAGCCTGCGCGGACCAGCTGGCCACGGACATCTTTAAACTGTCCCTATTCCGCTCCAAGGTCTCCACCTATTTCAAGAAGACCACCATCATATCGGTGCC
Source organism: Scyliorhinus torazame (assembly GCF_047496885.1). Taxonomy (NCBI): domain Eukaryota; kingdom Metazoa; phylum Chordata; class Chondrichthyes; order Carcharhiniformes; family Scyliorhinidae; genus Scyliorhinus; species Scyliorhinus torazame. The sequence continues at coordinate 183,439,086 of NC_092709.1, read as the reverse complement.
AAAGCAGAACCAGGCAACGTGCCTCAATGACTACTGTCCAGTGGCCCTGACTTCAGTCGTAATGAAGTGCATCACCTCTACACTCCCAGAATGCCTAGACCCATTCGCATACCGCCACAACCGGTCCACAGCAGACACCATCTCCCTGGCCCTACACTCATCCCCAGAGCATCTCAACAACAAGGACTCCTACATCAGACTCCTATTTATTGACTACAGCTCCACCTTCAACACCATAATCCCAACCAAGTTCATATCAAAACTCCAAAATCTAGGACTTGGCTCCTCACTCTGCAACTGGATCCTCGAATTTCTGACCCACAGACCACAATCAGTAGGAATAAACAACAACATTGTCTCCAGAATAGTCCTCAATATCGGGGCCCCGCAAGGCTGTGTACTTTGCCCCATACTATACTCCCTGAACACACACGACTGCGTGGCAACATTTGGTTTCAACTCCATCTACATGTTTGCTGACGATACAACCATAGTGGGCCCGATCTCGAATAACGACGAGTCAGAATGTAGGATGAAGATAGAGAACCGAGTGGAGTGGTGCAGCGACAACAATCTATCTCCCAATGCCAGCAAAACTAAAGAGGTGGTCATTGACTTCAGGAAGCAAAGTACTGTACACACCCCTGTCAGCATCAATGGGGCCGAGATGGAGATGGTTAGCAGCTTCAAATTCCTAGGGGTACACATCTCCAAAAATCTGTCCTGATCCACCCACGTCGACACAACCACCAAGAAAGCACAACAGCGCCTATACTTCCTCAGGAAACGAAGGAAATTTGGCATGTCCACATTAACTCTGACCAATTTTTACAAATGCACCATAGAAAGCATCCTATCTGGCTGCATCACAGCCTGGTATGGCAATTGCTCGGCCGAAGACCGCAAGAAACTACAGAGAGTCGCGAACACAGCTCAGTCCATCACACGAACCTGCCTCCCATCCATTGGCTCCATCTACACCTCCCGCTGCCTTGGGAAAGCGGGCAGCATAATCAAAGACCCCTCCCACCCGGCTTACTCACTCTTCCAACTTCTTCCATCGGGCAGGAGATACAAAAATCTGAGAACACACATGAACAGCTTCTTCCCCGCTGTTACCAGACTCATAAACGACCCTCTTATGGACTGAACTGATTAACTCTACACCCCCGTATGCTTCACTGATGCCAATGTTATGTAATTACATTGTGTACCTTGTGTTGCCCTATTTTGTATTTTCTTTTCTTTCCATTTACTTAATGATCTGTTGAGCTGCTCGCAGAAAAATACTTTTCACTGTACCTCGGTACACGTGACAATAAACAAAGTTATTATTGGGTTATTATTTCTCCGTGATTTCGACCAGGTAAGCAATTTCAGATCTTCTTTACATTTTGTATATCTAAAATAAAATTTTTATATCTGTATATTATTGCAAGCTGGTGTTAGTTGACATTTGATTCCTACAAAGCAACGCGAGTACTGATCTTGCCAGAAAGTGCAGCTTGTGCGGAATGTAAGCTGGAGAACTGGTAACACAGCACTGTAGCTCTTTTTCTCCAGACTGCATCTCTTCCAAGTGTGGAGTTATGGAAAATACTTTTCAAACGGAGAGCAATCAACAGGAAGCAAATGAGAATTCTGATCCAAAACAACATGACTGGTTGAAAAGTTGTTTAATCTTTTGGAAATTGTTACCACTTGGAGTAAAGTGTTGACTGGACAGAGCTTGAAGGAGAAAATTGAACAGGGGGAATTATCTCTCCTCCTTCTGGTCCATGCCCTAAGAGGGGGCTGGTGACTTTGGATTCCCAATGGATTGATCCATGATTATGTTTGGCAAAGTACTGCAATGGTTTGGTATTATAGGCTCTCTTACTGCCTGCCAGCAACTATAATGGAAGGATTTACAAGCTGACAATCAAACTGTTTGGCCACATTTTGAAAGCAACTTCTGTGACCAACATGTCCTTAAGTATGACTTGAATCCAGAGTTTCTGGCCCAGAGGTAGGGGTGCTACCACTGTGCCACAAGACCTCTCTATAATGTTTCTCAGACAATTGATGAAACCTTCTCAATTTCTCTCAATTGAGTTAAACAGATAGAAGAAAGTCAGCTGTAACCTCCTGTCCACATGCTTGGTGGTACATACACCACAGACCAGGATTTCCCATCCTGCCACCCTCAGTGGGGAACACATCCCCAACAATATTGTCTGCCCTGCAGCCATTTAATGCTGGAGACAAAACCTCACTCGGGAGGAGGTCTCGCCGTTTACTGGACAATCTGTAGTCTTAGCAGCGGCAGAAGCAATCGTGGCCACTGCTCGGACTACAATAAGTCCCCAGAGTCCAAGTCCCAGGACCAGGGCGGGCAGGCGTGATGAGGCCTGGAGGGTTGGGCAGAGTGATGGTAGGGGTGTTGATGGTGAGGCCTGGGGCAGAGGGAGCACCCACAGGGGGCAGAACATATAGGATATGCCCAATGTCGACCCTCTTCCTGTCTGAGGCCTGCGCAGGGTCACTTTCTGAGATTCCTCCCACTCTTGGACTCTTCCCATCAGCCTGAAAATTGAGGCCAGGTTCGAAGTCACCCTTAAGGGCCTCAATTGGTGTAAGAGTGGGTGGGCTAGCCTAGACCTTGCTCGTCGCACTGTTAAATTGCAGAGAAGTTGGGCAGGCAGGAAAGTGTTGGAAAGGCCTTCTCCATAATTTTACAGGCCCTCCGCCTGCAAACGCACCAGCAGGGGCAGGCCATAGAATTCTGGCCATCGTCTCCAAGTACACCTGAAGCAGGATTTGAACTTTTTCACTGAGTAAATAGAAATAAATTAAAAATACATGAATCTAATTGAGGACTTCAAAAAGATTAAATAATGCATTTCGATAGGTAAAATCTGCTGATTACCTTTTCAGAGACAGACGATTGATAAAGTTAACCTGGAGCCTTTATCATGGGCGTGATTTAACAGGGGGAGTTCTAAGTGCCTCAGCGGGCAGGACTTCGTGGGTGCCTCCCGACAGGCCAGCCGGCGTGACCGTTGCTGGTATTTAATGGCACTTTAAAAAATATATAAATTTAGAGTACCCAATTCATTTTTCTCAATTAAGGGGCAATTTAGCATGGCCAATCCACCTGCACAGCACAACTTTGGGTTGTGGGGGCGAAACCTACGCAAACACGGGGAGAATGTGCAAACTCGACACGGACAGTGACCCAGAGCCGGGATCGAACCCGTATCCTTGGCGCCGTGAGGCAGCAGTGCTAACCACAGCACCACCGTGCTGCCCTGTATTTAATAAGAACATAAGAACTAGGAGCAGGAGTAGGCCATCTTGCCCCTTGAGCCTGCTCCGCCATTCAATGAGATCTGGCTGATCTTTTGTGGACTCAGCTCCACTTTTCGGCCCGAACACCATAACCCTTAATCCCTTTATTCTTCAAAAAATTATCTATCTTTATCTTAAAAACATTTAATGAAGGAGCTTCTACTGCTTCACTGGACAAGGAATTCCATAGATTCACAACCCTTTGGGTGAAGAAGTTCCTCCTAAACTCAGTCCTAAAACTACTTCCCCTTATTTTGAGGCTATGCCCCCTAGTTCTGCTTTCACCCGCCAGTGGAATCAACCTTCCCGCATCTATCCTATCTATTCCCTTCATAACTTTATATGTTTCTATAAGATACCCCCTCATCCTTCTAAATTTCAACGAGTACAGTCCCAGACTACTCAACCTCTCCTCGTAATCCAACCTCGTCAGCTCTGGGATTAACCTAGTGAATCTCCTCTGCACACCCTCCAGTGCCAGTACGTCCTTTCTCAAGTAAGGAGACCAAAACTGAACACAATACTCCAGGTGTGGCCTCACTAACACCTTATACAATTGCAGCATAACCTCCCTAGTCAAACTCCATCCCTCTATCAATGAAGGACAAAATTCCATTTGCCTTCTTAATCACCTGTTGCACCTGTAAACCAACTTTTTGCGACTTATGTACTAGCACACCCAGGTCTCTCTGCACAGCAGCATGTTTTAATATTTTATCATTTAAATAATAATCCCTTTTGCTGTTATTCCTACCAAAATGGATAATGGGACTTAATGTCAGAAATGATCCCCCACGGTCCCCATGCCAGAGCTGTCCATCCCTCCAGCTGATTCTCCGGACCACATCCGGCAGCTCCCCGCTGTTCATAAATGCTCCCTCCAACCACGGAGACCAGCTCCACGTTTTGGAGACAATGCCCTGACTAGGCTGCTGGATGCCATGTAGGTGAGATAGGACACACTGTTCCCCCCAAGGAGTCGGAGGACCAGCCACAGGGCCGCCTTGGAGACAGGGGCAGTGGCTGTCAGTTCAGGCAGTGTCACGAGGAGGACCGCTGTCCAATGTCATAAGAAAAGCAACAACTTCCACCGGGTCACGAGGTTAAGTGAACACGGGCCCCCTGGCACCAGTCCCGCCTGCCATTCCCCTGCCCCCTGCCATCCCTCCCCCCAAGACGTCAGCAGCTGGCACCTTATCCCCCACTCACCCTTGCCCCAGCACACCCTGGCACCCACCAGCACAACCCCTCCATGTCCAGTTGCAATACCCACACATGCCACTGCCGTAAGCCCCCTGATGCATCAAGCAATCGACTCATGCTGCCCCCTCTCTGTCCTCACAGAAGTTAGCCCATAACATGTGGAAAAGAGCCCAGAAGGGCAGAGGGGTCCTTGCCATCAAAGTCCTCATCCCTACAGTGCAGAGGGAGACCATTTGGCCCATTGAATCTGCACCGACCCTCCAAAAGAGAACCCTACCTATGCTCAAACTCCTGCCCTAGCCCCATAACTCCACCTAACCTTAAGGGGCAATTTAGCATGGCAAATCCAACTAACCTGCACATCTTTGGACAGTGGGAAGAAGCCAGAGCACCCGATGGAAACCCACGTAGACATGGGGAGAATATACAAACTCCACACAATCGGCTGAGGTCCAGATCTAACCTGGGTCCTTGGCGCTGTGAGATAGCAGTGCTAACCACTGTGCCACGGTGAGATTGTGGGGTTGGCCGAGGACAGAGCGGTTACTGTCAGCGAGGGTGGCCTCCATCACAGAGGTGAGGAGGCATTGCCCCTTCACCCAGCTGTCCTGCCTCAAGTGAGTTGTTCATGTCAGACAAAATGATCCCTCCCTTGCACTGACCACATGTCTATTCTTTTGTAAGAACTCCACCCGATGGGACTGGGCCATTTGACGCTGAGCCTCTGGACAAGGTTATCCCAGAGCTGATACAAGCGCTTGGGTGAGGTCGTGAGATTCAGGAGGGGATGTCAGTGACATTCCAGCGGGTGCGTATGCGTAACTGATTGGAGGATCCCAGAGGCTAGGTGCACAGGAGATACTTCCGGCACTAGGTTGGCGTCCGCAGTGGAAAGCCTGGAGCACAATGTCAGCACCTTGAGTGGTGGTGTCCAAGGTGTGACGACCATGGATGTGGGCCTTGACAATATGTCCCAGTCGCTGGGCGACGTGAGCTACATGCAGGTGGACATTGCCGATGCTATCCAGAGCATGTCCCAGTCACTGAGGGACGTGTCGCAGATGCAGGTGGACATTGCTGGGGCTCTCCAGAACGTGTCCGAGTCACTGAGGAGCATTGCTGAGGGCATCAACACCATAGTGCAGACAATAGGGGTGGGAGGGGTGGTGCTAGGAGGGTGACTGAGGAGCACCAGGCCTTCCTCAAACGGGTTATCACCCTTCTGCCTTGTATATTGACCTGCTGACATTGCCGACACAGCCCGAAGACACTGGAGTGATGTTATACAGATCCTGGGAGAGAGCAACAGGGTAGTGGGGGTGGGGGGGGGTGGGGGGGGGGGGGGGGGAGTTGGTGTGGGGAGGGGGGTGGGGGAGTGGGGGGAGGGAAAGTGGGGGAAGAGGGGAGAAGGCTGACAAAGCCTCGTCCAATGAGAAGCATGCATGGATGATGGCCTCCCTAGTCCACAGGGTGTGCCAGACCATCTTCGCCACCACCTGTCCTCCATCCTCTGGCTGCTTGTGCGCCTCCCCGGCTCGACCTCCAGCATCTCCTGGTCCGGCCCCTCCTCAGACGAGGCTGCATATTCATCCATCTCCTCCTCTAGTATGTTGTCTCATGGCAATGCCAGGTTGTGAAGGGCACAACAGAGCACCACAAAGCAGGCAACCCTCTGGGGCTGTACTATAGTGCACCAACAGAGCGATCCAGACATCAGAACCGCATTTTCAGCAGCCCGATGCACCGCTCAATGACAGCACAGGTGGCAACATGGGCCTCCTTATATTGGGTCTCCGCATCAGTCATAGGCCTCCGTACTGACGTCATTAGTCAAGACTTCAGCGGGTACCCCTTGTGACCTTGACAGCCACCGGAAGTGGACGTCCACTTTCTCTGCGGTGTGCCAAGTCTGTAAGAACTTGGCACAGGTGCCGCACTGTCTCCTTGCTGAGGTCGAGCCTCCTGCGACACACACTGTTCGTCATCTGCTCAAACGACCAACATCACTGTCGCCGGCGTCCCTTCTGGGTCCCTCCCTGTCCTGATGGACGGATGGGCTCTCAGTGTGTGTTGCAGACCCCTGCACATGAGGTGCTGCCTTGAGCTTCCATTGACGCTGCTGCCGCCACCTTCTTTAACGTCTGGCCGGATGGGCTGCAGCAGCACAAGGGCAGCTGCTGCAGGATCAACAATACCATCCATATTGCTATATCTGGAAGGAATGTGAGAAGGAGAGAGACTGACAATGAGTTAGGGCATCCACTCCAGGACCCTCAAATCCCCAGAGCCCTCCACTGCCCTTACGGGCCCCGCCTCATGTCACAGTGCTATCCACCGAGCCAGGTGTGCTCTTGATATTCACACCCGGCCACAGATGGTTAGAACGGCGCCCGGTGTGGTTCCCGATTTGGCCTCTCCCGTGATCTAACTAGCCTGCATGGATCCTTGCCGGGTGCAACATTAAATCACGCCCATGTCTAATTGTGAAATAATTTTCCTGCTATGTGAGCTATTTGGTATTTTTCCTCTTTAAATTCCCTTTTCTGATGGTGAGTGTCTCCGCTCAGGCCTTTAGCAGTGTCAATCTGTAATCAGTCACGCAGAAATGAATAGCTGTGTCCTGGCCAGACAATCAGCCACTTTAGAACATAGAACGTAGAACAATACAGCGCAGTACAGGCCCTTCGGCCCTCGATGTTGCACCGAAACAAAAGCCATCTAACCTACACTATACCATTATCATCCATATGTTTATCCAATAAACTTTTAAATGCCCTCAATGTTGGCGAGTTCACTACTGTAGCAGGTAGGGCATTCCACGGCCTCACTACTCTTTGCGTAAAGAACCTACCTCTGACCTCTGTCCTATATCTATTACCCCTCAGTTTAAAGTTATGTCCCCTCGTGCCAGCCATTTCCATCCGCGGGAGAAGGCTCTCACTGTCCACCCTATCCAACCCCGTGATTATTTTGTATGCCTCTATTAAGTCTCCTCTTAACCTTCTTCTCTCCAACGAAAACAACCTCAAGTCCATCAGCCTTTCCTCATAAGATTTTCCCTCCATACCAGGCAACATCCTGGTAAATCTCCTCTGCACCCGCTCCAAAGCCTCCACGTCCTTCCTATAATGCGGTGACCAGAACTGTACGCAATACTCCAAATGCGGCCGTACCAGAGTTCTGTACAGCTGCAACATGACCTCCTGACTCCGGAACTCAATCCCTCTACCAATAAAGGCCAACACTCCATAGGCCTTCTTCACCACCCTATCAACCTGGGTGGCAACTTTCAGGGATCTATGTACATGGACACCTAGATCCCTCTGCTCATCCACACTTCCAAGAACTTTACCATTAGCCAAATATTCCGCATTCCTGTTATTCCTTCCAAAGTGAATTACCTCACACTTCTCTACATTAAACTCCATTTGCCACCTCTCAGCCCAGCTCTGCAGCTTATCTATATCCCTCTGTAACCTGCTACTTCCTTCCACACTATCGACAACACCACCGACTTTAGTATCGTCTGCAAATTTACTCACCCACCCTTCTGCGCCTTCCTCTAGGTCATTGATAAAAATGACAAACAGCAACGGCCCCAGAACAGATCCTTGTGGTACTCCACTTGTGACTGAACTCCATTCTGAACATTTCCCATCAACCACCACCCTCTGTCTTCTTTCAGCTAGCCAATTTCTGATCCACATCTCTAAATCACCCTCAATCCCCAGCCTCTGTATTTTCTGCAATAGCCTACCGTGGGGAACCTTATCAAACGCTTTGCTGAAATCCATATACACCACATCAACTGCTCTACCCTCGTCTACCTGTTCAGTCACCTTCTCAAAGAACTCAATAAGGTTTGTGAGGCATGACCTACCCTTCACAAAGCCATGCTGACTATCCCTGATCATATCATTCCTATCTAGATGATTATAAATCTTGTCTCTTATAATCCCCTCCAAGACTTTATCCACTACAGACGTGAGGCTCACCGGTCTATAGTTGCCGGGGTTGTCTCTGCTCCCCTTTTTGAACAAAGGGACCACATTTGCTATCCTCCAGTCCTCTGGCACTATTCCTGTAGCCAATGATGACATAAAAATCAAAGCCAATGGTCCAGCAATCTCTTCCCTGGCCTCCCAGAGAATCCTAGGATAAATCCCATCAGGACCCGGGGACTTATCTATTTTCAGCCTGCCCAGAATTGCCAACACCTCTTCCCTACGTACCTCAATGCCATCTAATCTATTTACCTGGAGCTCAGCATTCTTCTCCACAACATTATCTTTTTCCTGAGTGAATACTGACGAAAAATATTCATTTAGTATCTCGCCTATCTCTTCAGACTCTACACACAACTTCCCATCCCTGTCCTTGACTGGTCCTACTCTTTCCCTAGTCATTCGCTTATTCCTGACATACCTATAGAAAGCTTTTGGGTTTTCCTTGATCCTTCCTGCCAAATACTTCTCATGTCCCCTCCTTGCTCGTCTTAGCTCTCTCTTTAGATCCTTCCTCGCTACCTTGTAACTATCCATCGCCCCAACTGAAACTTCACACCTCATCTTCACATAGGCCTCCTTCTTCCTCTTAACAAGAGATTCCACTTCTTTGGTAAACCACGGTTACCTCGCTCGGCACCTTCCTCCCTGCCTGACCGGTACATACTTATCAAGAACACGCAGTAGCTGATCCTTGAACAAGCTCCACTTATCCAGTGTGTCCAACACTTGCAGCCTACTTCTCCACCTTATCCCCCCCAAGTCACGTCTAATGGCATCATAATTTCCCTTTCCCCAGCTATAACTCTTGCCCTGCGGTGTATACTTATCCCTTTCCATCCTTAACGTAAATGTCACCGAATTGTGGTCACTGTCCCCAAAGTGCTCACCTACCTCCAAATCCAACACCTGGCCTGGTTCATTACCCAAAACCAAATCCAATGTGGCCTCGCCTCTTGTTGGCCTGTCAACAAACTGTGTCAGGAAACCCTCCTGCACACACTGTACAAAAAACGACCCATCTAATGTCCTCGCACTATATCTTTTCCAGTCAATATTTGGAAAGTTAAAGTCTCCCATAATAACTACCCTGTTACTTTCGCTCTTATCCAGGATCATCCTCGCCATCCTTTCCTCTACATCCCTAGAACTATTTGGAGGCCTAGAGAAAACTCCCAACAGGGTGACCTCTCCTTTCCTGTTTCTAACCTCCCTTTGCTTCATTCTCAGTGGGGAAAACATATAACTGCTGTTTGAAACTCCAAACAACAAAGCTAAATCAGGAATGATGTGAAATCCAACACTCTGTAACACCGTATGTTCAAGCTTTCAATGAGTTGCAACATCATACCACCACTGAAAGTTGAGATTTTTTTGAAAGTTTGTGATAGATCTTTAATTTACCGCCCAATGGTAGAGCTGGGCCCAGGGGTCAGGTTGACATGAACTTTATTACTTAAAGGTTTTTGGAATTTTCTCTTATTGATTCCTTGGGTGTATCTTTTTGTAGTTCTACCTCCCCAAATAATTTGGTTATATCTCAAAATGGTGGATTTCCATGCGTACACTGTAGACATTCATTAAGAAATGGTGGCTGTGAGCAAGGACTCAGAAATGAACCTTAATAAGTTTACACCTTAAGTAGGACAAAGGGAAATAGCAAATTCAAAAAATGGCCATGTCTAGGAGTGAGTATGAACGCTGAGCATGCCTGAAAATAAGGCAGACATTTATCACAGAGAGCAGTTCCAGTGATATGTCACTTGTTGAATGATATTCATCTTCGTAACCAAAATACTTTGGGATGTATAACTATGACATTATGCAAAATGTCCATCAGCTATTAGCCAGTATGCATTCATGACGATGAACAGCATCCCCAACCCTTTCATGTGCATCATTATTAGCTGTTCTTACAGATATTTGTTCACCTTTAAACTATAATATTATTAATGAGCTAATGAGAAGTTCCCAGAATTAATCGGTGTATGTGGAATTCGCTGATATTAGCTTGGGCAGCCATAAAGACATTAAAAGTTTCTGATGTATGAGCTCCCTCCTTTGGGCCATGCTGTAAAGTGCCTGTACAAATCCGTGTGCCCTTTAGAAATCCATTTACGGGTTTCGCCCCCACAACCCAAAGATGTGCAGGGTCGGTGGATTGGCCATCCTAAAGTGGCCCTTAATTGGAAAAAATAAATAGGGCAGTCTAAATTTAAAAAAATAAATTTACAATTTTATTACACAGGTACATATGGAAAATCCTTCCCCTGGCAACAAAAGGATTTGAAGGATTAGCTGTGATGCTTAAAAGGTTAAGTGGCACGCCAATAATCACCGTTTACTTCAGTCTGCTCCCATTGATGAAACAAAACTGTGGAATAAGCCACCAGGTTCAACAAAGTGCCAGAGCAAAGAAGAAAACATCTGGAGAGGAAAATGTGGTTAAATGGCGTTTTCTTGAGAGCAAGGAAGAGAAGGATACACTGAGCAAATGGAATGGAAATAGGTGCGTGTGGAGCAGAAACACTGACAAATGTCCATGCTGTAATTGCTATGTATATTTGGTCAATGATCCACTGCTTCCAGTGGAAAGTTATGTCATGATCACAGCAGACACATTGTAGGAAATCATGAGTGAGAGGCCTGTGATTTTCTACCTATTGAAATCATGGGCTGTGCACCCAGAATTTCTCACACTGCTCTGCCAGCAATCATGGCTCCCAGCTGGGAGCACATGATCTGACCTTTAACTCACCTTTATGATTTACAGCTGGCTTAATTACTGGCACAAATGACTGATTAGGAGTGTACAACAGGTTTGTTTATGTGCTGTTCTATTTTAACTTGTTTACCTTGCACTTACTTATAATGGAAGTATCAGTTAATTTGCAAATAATTAGAGGCAAATCACAAGATCGAGGCACAAGTGTCCCCTGTGTTGTCGGCGCCAGATTGTGGATATCCCTTAAGGCAGGAAACTCAAGTCAGAAAGTTTTCCAACCTGACGGACCCACGTTGGAAATAAGTACCTAAATCACAAGGTTTTCGCTCCAGACAGAAATAGGTTGCGTACCGGTTGAATTTGGCCCACTAAACCTGGAAGCAAATACGAGGAGATTATGGGGCTAGTGAGTGCCGAGGAAGGCTGGTTAGAAATTGTGCATCAATTTTCTGGGATTTGGTCCCATTATTTTTAGAAGATTTTAGGCCCTCTAGTGCACCCCCACCCCCATGACCCACACTTCTGCACCGTGGCCAATGATACCACCCATGCCAACTCACCTAATTTCCACCATTGAAAGGCATCAGGAACCATGTGGAGATTAAATAAAAACTTCTAAAAAGTTAATACAGCTCATTATACAGACTCAATTATGAAAAAAACTCCCATTCCTGTCTGCAAAGCTTTTAAACCTCAGGTGTAATCTCGTACAATAACAAGCCTCTGTTCTCATCACTAATCCTTTAATAATCTATTAAACTGTGAATCAGGCTGTGAACCTAGAGCCCTCTGTTGAGATATTTGTAGCTTTTAAAATTCAGCCAAGCATTTGTAATGAATAAACCTTAAGGAAATTTCAAGAGAAAAAATTGAAACTGCTCAAATTGATGCTCACCCAGCTGGTCTATCTACCAAAGCAGTCTTGCAGTGGTTTTTGTTTTAAAAAATTGTTGACAGCTGCAGCCAGTTTTTTATAATGTAGTTCAAAAAGTGGGAGATTTAAAAACACTTAACAGACAACAATGTTTACAAATGTCAACCACATCAAAGAGAGTTAAGTGCTGTCAACTTGCAGCTCAGCACTTCAAAATCACTCAAGCATGAAGGGGTGTGATTGGAATACACTTAACTCTCTTTGATGTAGTTGATGTTTGTAAATATTGTGGGTACAGCACTTAGAGTGAAGAAGATGAATGAAGCATGGCTAACAGCTGTTTTGTTGCAGCTGGAAATCACAGATGAGAAATGAATAAGTCTCCTCGTGTGTGCGTGGGTTTTCTCCAGGTGCTCCGGTTTCCTCCCACAGTCCAAAGATGTGCAGGTTAGGTGGATTGGCCATGCTAAATTGCCCTTAGTGTCCAAAATTGCCCTTAGTGTCCAAAATTGCCCTTAGTGTTGGATGGGGTTACTGGGTTATGGGGATAGGGTGGAGTGTGCAGTTGGGAAGGGTGCTCTTTCCAAGAGCCGGTGCAGACTCGATGGGCCAAATGGCCTCCTTCTGCACTGTAAAATCTATGAAGACTCTATGAAATAGCTTGCAGCTAAGGGATCTGAGGGGTTAATACACGGGCCACACTGGTTCTTTTTCCAGGAATGTACATGTGGTGTTTCCAGGTGAGTGTTACAACTGTAATTGTTTTCACTCCCTTTGTAGCTTCAAGGCAGAGATCTCTTTTCGGGGAGGGGGGGGGGGGGCTTCTGTAGGGGGTGGGGCCCCTGTGGAGGGTCTCCATATTTATGGGGTGCCTGTGGGGGTCTCCTTATTTTGGGGGCCCCTGGTGGGTGGTGGGTTGGGTCAACCCCGTACATGGAGGAAGGGGGAGCACCCAGAAAATCCGGGGGTGGGGGGCTGCTTTGCGATGCGTTGTGTGGGGATGGGAGGGTGGGAAGCTGATTTGCGGTGTGGGAGGGATGTGGCCAGCTGCAGGACTTCACTATCGGGCTACCATTTGTTGAGATTCCCTCGGGAGTCCCTCGTATTCCATGCCATGCATAAATTTGCATGGCAAGGGGTACTGAATTGCTTCATGCTTTTCACTCAGTTCCAATTCTCCTCTGGGCGGGATTCTCCAGTTGCTGACGCCAAAATCGCGTTCGGCGATCGTCCGGAGAATCCCCTATTGCACCAAAATTGGGGGCGGCGCTGCTTTTGCGATGCTCCGCCCACTCAAAAACGACTTATTCGGGGAGTACGCCGCACACCGTATGGACGGCCTCAGGACGACACCTGAGGCCCTCCTGATGCTCCTTCCCCGATGGGCTGAATTCTCGACGGCGCGGAACATGTATTGTATTTTATTTTGTGGACCCTGCGTGATGGCTGTGGACTGTGTCCAGCGACGACACAGTTGGGAGGGGTGCCGTGCCGCTGTCCGGGGGTGGGGCTTTGGTGAGGGCTGGAGGGGGGGGGGGGGGCAGGACTGGTGGGGGAGGCCAGGGATGTTACAGGGGGGCACTATCTGTTAGATCGGGTCCAGGCATGGCCGCCGCCATGCGCATGTGCGGCCACGGACCCGGCAATTCTCCGGCCGTATCCACAGGTAAAACCTTTACACTGCGAGGCTGCTAGCCCCCCACCAGACGGAGGGTTGGCGCAACTGTTGCGCCTTTTATTTTGGCGTAAAACGCCACTGTTCCAACATCAGCACTTAGTCTGGAAATCGGAGAATCCAGACCCACAAGTCTCCCAACGGAGAATCCTGCCCACAGATTTCTGTATTTTTAGTCACTATCCAGGCTATCCCTGTACTTGTCTGTTCAATAAATTCAATAAAATCTTGTAAAATTAATTTATTAAATGCTGAAAATTTCAATGTTTAGTTTCTTTCATTATATTGGATTATAATCCGTCACAGATTGAATTTGTGGTAGGAAAACTCTGAATGTAGGGTGAATGAAGGTGATTAAACCAGAGTCCCAAGTCTCTCTTGGCTGGTCTGCCTCCACCAGAGAACATTTGGTATGAAAATCCCAGTGGAACATAGGAGAACAAATTTACACAGAATCGAAAAGAGGCTGAGGCTGTCACAGTGCTGATATGAATCTACATAAACAGTAAAAGAAAACTGGTTGCTGGATCAATCTATTCTGCCAAGGTGCCTGTGCATCAGGGAATACTCCATGCGGTTCATGCGCATGATACAACAATTGCTGTCTTCATTCATATGCAGTGAAACCAGAAACCATCTGTTTTTCAATGTAATTCACACCAGCTACTAGATATTCACAAATTAATTTCACCTTAAGTGCTAAACAGCTGTTTTTACATTATTCAAGGCACCTTTATTTGTTGCCGAGGTGGAATCCTTATTTAGCGAGATGCAACAGTTAGCGTGAGCCAAGGGTCAAATCACTTGTTTGAACAAAACTTGCTGATTATTAATTTTTTTAATGTCAACCTGTTTTTTAAATTAAAATAACCTTTATAATGGGAAATTGCGCAAAATAATTTTCAGTCATATTTTCTTTGAATGCTGGAAATTTAGCAATCGCTAGATGGTTTCTACAGTGAGTTTGGCCCACTACAGGTAACAAATGACTGGTTTGTGTTGGCATGCGGAGTTCATAATCAGCAGCAAGTTCAACAGCACTTGAGCAGTTTGGGTGAGCAGTTTGGTCAGGTGGGAGGAAGGGAGGTGAAGGAATAACTCAGCTGGTAAGGGATGAACACAACGTAATGTTCTTCACTGGAACAGGCTAGGCAGTACTATGACCATTGACAAGAAAAATAATTAAAGGTTATCTCAATAGCAAACATGAAATAGCCACTGTGTAATAGAATTACAAAAAAATTCTATAATTATTTGAAACAAACGAAAAAGAGCCATTAACTTGTGACTGAAGGGCAATAACAGCGTGTATCTATCAAATGCAGTTTTCACCAACGACTAAACTCAAATTTAACTCATGCTAAATTTTGTGAAATAATGCAATCCAGCAGTGTCACAGCCACAGATGCAAATTTGCTCTTTTGTGATGCGTTTGCCACTATTTGGGGCCTGACCAATGAACCCAACAAGGGTTACAGGCATTTTAAATATCTAAAAATAAAGTAGATGTCTTGGCTCAAATACAAATTTGGAATAAATGGGTTAATGCCTCTACTAGAATAGCAGATTGAGAAATTTCTTAAGCATTCATCCACTATTCTTGCCAACAGCAAGTCTCAGCCGTGTTGAATTTTTGACACTTCATCGGCACTGAAAATTACACTGCAGTCATTCTAAACTCACAAAGATATGGGCCGGAATTCTCTGGTATCCCGGTAGCATGGGGTGGCTTCAATGGGAAATCCCAGGGGAATGGTAAAATAGGTGCAATTCTCCAGCGGGAGAAAATGAGGCGTGAATCTCCGTTTGCTGATGGTGAAATCGCGAAATGCGATTGGGCAGAGAAAAGGTTCCGAGGCCAAAATCACGGTGGGTGCCGATTGGATGCCAAATCGCAATTTTCTGTCACCTCAAAAGCGGCGTCAATAGGCACCAAAACACACGGACAGTAAACACCATTTGCATATCATGAGCGGGCCCGACCAGGTATTCTCCGGGGCCTCCGTGATTCTCCTCCTCTGATGGGCTAAGTTTCCAATGGCGCGGTTCACTTGTGCTTTCAAAAATCATGAAACCGACATGGTGGCTGATGAAGGGGAGAGACAGGAAGCATGACCCGGAGAGGAGCGACTGTGAGCATCCGGGCCGGATACTGGCCTGGCTGGCTGGGGTAGGGGGGTTGCCCTGTCAAGGCCACGGGAGAGGGGAATGGGGTAACAGGCAGAGTGGGCAGGTTGCCCCCCATAGGACTGGAGCAGTATCCAGGCACGGACCGCTATTACCACGGCAATCTTGCTGCGCACCCACTGACCACCCACCTTGGCCCATGGTTCTGCAGAGTAACACCAGCCATATGGGTTCCCCCCCCACCACCACCCCCCCCCACCCTCCACCACCCCAACCCCCCACCCGGCCACCACCCACCGGCGGCACACCCAGGGCAACACCCACAATAATCCCTACGGGGGCCACGGTGCATACCCCTGGCAAGGGCAGTGCCTGCTGACGCTGCCCCTGGCATCAGAGATGGGCACCAGGGCTAGAGGCCTCCACAGTGCCGGCCACCGACTGGGCCAGCGGTGCGGTGATGGGGACGGGGCGGTGGGGTGGGGCGGGACATGGGGGAGGGGGGGGGGGGGAAGAGTGGGCAGAGCCCGCAGTGCTAATGGGGACCACCATGTAGTCTGGTGGATCTGGTTGGGCATGGGAGTTAGCACAATGCTAACATTTCAGCCTTTTACCCCAGCAGTGGTGGCCTTCCTACTAGCCACCGCAGCCCTGGGGGCTGCCCTGTGGTTATACGAGTAGGCGCTGCCCGAGGAGGAGGAGGAAGCTGCAGCAGCGGAGAGTGCAGCAGCGGAGCGTGCCAGAGAGGGACAGGTGGCAAGCCTCCCAGGTTGGAGAGCCGGCTGCCCAACAGGTCGAGGAGGAGGAGGTGCCAAGGGGGTGCCGCACGAGGCCTTGTGTGTGCAGCACCGCCTGTGATTTGAGGACCTGCCGGACCGGGCATGCCGTCGAAGAATCCGGCTGAGCAGAGAGACAGTGCAACATATCTGCCAGATGATGGCACACCTGGCACCGCGAGGGAGGACTCTCACTCCCGATGGCCATCAAGGTGACGGTCGACTTGAATGTTTATGCCACGAGGTCCTTCCAGGCACTGAGTGTGGACCTGTCCGGGATCTCACAGACATCGGTGCACAGGGGCATCTGTGCCGTCATGGAGGCCCTCTATGCCCAGGCAGTTCAATGCATCCATTTCAATGTAGACCGAGCCCACCAGGATGCCCGGGCAGCGAGATTCACCACAATCGCTGGGATGCCCGGGTCCAGGGGGTGATTGACGGGATGCATGGCCCCCAAGGGCAACAGCAGATGACAGGCCATTCTACACATAGCGAAAGGGGATATGTGACCATCAGCTGTGCATCAAACACATCTGCGCCCGACACTCGGGCAGTGTACACAACACCTTCATCTTGGCACACTTGATGATTCCTGACATGTTTGACACGCGCCCCCGGCTAGGGGATTGGCTCCTGGGCGATGACACCTTAGAAGCCCACTTAACTTTATCTACGACAAATCGAATGGCCACCCGGAATCTACTGGCCTCACCAAGGAGACTTCAGCTGGGCACTGTTTAGCATTGGTTCCCGCAAATGGGCACCAAGCGGAACGGCATTTGGGATTGGGGGGGGCTCACCCAGGCAATCTGAGTCCCCCGGGTGGTCAGCCTCTGGGCAGGGTGGAACCCTGGCACTGGTGATGCCACCTGGGCACCTTGACACTGCCAGCCTGGCAACATGGCAGTGCCAGCTGGGCACCTGGTAGTTCCACCTGGGTACCACCCTGTCACTGCCAGGATTTCCAGGTGGCATTGCCTGGCTAGCAGGGGCACTGCCAGGCTGGCATTTTTCCCACAACAGGGATCGGGCCCGGTGGTGCCCTGCCCATGTGTGGTGGGGTGCGGGAGACCATGGGCGTCATTCTCCGATCCCCCGCCGGGTTGGAGAATCGCCGGGGGCTGCCGTGAATCCCGCCCCCGCTGTTTGCCAAAGTCTCCGGCACCGGATATTTGGCGGGGGCGAGAATCGGGCCGCGCCGGTTGGTGGGCCCCCCCCGCTCGATTCTCCGGCCCGGATGGGCCGAAGTCCCGCTGATAAATTGCCTGTCCCGCCGGCGTGGATTAAACCACCTTTTGAATGGCGGGACAAGGCAGCGTGGGCGTGCTCCGGGGTCCTGGGGGGGAGCGCGGGGCGATCTGGCCCGGGAGTGCCCCCACGGTGGCCTGGCCCGCGATCGGGGCCCACCGATCCGCGGGCGGGCCTGTGCCGTGGGGGCACTCTTTCCCTTCCGCCTCCGCCGCGGTCTCCACCATGGCGGAGGCGGAAGAGACTCCCTCCACTTCGCATGCGTGGGAAACTGTCAGCGGCCGCTGACGCTCCCGCGCATGCGCCGCCCGGGGATGTCATTTCCGCGCCAGCTGGCGGGGCAACAAAGGCCGTTTCCGCCAGCTGGCGGGGCGGAAATTCCTCCGGCGTCGGCCTAGCCCCTCAATGTTGGGGCTCGGCCCCCAAAGATGCGGAGCATTCCGCACCTTTGGGGCGGCGCGATGCCCGTCTGATTGGCACCGTTTTGGGCGCCAGTCGGCGGACATCGCGCCGTTTCGGGAGAATTTCGCCCCAGGTTTTGAATGGTAGAATGACTAAGCACAAGAGGTGGCAATTCGGCCCATAATGCCTGTGCGTCTCTTTGAAAGAGATTTCCAATTGCCTTTTGCAAGTTCATGTTGAGCAAAGTACAAGAAATGTTTTCATACAGGAAGCATGGTGCAGTTGAAATAGTTGACTAGCACAGATGCAATTACCTTAATAATCATAGGGTGAAAATTACTTGGCAATCTTAGCACACTTTAAAGTAAATCAAATAGGATAGCAGTGCAATTAAAATAAATGGGTCAATTTTTCTATTAGAGAAGAAGAATTCTGCGTGAGGTCATTTATCATTTGCAAGACTACCTTGCTAAAATCCTTACTATCCCCACTGTTGTTAATATAACATCTGCTCAGACAAGGAGGAACGTAACAGACATTTACAGACGCTGAAAGATGCCCTCGTGTGAACGGGATATGGCGCTCAACTCTTCGATCGACAGTTCCAACGCGCCACAGCAAAAAACAGCAGCGACCTCCTCAGAAGACAAACATGGGACACAACCAACAGAGTACCCTTCGTCGTCCAGTACTTCTCCGGAGCGGAGAAACTACGACATCTTCTTCGCAGCCTTCAACACGTCATCGATGAAGATGAACATCTTGCCAAGGTCATCCCCACACCCCCACTACTTGCCTTCAAACAACCGTGCAACCTCAAACAGACCATTGTTTGCATCAAACTACCCAGCCTTCAGAACAGCGACCACGACACCACACAACCCTGCCATGGCAATCTCTGCAAGACGTGCCAGATTATCGACATGGGTAACACCATTGCACGTGAGAACACCACCCACCAGGTACGCGGTACATACTCGTGCGACTAGGCCAACGTTGTCTACCTCATACACTGCAGGAAAGGATGTCCCGAAGCGTGGTACATTGACGAGACCACGCAGATGCTGCGCCAACGGACGGACGGACATCGCGCGACAATCGCCAGGCAGGAATGTTCCCTTCCAGTCGGGGAACACTTCAGCAGTCAAGGGCATTCAGCCTCTGATCTCCGGGTAAGCGTTCTCCATTTGCGTTGTCAGGACGCGTGACAACGCAAAATCGCCGAGCAGAAACTTGTAGCCAAGTTCCGCACACATGAGTGCGGCCTCAACTGGGACCTTGGATTCATGTCGCATTACATTCATCCCCCACCATCTGGTCTGGGCTTGCGAAATCCTACCAACTGTCCTGGCTTGAGACAATTCACATCTCGTTAACCTGGGGTTACCCCTATCACTGGATCTGTGAAGACTTAATTACCTGCAAATGCTCGCATTCAAAGCATTGTCTTGCATCTTTGACTTTGTCTCTGTATATGTTTCTGGAACTTACCACTTAATTCACCTGAGGAAGGAGCAGCGCTCCGAAAGCTAGTGTTTGAAACAAACCTGTTGGACTTTAACCTGGTGTTATAAGACTTCTTACTGTGCTCACCCCAATCCAACGCCGGCATCTCCATATCATGGTTAATTTAACAGCCTTACCTCTCCAAGCCTCTTCTAATAATGTCCTAAATATTAAAACTAAAACAAAATAGTACATGAACTTGCTCCTGTCACCTTACACATCCTGTATCACACTTCCTGTGTCACATTTCCCCCAATTATCTTTCAAAAAAGCCAAGTAGTGCCACTGCTACTGAGCCCTGAAGGACATATCTGCTATCTTGTGTCGGTTGCAAGAGAAACATCATGAAGCAAAAACCTACCAAACCTCATCTTGGGGCGGCATGGTGGCACAGTGATTAGCACTGCTGCCTTAAAGCACCGAGGATCCTGGTTCAATTCCGACCTCGGGTGACTGTCTCTGTGGAGTTTGTACTTTCTCCCTGTGTCTGCATGTGTTTCCTCCGGGTGCTCCGGTTTCCCCACACAATACAAAGATGTGCAGGTTAGGTAGATTAGCCATGCTAAACCACCCCTTAGTGTCCAAGGTGTGCAGGTTTGGTGGGTTTGTGGGAATGGGGCGGGGGAGTGGGCCTGGGTGGGGTGCTTTCAGTGGGCGGGCGGTTGGTGCAGACTCAATGGACCAAATAGCCTCCTTCTTCACTGTCGGTATTCTGTAATTCTAAACCAATCTACCTGCTGCTGTTGCATCTACCCATGGATATATTAGTAGGAGTGATCACTGCACAGTCCCTGGTGAGACAAAGTCACACACAAAGGACACCCTTCATTGTGTTATGAGGCACTAATCATCTTGCTAAATGGGATAGATTTAAAACAGAACTCGAAGTAGCTAGTTCACCTAGAGATGTATTCTCAATGATGGCACATGTCAGCACATAAGTGCGAAGGACAAAAGCTAAAGCATATGCAACTAGTTCAGTCAGAAGTGCTGACTAGATGATGCATCAGACTCTTCCTTGAAGTCCCAGTATCACAGATGTCCAGTCTTCAGCCAATTTGATTTACTCCACAAGATATCAAGAAATAGCTGAACACATTGGATACTGTGAAGACTGATGCTCCAGATCTAACTGCTCCTCTAGCCAAGCTGTTCCAGTCCAGCTACAGCACTGACATTTATCCCAGAATGTTGAAAATTGCTCAGGTATGCCCATCCCTAAAAAGCAGGATAAATTCCATCCAGCCAATTATTGCCCAATCAATCTTTCAATCATTAGGAAAGTAATGGAGGTGTCCGCAACGGTGCTATCAAAAGGTATATACTCACCGATAACCTCCTCAGTTTAGGTTCCACTCAGACCTAGGCCTCACTGCAGCTTTGGTCCAAACATAGCCAAAAGAGTTGAATTCCATGGGTAAGGTGAGAATGCCTACACTTGACATCAAGGCAACAATGGACCAACAATGTGGCATCAAGGAGCCCTGGTAAATTTGAGGTCAATGGGAATTGGGAAGAAAACCCTTCGTTGGAGCCACATGTAGCGAGGGGAAAGGAAGAGGTTTGTAATTGTTGAATACAAGACCTGATGATTGCAGGTGGAATCATCACCTGCAACTCAAAGCCACCATAACATCTCATTACAAATGCGGCAGCATAAAATCTTTAGTCTGTCATCTCTTACAACCTGGGCGTAATCTAACGGCCCAGTTCTCCACAGGTGCAAATCCCGTCATGGCTGCTAAATCTCTCGAGAGGGTCGAAATGGGATTTGCGCCGGTGTGATCTCGATTTGAGATCATTCCATCCCGTGATGTGGTCAGGTTTATGCCCAGCGAGGTTGCAAAGCTGATTTCCATGCATTTAAATAATGGAGCCTCTCTCCATTCAATAGGACCATGTTTAATCTTGAGCTTACATCCACTTTCCCACCTGCTCCCCTTACCTCTTGATTCCCAGTGTTGCAACCATGGTTGATGTTATTGCTGAGCAAGCCAGATGCCAGAGTGAAGTCTGTCTCACTGATCTAAAATCTTTTTTAAACTGCGAAAATGATTAGGAAGAGCTAAAAAGCATAGGACTCCAGTAACACCTTTAGAATGTTAAAAAAAAATATTAAAAAGAAAATCTTCAGCAGATAAGATGAAAGTTACATGGTTAAAACAGCTAAAACAACCCTCAACAGAAAACATGCTTGGCCAAAAGAGCACAATGAAACTACCTTTTTGGCAATAACCTCTCATAGATTCTTAGCTATAAAAATCCAATAAATATTATCCAAGTCAAGGAATTGTTGCCATTTTAATAAAGGTACACCTCACAACTTCTCAGAATAGAATGGAATAGAATAGAATAGAATACAATATAATTTATAGTGCAGAAGGAGGTCATTCGGCCTATCAAGTCTGCACCAGCCCTTGGAAAGAGCACTCGACCTAAGTCCACACCTCCACCCTATCCCCGTAACACAGTAACCCCACCTAAGCTTTTTGGACACTAAGTGCAATTTAGCATGGCCAATCCACCTAACCCGCACATCTTTGGACTGTGGGAGGAAACCCACCCAGATACGGGGAGAACGTGTAGACCCCGCACGCACAGTGACCCAAGCCGGGAATCGAACATGGGACCCTGGAGCTGTGAAGCAACTGTGCTATACTGTGCTACCGTGCCGCCACTCTTCCACTCTTTTGTAGAATTCCAAAAGGAGGTTCAGAAACAAACTGTTTCCTCAAACGACTCTTCCTGGCTTAACATTGGGTGGCTACCTCCAACTCAAACCTTTCACAGCTTCTCAGCATCCCACACAAAGAGACTGGTAATCATCAGGGCTTTCCCTTATACAACCCCATTCATTTAAATATCCATTTTCTTAAATAGATGAAACGGAGTCATCTCAGGTTCCATTGTCCTTTGAACTCAAATTCTCCAAATATAAAAATCTTCCATGTTTTCTATTTCGCCTTTACTTTTGGGTCAAGAAAATTTAATATCCTTTCCCCTGTTTACTCATGGGACCCCTGTAGGATGTAAATGTTTCTCGTCACCTCGGAACTCCCTTTTGCAATTCAACAGCTGAAAAAACAATTTCCACATTCGTCCTACAATGCAAATTTCAGATCCAAACTACTCGCCTGCAACTCAAAGCCACCATAACCTCTCATTACAAATGCAGCAGCATAAAATCTTTAGTCTGTCATCTCTTACAATCTGGGCATGATCTAACGGCCCAGTTCTCCACGGGTGCAAATCCTGTTATGGCTGCTAAATCTCTCGAGAGGGTCGAAATGGGATTTGCGCCGGTGTGATCAAATTTGAGATCATTCCATCCCGTGATGTGGTCAGGTTTATGCCCAGCGAGGTTGCAAACCTGATTTCAATGCATTTAAATAAATGTTAATATAATTAAAGGGCTTTATACTGTAACGTCCGTCCACGACGTATCCTCCCCCGGCGGTGTGACATCGCGCATGAATCATTACTGGTTTCTAAAAGCGAACACTAGTCGTGATGACCACTACAGGAGTGTGGAGGTGCCTGAAGTGCCCGGAGGTTAAGGGACAAGACTGAGCATTGCCCCTTGGAACCATGGCAATGCCTCTGGCAGTGCCAAGGTGTGCAGGAAGGGACAGTGCCAAGTGGGCTCTGGCAGGAGGGTAACTCTCCTTCATGGGTGGGTACCCCTTATTTGCATGGGGGCGAGGGATGAGGGGAGAGCCTCAATGCCTGCGAGGGTTGGGGGTGATGGCTGTGAAGGTCATGTATCTAATAGTCTTTCCACTGTTCAATTAGCCCTGGCCATACATACATAACACAGTTTTCTTTAACTCCACAGAAAACATAATCACAAAAATATAAAAATATACATCTCATCACACCAGAAAGACCAAAGATCTGTCAACCCCAGCCTTAAATATATTCAATGATGGAATATCCTCCATCATCTACGGTAGAGAATTCCAAAGATTCATAACCCTTTGAATGAAGTAATTTCTCCTCATCTCCGTCCAGAATGATTGGCCTAAGAGACTGTGTCCCTGTGCTTTAGGTTCCTGGATCAGCAGAAAAGAATCTGTGTCCACCATATCAAGCCCTTGGCCAGGAGGACCTGTGCGGCATCCCCCAATCAGTGACACAAAATCGCATCAGGAAGGTGACAGAGCCCATGTCCAGGAGAGTGCAGCAATTCTGCTTGATTCTGGAAAGCCAGATTGCAAGAACATTGGGCTGGATTCTCCGATTGCCAATGCCGAAATCACGTTCCATGATTGGCCAGAGAATGCGAGGCTGAAATCGGGGGGTGGTGCCGTTTTTCAGATGCTCCGCCCCTTCAAAAATGGCATAAGCGCTGAGTATGCCGCACACCATTGGTATGGCCTCAGGACGTCCCCTGAGGCCCTCACCCGATGCTCCGCCCCTGATGGGCCGACTTCCCGACGGCGTTGGTCGCGTGTCCTCAGTTTTCGAGGACCTAGCTTAGCGGCTGCGGAATGTGTCCAGTGCCGCCACAGTCGAAGGGGGGGGCGGGGTGGTGGGGAGCCGTTTTGCTGGCAGGGGTGGAGGCGCCAACATTTTGGTCGTAAGACCAGACGCTTCCTCTGGACATAGCCGCAAAATCGGAGAATCCAGCCCATCTCCAGCAATCAGAGGTTTCCCACAAGTGCAAAGGTCTATTGACTGGGCTTGAGAACTTCCTGGCAATGGCCAATCACACT
This sequence comes from Scyliorhinus torazame, assembly GCF_047496885.1. Taxonomy (NCBI): domain Eukaryota; kingdom Metazoa; phylum Chordata; class Chondrichthyes; order Carcharhiniformes; family Scyliorhinidae; genus Scyliorhinus; species Scyliorhinus torazame. The sequence continues at coordinate 183,414,498 of NC_092709.1, read as the reverse complement.
CATCAATAACAAAGGTTTCCACTCTTTGAAATGCAGCTGGTATGTGACAAATCCTTCATGTTTGTGCTCGGTTCCCAGGGAGCTCTCACAATGCCTACATTCCGAACAACTCCGAGGTGCCACAAGGTTTTCAGGACTTTGGTGATTGCAGGGCTTGCTCCTTGGGATAAGGGATACCCCAAAAGACCTGGATCATTATGCCAGCTCACTGTCCACAAAGTGCTGCTAAGGAGAGGCATAATGCTGCCTCAAGGTCCACAATTGAGTAGATGATAGGGCTCCTAAAGATGAGGTTCAAATGTTTGGACCACTCCAGCGGTGCTCTCCAATACTCACTCACCTGATGATCGATCTGCTGTACCCTGCATAACCTCTTGCTACTAAGGCTTGCCTCTTGCCTGAGAGAAACATGAAAAACCAAAAAATCTCTTCCAAAGATGAAAATGGTGAAGGAGATAGTGATGATGAGGGTCAGGATGTTGGGAAGGCATATGCAGAGGCCTTGGAAGGGTATGACGTGACAGGCAGGGCTGTGGCAATCTGGTAACTAACAGTTTGCAGGCAGAATAAGCTGCTGAGACATTTCCTTTACTGTTTGGTTTTCTATCCTCTGCTGGTTGCAGCCCAACTTTTTTTTGGTAACAGACGAGAGACTACCTTGATTTCTGATCACGGAATTAAATTGTACCACTTAACACTTAACGTCTACCCTGCTGGTGATTTGATTCTTTGCCTGCGCTAAACTGTGCTGACATACAGAGCTCTGACGCTAAATGTGCGTATTAGACCCAGCAAAGCATTCCATTCTCTCGTGACCTTGGGTTCCTATAAGTAGAATTTAGATATTTTATCTGCACAAATCCATACGCATGGCAACTTGGAAGCAATATAAAATCTAATCTTGACTGAGATGCATTGATGTCACCCTCACACTTACTCCGAATGGGGTAGCAGGCCATAGCAGAAAGCTTTATCAGTCAGTACCCATGTATCTAGGTCTACAGTGAGGAGGTGATGAGGAGCACAAACACCATTTTGCACCTTGAGATTGCTCTAAAATGCAGATTGATCATGGAAGATCATGGGCGCGATTCTCCACTCCCGCGCCGAAGTGGCCGCGCCATCGTGAACGCCGTCGAGGTTCACGACAAAGCGAAACGGACCCGATCCCGACCGATTCAGGGCCCGAAAATGGGCTAGGATCGGGGCCGCAAGAACCTCGGGGGGGCGTGCCGCAAAGGCCGCATCGTCACCGCGCGACGCCCGAATTTCGCAGCGCTGCGTCATAAATTGCGCGATCCGCGCACAGAGGACCCGGAGGAGAAGAGAGGAGATGGCTGAGCCCCGAAGAGCCGCACCGAGGTTCCGGGACACGGACCTGGACACCCTGGTGGATGAGGTGGAACGGAGAAGGGGCACCCTCTGCCCAAGACGTGGGCACCGCCAGCCATCCAGCGTGGTGAGGCGCGGCTGGCGGGAGGTGGGCACCGCAGTCAGTGCTGTGGGGCAGACCCCCCGGAAGGGGAGCAGTGCTGCAAGAAGCTGCACGACCTCACCCGGGCTGCCAGGGTAAGTGCCATGAGGGTGCCCCAGGCCCCCCCCCCCCCCCCACCGGCACTGCTGCCGGGGGGGGGGGTGGTTGGGAGTGTTGGGGGGGGGGGGGGCATCAGGGGCGATGTTGGGGGGGGGTCAGGGGGGTTTGGGGGGGTCACGATGCCCAACTATCTACTCGACCCACATGAGCCCCGGGACCACCCCTGGAGGGAAGCCATGGCGTGCTGTCTCCTGAACCAGCAATAATGTTGTCTATACCTGCAAGCCCTGATGATACCCGCCTAATGGTGATGCTTTATCCACCCCCCCCCCCCACCCCCACCCCCCACCTCCCCCCAGGACAAGCCAGGGCACAACCAGCTGGAGCGCATGAGAACTGGAGGGCGTTCTCCGGTCCTGCACCCCCTAACTGCGCACGAGCAGAGGGCCCTGGACCTCGCTGGGGGATCCGCCACCCGGGAGGTCGCGCCATGCCAGGTTGGAGGCGCAGAAGCAAGTGAGAGAACCCTGCATGTCCTCTCCACCCCCAACCCGTCATCGCCCCCCTCACACTCTGGCCACTGCATCCCCGATCCCATACCCCCTCACACTCTGGCCACTGCACACTCGATCCCATCCCCCCTCACACTCTGACCACTGCACCCCCGATCCCATCCTCCCTCACTCTCTGGCCACTGCACCCCAGATCCCATCCCCCTCACACTCTGGCCACTGCACCCCCGATCCCATCCCCCCTCACACTGTGCACCCACCACCATACACCCGTGTCTAACGAACCCCAAATTTTTTATGTTCCCCAGGGCCATCCGCCGAACCTTCAGGGACGTCTCGCCCAGGAAGCAGCGCAACGCCGCCCACCACAACTGCACCCAGAGACGCACGCCAGAGGTTGGCAGTTGGTTGGACAGGAGGGCAGACCTCACAGTCTGGGACACAGGACCAGAACGCTGAGACCACCACGACAGACTTTAGTCAGGGGCACGGGGTGGACAGTAATGCCGAAGCCCACATCACGGCCACACACCCGCTGGATCGAACTGGAGGTCAAGACGACATGGCCCGCATGGAGCTTGCGCCGGGCCATGAGGGGGAACAATACACACCAGTCTTCTTGACGGATGATGACCTCGAGCTTGCGGCACTGCTGTCTCCCACACCGTTCACCATCGCAGAGACACTCACCTCGGTTGGGCATATAAGTTATGAGGCTCCCAGGTCACTGTCTGGTGCGCACCCCACAGCCGAACCGGTACAGCAGGTGGAGTTTGGAGCAGCCGAGGGGCTGGACGGTCGGAGGGCAGCCCAGGCCCAGCAACCAGCTGCCACCCAGACGGTTCCCGGGTTCCTGGATGTAATTGACCCACCCGGACAACCGGTGCGTGTGGACACCCAGGGACTGAGTAACGGGATGAGGGCCATCTTCCAGGACCTGCACACGCAGCTGGAGGAGTCTATCCGCGTCCAGGAGCAGGGAGTGGGGCCGCTCATCGCAGCCACCCAAGCCGACACCGCATGGGTGGCATCCGCGGTGGAGGCAATGGGTGAAGGGGTTTCGGCCATGGGTCAGGTTCTGCAAGGCGTTGGGCTTCACGTGCACGCGTCATCCATGGCCCAGGAGAGGGCTGCCCTCTCACAGGCAGCCATCTCACAGAGCCAACACGACATTGCCTCCGCTCTCCGGGCCCTGGCTGAGTCTCACCATGCCATGGCCCGGCCCCAGCAAGCGATGGCACAGTCCCAGCAGTCGGTTACGGAGAGCATTGACCGCCTGGCGCACGTGATGGATGGCGTCGCGCACTCACAGGTCGAGATCGCACAGACCTTGGCAGGAATGTGGCACTCCCTGGGCCCCGTCTCGGCGAACATTCGGACCGTGGTCGATACCACTGCAGGCCTCCAGGACTGGCAGCGCCAGGTGTCGGGGGTGCGACGGGGCATGTCTCCGAGCGCATCTCCATCCCACAGTGAGGCCACCGGGCTCCCCGAGGGAGGAGGAGGTTCTGGGGCCCGTCCCGGTAGCTCCATCAAGGGACGTCCCGGTACACTCGGCCTCCCCCCGTTCCATCCCTGGCGCATCTGGTGGGGAGCGGGCAGGTCAGGGTGGCACCACGCCATCCAGCACGCCCGCAGAGCAGCCTGGCCCATCGAAACTGGGCCGCCCCAGGAAACGTGTGCCGACGGGGAGCCATGTCGAAGGGCGTGATTCACAGCAGTCCACCTCCACTCCTGCTGTACCATCTGGGAACACACCTAGACGTAGTGGTAGGGCCCGTAAGGCAAAGTCGTTAGGCACGTAATAAATTGGCACGGATGCAGGGCACAGTCTAGTTGTAATGGGTAGGGCACCTATGTTTACCACACGAATAAACGCACTGTTAAATTTGACTTGTAAGACTGTGTGCTATGTCCGGTGCCAGGGGGCACGTGAGGGTGCCCGATTGGCGTAGTGGTATACGAGCCGTTCAAGGTCTGTTCCGGATGTGCTGACTCTCCCGCCCCCCCCCCCCCCCCCTCCCGCCCTCCCATAATCGGACACCGTTGTCCTCGGTACACCGACGCCAGCCACCCCATCGGCATGTGGTGAAATATCCGTGACGAAGGCTGTGACCACCGGAGTGCATGGTTCAGCTATAGCCATGAGTCAGACCTCGGCTGGTGAATCTGAGCACACAGCTCATCGCAGAGCGGGCTGTCATCATTCAACATGGCACTGATCACACTCGCTTACACAATCATCAATGTTGTGCTATCCCGTAGTGCCGCAGTGGTAAGGTGATGTGGAATTGTTGCCGTGAACGCGGTGTGGGTGCGGGGTGGGGGGGGGGTGGTGGGCGCTGTGTGGTGCCCGTGTACAGGAGTGACGGTGCAAGTGGCAGTGTTCAGCGAATCCCACCCCCACAGTGCGTGAACCGTGCGGCCACCAACGCGTCGCGTGCCCGCTGTCCGCGGCGGTGCCGTCGCGCAGCCTCCTGGACGTAACGAGCAGCCGGGCAGTGTCTACGACCCGCGCCCCTCCCCCCACCCTGATGCGCCCCATCATCCTCATCCTCCGCATCCTCCTCTTCCCCATTCTCCTCATTTGCGTTGACTCTGGTGCCGTCGGGTCCTCCCTCCGGCTCCTCCACCAGGTCATCTCCCCTCTGCATGGCAATGTTGTGCAGCGCACAGCAGACCACAACATTGCGACCGACCCTGTTGGGTTGGTACTGCAGGGCCCCTCCTGATCGGTCCAGGCATCTGAAGCGCATCTTCAGCAGCCCGAAGCACCGCTCCACCACACCCCTGGTTGCTGCATGTGCCTCGTTGTATAGGCTCTCCGCGTTGGTGTGAGGCCTCCGTATTGGCGTCAGCAGCCATGACCTCAATGGATAGCCCCTGTCACCCAGCAACCAGCCCCTCAGCCGGGGGGGGGGGATCCATCGAACATTGCGGGGATGAACAACTGTGCCAGAATGTAGGCGTCATGCACACTGCCGGAGTACTTTGCACACACGTGCATGATCTTCATGTGGGGGTCGCACACCACCTGAATGTTCATGGAGTATGCGCCCTTCCTGTTCATGAACACGTCCCTGCTGTCTGCAGGCGGGCGCATGGGGACGTGCACACCATCGATGACACCCTGGACCATCGGTATCCCGGCCACCTTGGCGAATCCACATGCCCGTGCTTCCTGCTGTGCTCGGTCCTCGGGGAATTGAATGTACCTGTCCGCGATGGCGTACAAGGCGTCAGTGACGGCCCTGATGCACCTGTGGACCGATGCCTGTGATATCCCGGATAGGTCCCCGCTCGGCGCCTGGAAGGAACCGGTCGCATAGAAGTTTAGGGCCACCGTCACCTTGACGGAGACTGGTATCGCGTGTCCTCCTCCCATTCCACATGGTGCGAGGTGCGCCACGAGCTGGCATATATGTGCGACCGTCTCCCTTCTGAACCGTAGTCTCCTCCTGCATGTGATGTTCGTTAGGGCCTCGAACGACATTCTGTCACGGTACACCCTTGGCCTTGCTGGACGCCTGTGGCGCCCTGGCACCACCATCAGTGGATCCTCCTGCTCCTCCTCCTGCTCCCCCCCACAAGCACTTCCTCTGCATTCCTCGCCGTCTGGCGGTCAATGGTCCCCTCAGCATCCCCCTGTACATTCGGGTTCTGAGCGCCTGCGGCTTGCGCGGCGATGACGGACCATTCCGCGGCCATCCCCTCTGCTGCACTGGCGACCGCTGCATCTGCAGCCACTGTGGGCCGTCCGACTCTATGCTGCCGGATGGCAAACTCCAGAGTTGCTGCTCCAACCACGGCAGTGAACATCGCTGTCTGGTTGGCACACATGGTGACCTGCAGGATGGTGTTGGGGGGCAGAGAAACGACATGTTACACGGAGGTTCTTCCACACCTCGTCAGCCGGGCTGCATGGGATACCTGTGTGCCCCGGTGGCCTGGTCGCGCTGCAGACACGCAGCCAGCCTAACACCTGGTCACTGTCTGCGCCCAACGGTCACTTCACACCGTACTGCTCACCAGTGTGCCACTCTCCTGTGCCCATCAGCCACACGCACCCTGCGGCCGTGTCCTTGTCACCGTCCTGCCATATCAGGGCGGCTGACCTGTGGCATCCGTGGATGGACGATACCATCCACACTCTCCCTCACCCCTCTCCCACCTGCACGCCGCTCCCTCATCCCCCCTCTCCCACCTGCACGCTCTCCCACCCACCCTCCCACCTGTACCCTCCCACCTGCACGCTCTCCCCCCCTCCCACCTGCACGCTCTCCCACCCCCCCTCCCACCTGCACGCTCTCCCACCCCCTCCCACCTGCAAGCTCTCCCACCCCCCCCACCTGCACACACTCCCGCACCCCCTCCCACCTGCACGCTCTCCCACCCCCTCCCACCTGCACGCTCTCCCACCCCCCCTGCCACCTGCACGCTCTCCAACCCCCCCCCCCCCCCCCACCTGCACGCTCCCCCCCCCCCCCCACCTGCACACTCTCCCGCACCCCCCTTTGGCTGCAGCCTTCTCGGGTAAGCCGTCTCCAGGCGCTGTGGAACAGTCCGCTCACCTCCTCCCTGCTCAGCGTCAGCCAGCACGACTGGCTGACGACTTTAAAAAGCAGATGTGAACGGCGACGGCGTGAACTGGGGTCACGCCGTCGGGACTTCGGCCCACCCGGGCCTGAGAATAGCAGGGGTGCCGGAGAATCGCCGTTTTGGGTGTCTCGGGCGATTCTCCGGCCTGCACAGCGCGGAGCTCGACGGGGCCGTTCCCGCCGCTTGGGAGAATCGCGGGAGGGCGTCGGACCGGCGTCGCGGGAAATTTTGGCGGCCCAGGCGATTCTCCCAACCGGCGCGGGAGTGGAGAATTGCGCCCCATGTTCCTAGCTCCCTGATCACCACTCGCCTATAGTAAACTCATATTCCTTTGTCCCCTGCTTGGGTCAGACAGGATACAGATGGTGCACCTTCATCTGTAGTCTGAGCAAGGAACAGGGATGAAGCTGAAATAAAAAAGAGAACCAGAACTTGTATGTATATAGTGCATGTCTGAGAAATGTCCCAAATCCCTTGGGTCGAACAAATTGCATTGTGCTTTACTATTCTTGTGAAAATGTGGCAGCCGTTTTACACCCCATAAATGGAATGACCAGTTAATCCATTTTTGTGGTAGTGCTGCCTCTGAGTAAGAGTTTAGAGGTGATAGCTTCAGTGTTGCCTGTCATGATATTCAAACACACACATCATGATGGACACACCAACAGGCAAATCAGAGCACACAACACCACAACCAATCACACACAAGAACACCAACCACATAAAAAGCACGAGCACGACACCTAGTGGTCAGTAGGTCTGGGGACAAAGACACGGACAAGACCTGTTACAAAATCACAAACAGGGAATCCCCACGTGCAGAGTGTCAAGACAAAACTGTACATAGTAAGTTTAAATAAAATAGCGTTGTACCATATACAACCGTGTTGGCTCATCTGTGTGTCAGAACACCCAACACCACATGGTACAGGAGTGGATCGATACCTGCCAACTAACCTGCCATTCTGGACATGGACCGCACCGACAAACCGCAGCCGTTGCAAGTCGCGGGGAACCTAGGTACCAATTGGAAGCTCTTCAGGCAGCGATTTGACCTGTACATCCGAGCCACCGAAAAACAGAGTGCCTCGGATGAAACGAAGATTGCAATGCTCCTCTTCTACGCAGGTCAGCATGCCCTCGACGTCTTCAACTCACTGGTGTTCGAAGAAGGCGAAAACCAATCCAAATATGACACGGTCATCCTCAAACTGGACCAGCACTTTAAAGTTGAAGTAAATGAAAGTTTTGAAAGATACCTCTTTCAGCAACGCCTGCAAGGTAAGGAGGAGCTTTTTCAACCCTTTTTGACGCACCTCCGGATTCTAGCGCAGTCCTGCGGTTACGGCACCACCACAGAGTCCATGATCAGGGACCAGATTGTTTTTGGCGTTGCCTCTAGTGGCCTACGCCAGCAGCTTCTTAAAATAAAAAGCCTCACCTTAGCATCTGCTGTGGAAGCCTGTGTCCTCCACGAAAATGCTACCTGCCGTTTTGCCCGATTTCAGGCGTCCGAGTTGGCACGGAGGGGGTCCCCAGCCGTCGAATCGGCAAGCCAGGCCGCCCACGACGTCGAACGCATCCAGGCCGTCGATTACTTCCCGACCCACGGCCCGGACGACAGCGGCCGCTTCCCGCGCTTTTCGCGGTCTCCCGCGCTGGTGCGCGCCAAAAATAACGGCCACATCGAGGGACGCACTGCGCAGGCGCGCCCACCGCAAGATCACACTGCGCATGCGCAGTGGCGCAACGAACGCCGTGACGTCATGACGTGCGGCAATTGTGGAGCTCTACATTTAAAAGGGCAATGTCCTGCAAAAAACCGACAGTGCCTCAGATGTGGCAAGATGGGCCACTACGCTGCCCACTGTCGTTCGGCTCAACCCATGGATCCGGCACATCCCCGACAATCTCGCAGACAAGTCAGGACCGTCCAGCCCACGCATCAAGACTTCCAGTTAAGTGATGCAGATGACCAGGATGCCTTCCGCGTTTCCGTCATCGATGTCAACAAGGTCAATGCCATCAATCCAGCCGATGAGTGGTGTGCCACCCTGACGGTCAACCGATCGCGCGTCACCTTCCGTCTGGACACCGGCGCATCCGCCAACCTGATTGCATATTCTGCAGTCCAGGCCATGAAGGTCAAACCACCCATCACGCCATCCCGGCTCAAGATGGTTGACTATAACGGGAACGTCATCCCGTCCATAGGATCTTGCCAGCTACAGGTAACTCACAAGATGCACATGGCCACACTCCCCTTCGAAGTTGTCGGCTCATCAAAAGACTCGTTACTGGGCGCACAGGCGTGTAAGGTCCTTCACCTGGTACAGCGCATTATGTCTCTCTCTCCAGATGAGATATCCGACTTCCCGGATGCTGAGTTCCACGCAAATCTCCATTCCCTCCTTGCTCACAACCAGGAGGTTTTTGAAGGCATGGGGACATTGCCATACATATACAAGATTCGACTCAAACCGGACGCCATCCCTGTCGTTCACGCACCTCGCAGGGTTCCTGCGCCACTCAAAGACCGCCTCAAGTTACAACTGCAGGATCTTCAGGACCAAGGGGTCCTATCCAGGGTCACGGAGCCCACGCCATGGGTCAGCTCCATGGTCTGTGTAAAGAAGCCCTCTGGCGAGCTCCGCATATGTATAGATCCTAAAGATCTGAATAACAACATCATGCGGGAACACTATCCCATCCCGAAACGAGAGGACCTCACCAGCGAGATGGCGCAAGCCAAAATATTCACCAAATTGGATGCGTCCAAAGGATTTTGGCAGATCCAACTGGACCCGGCCAGCCGAAGACTATGCACATTCAACACCCCTTTTGGCAGATTCTGCTACAACCGGATGCCATTCGGCATCATTTCAGCATCTGAAGTTTTCCACCGCATTATGGAGCAGATGATGGAAGGCATCGAAGGGGTACCTGTATATGTGGACGATATCATCATTTGGTCCACCACTCCGCAGGAACACATGCATCGTCTACGACGTGTCTTCACCCGCATACGACAAACTGGCCTGCGTCTCAACCGTGCGAAGTGTGCCTTCGGCCAGACAGAGCTGAAATTCCTCGGGGACCACATCTCACGGTCAGGGGTCCGTCCCGATGCAGACAAAGTTAGCGCCATCACAGCCATGCCACGGCCGGCTGACAAGAAGGCTGTCCTAAGATTCCTGGGCATGGTCAACTTCCTTGGGAAGTTCATTCCCAACCTGGCTTCTCATACAACGAATATGCGCCATCTCGTAAAAAAATCGACAGAATTCAACTGGCACCAATAGCATCATCGGGAATGGGAGGAGCTCAAGCACAAACTGGTCACAGCACCAGTGCTGGCGTTCTTTGACACGACTCGCCCTACAAAGATCTCAACAGACGCCAGCCAATCTGGTATTGGAGCGGTACTCCTGCAAAAAGACAGCACGTCGTCATGGGCCCCGGTTGCATATGCTTCACGAGCCATGACCCCTACCGAACAGCGCTACGCGCAAATAGAAAAAGAATGCCTGGGCTTGTTAACTGGACTGGACAAGTTCCACGACTATGTGTATGGCCTGCCACGATTTACGGTTGAAACTGACCACCGCCCCCTGGTCAACATCATTAACAAAGACCAGAAAGACATGACCCCTCGCCTCCAGCGCATCTTACTTAAACTCAGGAGGTATGATTTCGAACTGATCTACACTCCGGGGAAGGATCTCATCGTGGCGGACACTCTCTCCCGAGCAGTGAGCACACCACCAGATGCGGAGGGGTTCGTGCGTCAAATTGAGGCACACGTAACTCTGACAGCAGCAAATCTGCCAGCTGATGATCCTAGTCTGGCCCACATACGCGCAGAGACGGCGACTGACCCCCTTCTGCAGCGAGTGATGCACCACATGACGGAAGGGTGGCTCAAAGGGCAGTGCCCCCAGTTTTATAATGTGCGAGATGACCTTACCAACATAGACGGGGTCCTTATGAAATTAGACAGGATCGTTATTCCGCACAGCATGCGCCAGATGATTCTTCATCAACTACACGAAGGCCACTTGGGCGTCGAAAAATGCAGACGAAGGGCCCGAGAGGCGGTATATTGGCCGGGTATTAATGAAGACATAGCCAACATGGTGCTCAACTGCACAACCTGTCAGAGGTTTCAGCCGGCGCATCCTCCGGAGACGCTTCTACCACACAAGATGGTGACGTCCCCCTGGGCGAAGGTGGGTGTTGACCTATTTCACGCGCTCGGCAGAGATTACATCGTTATTATAGACTACTTCTCAAACTACCCGGAAGTCATGCCTCTCCATGATCTGACGTCGTCCGCAGTCATTGGGGCCTGCAAGGAAACATTTGCTCGCCATGGCATTCCAAGGACTGTCATGTCAGACAATGGACCCTGTTTCGCCAGCCGTGAATGGTCGTCCTTTGCCGCAGCATATGGTTTCACTCATGTGACATCCAGCCCTCTACATCCACAATCGAACGGGAAGGCTGAAAAGGGTGTCCACATCGCCAAGCGGCTCCTGTGCAAGGCGGCTGCTGCCGGATCGGACTTTAACCTCGCCTTGCTGGCCTATCGATCGGCCCCGCTATCCACGGGTCTCTCGCCAGCGCAGCTACTAATGGGTCGCTCCCTCAGGACGACGGTACCTTCCATCCTGGCACCAACAACAGACCATGAGACGGTTCTTCGGAACATGCAAATGCAGCGTGATCGCCAGAAAAGTCGGTACGACACACGAGCGACGGACCTGCCCCCCCTGTCCTCCGGAGACAAAGTACGCGTCCATCAACCGTATGGTGGCTGGTCAGCATCGGCCGAAGTCCTCCGACAAGTGGCTCCCCGCTCGTTCCTGGTTCGCATGCCGGATGGTTCAGTGCGTCGCCGCAATCGGCGCGCCCTTCGCCGACTTCCACGCTCACAGCCACACAGTACGCACACGCCAGATCCTCAACAGGCTTCCGAGGATGACTTTGTGGAGCTGCCGCACATCACGCCCTTTCCATCGCCACCCATGGCCATGCCTGCACAGCAGCCGGTGGTTCTTGATCCACCCTTGAGGCGGTCAACCCGAACTCGTCACAAGCCCATTAGACTGGACTTATAATACCGTTCATATGTCTAACAAGTTGCACAATTTTACATGATAACCTGTTGTTGTTTATCGTTCCAGATATCGTCTGACTGGACAACTGTTCAAGTTTTTTTTTTCTCTCGTTCGCATTCATGTTATGTTATGGTACAACTTGGTTCATGTGACGCACCCGACATCGCCCCATGTAAATAGTTCCGTCATATGCACATGCTGTACACGACACACACACACTCTTAGATGCACTCACGACACGATCATATTTATTACCACGTAGGCACATATCTTTGTAAAAAGGGGGGATGTCATGATATTCAAACACACACATCATGATGGACACACCAACAGGCAAATCAGAGCACACAACACCACAACCAATCACACACAAGAACACCAACCACATAAAAAGCACGAGCACGACACCTGGTGGTCAGTAGGTCTGGGGACAAAGACACGGAGAAGAGCTGTTACAAAATCACAAACAGGGAATCCCCACGTGCAGAGTGTCAAGACAAAACTGTACATAGTAAGTTTAAATAAAATAGCGTTGTACCATATACAACCGTGTTGGCTCATCTGTGTGTCAGAACACCCAACACCACATTGCCTATGTTAAGAAAAGTACTGGCTCATTTATAACTTGGTGTCAGAAAGGCACTTAGATGCCTACTGACCTTTTTAAATGTGGAGGTATGTGTTTCCCAGCAATTTTCAAAATCATTAACTGTACAGCACACACAAGATTTGCTTCTCTCACAGATTTACATTTAAGCTAACATTTAATATAAATAGATCAATTAAAACAATTCCACAATTTGCAACAAGACGTGCAATCAAAGCTAATTTAAATTCATGTGAGATACTAATGGAAACAATGCTGTTTAGCTGGGGCAGATCAAGGGTCCAGATTTGAATCAAATTAGCTGCTTTTATTAATTTCAAACAAATTGGGATTTTTATTTTATTAAATGTGTAACGAATACCACGGCAGCCAATGAAGGGTTTAGAATGAACCACTGACAGTAAACCATGTCATTCTATTACACATTTATTCATGTTGCTGTCTGCTTGTTCACAGAATCAGAGAATTGTTTTGGCGCAGAAAGGCCAATTTGCCCACTATGTCTGCACTGGCTCTCTAACCGAACAACAAACATAGTGCCATTCCCCTGCCCTTTCCTGTACCCCTGCACATTACTTGAATAGAAACAATCATCTAGTGCCCTCTTGAATGCCTCAATTGAACCTTCCTCCACCACACTTCCAGACGATGCATTCCAGACCCGAACCACTTGTGTGAAAAAGCTTTTCCTCACATCGCATTGGTTTTCTTTGCAAACCTCTTTAAATTTGTGCTCTCTTGTTCTTGATCCTTTTACGAGCGGGAATAGTTTCACCATGTCTACGCTGTCCAGTCCCCTCATGATTTTGTTCCCCTGTTGTGTAATGATTTGTGCCATAAATTATACTGTACACAATTATATTCCACTTGTGTATTTCTCAAAATTAAGACCAATAATCTGTAGAATATTTGTGAAATGGATGTTGAAATAAAATGTATTTTTGCTGAGGAAATGTTGGGAAAAGAAAAGTCCTCATCGCCCCATAAAAATACTGGCCAGAATTCTCCGGCCGTTGTGATTCACTTTTCCCACCAGCAGAGCACCCCTATCCCGCGGGTTTCCCAGCGGCGTGGGTTGACTACAATGAGAAATTCCATTGACAAGCGGCGGGCAGACAGAATTCTGTTGCCAGCGAATGACAGGCCGTAGAGAACACGCGACTGGGGGATCGGGGAATCCCGCCCACTGTATATTGGCGTTTCCAAAAGTAATTTATTCCAGGATTATGCAGAGTATATGAGTACTCAACAAAGAGATTACAGAACAATCATTTGCACAGAAAATATGTAATTTTGTTGAAAATGCCCCCAAACTTATAAGTAGCCTAACGTCATATTATTAGCACTGTAACTAACGGTCTTACATTAAGAAGTCTCATAGCAGCCATGCTTGTCACCAAACAAATGTGCAACATTATTACTGGACAAATTATTTCCAAATCAGTGTGGCATTTTTATTTTCTCCACTCTTGTATCTACTACTTGATAAAGCAATGTCTAAAAGAAATGTGAATTTGAATGCCGCTTGAACTGTACTTTGCTGACCTGATAAATCGTACTGTATCATAATAGGACACAATGTCCCACACATTGTAATTGCCTCTTCAGCTACACAAGGACACTTCACAACATCCATTCATGTCACATGATACGGGGAAATAAAATCACAGAATTATCCGTTTAAATGAAAGTATAAGCTATTTGCTATTACATTTTCCATTGAGGCCAAGACCATGGCTTGGATTTATGCCATAACAGACAGCGTTCTACTCTGGTGAAAATGGCAGAAGTGACTGGAATCGAGAAGTCTTGCCATCGAATACAGCACCTACCACTTTCAAGAGGGTTGGAATGGGCCCAGGTTGGAATTTTCTGAGGCAACTGCTCATAGAAATCAGCAGCTGTCCCCATCATATGTGATTCTGGTATTATAGATGTGCAGATTAAACGTAGTAGGAGCAGGTTTGAACTCTGTGGATTCATTTGCATAGCTAGGACATCCCTTTGGAGAGGGAATGTGCCGTTTCGGATCTCGTCCAGTCCTGTGGAGGTCAGGTGCCTTTTAGGAATTCTAAAAGTAGCCAAGAATATGTGTAAAAAGTGCACAAATTCATTGGAACTGTGAATCTCACTGGAACAATCAAAAACAACTGTCAAAGTGTCAAGTTGAACCATGAAAGGGAGCTGTCAAGGTATTTAAAATTCCATGCCCTCTAATTCTTTGAAGTAACTATCTGGAGTGTATTAGGTACACTATTCAAATCTGCAGCCTGGTGTCCCTCCCCCCAATCCCCAATTAAATTTGAAAATAAACATTGTGCATTATGAATAAAAAATCTACATTTATGAATATAGATTTTTTTTTACATTAAAAAGGAGAATATGGTGATAATTATTGTACATTAGTTAATACTGGATAATATTATTTGATATCACGGGATTGATTTAGCCTAAAGGGGTAAGACATAACAGGAGAGCTCCAAGCTGTAGTGTCCTCTTCTTGCTCCATGTGGGACACCAGGAATGTTTCCAGTTCCTAGGACCAGCATGTGTGCAGGAAATGTCTTGAGCTGTAAGTCCTGGAAGCCCGAGTTTCAGAACTGGAGCGAGGTCTGGGGACACTGTGGAGATGGAGAGTATAGTGGATAGCATGTATTGAGTGGTGGTCACATCGCAGGCAGGAAGGGAATGGGTGGCCACCAGGCAGAGCAAGAGGGCTAGTCAGGCAGTGCAGGGAGCTTCTGTGGCCATTCCCCTGCAAAACAAATATACCGTTTTGGATACTGTTGGCGGGGGGGAGGGAGGGGGCTCTCTCGGGGGACAGCAACAGCAGCTAAGCCTGTAGCATCACAGTTGACAATGCTCACTCCCTCCCTCACCCCCTGACAATGCTCACTCCCTCACTCACCCCCTGAGAATCCTCACTCCCTCCCTCACCCCCTGATAATCCTCACCCCCTCCCTTACCCCCTGACAATGGTCAGCCCCTCCCTCACGCCCAGGCAATGGTCACTCTCTCCCTCACCCCTGCCAATGGTCAGGCCCTCCCTCACCCCCTGATCGGCGCTGACGCAATGGGCCGAATGGCCTCTTTCCATGCTGTAAAACTCTATGACTTCATTCTGAATGTTCGCTACTGTTCATTAATGGCCTGTAACCTCTGGGTTCCCCAGTATCGGATTTGGGGGATACCCAAAAGATTGGAATCCCTCTTGGAACTTCCCAAGTAAGAGTTTGTTTGGAAATTGACAAGAAGTGTAACTTCTCCTGAACAATTGTGCCAATTTTGGATGGTTCCACCAGGGTTACATTAATAGTTATTCCCAAAATGTTAGAAGAATTAAAACCTCTTTTAGTTTCTGGGGAATGATTGAAAACACTCAGACCAATCACTCCACAGGACCCCACCCTCCCCACCCCACAACCTGAAGACACACGCCCCCATAACCCCCCCCCTCCCCCAGTAACCTCCCAGGGCACACCCCCTCCCCCGACTACCCAACCCACACGATATTCCATACCCCCTCTTCCCCCACTTGGCGGCCTAACTTTCATTCCCGTCCCAACCATGGGTACGGAATAGTAATCCGATGGTGATTGCCAGTCCGAGTAGGTTACGGTCCATCATACGACTCATATGATGTAATACAAGGGGCAGATTCTCCGTTTGTGAGACTAAGTGTTGATGCCGGCGCAGAATTTGTGGAGTTCCACAACAGCAAAACCGCCGCCGCACCTGGATTGATTCTGCTGCTGTTAAGGGGCTAGCACTGACACCACGCGGAACACAATCAAATCCAATTAAAAATGGTGCAGGGTTTGCCAGTTTTGTGATTGACACTCAGGAGGCTGACAAGCTGCAGCCGCATATACACACTTCACTCCCCACACACACCACCCAGCCAGCAAGATGGCAGCAAGGAGAGCGGCCCAAGATTCACGGATGCCGAGCTGGAGACCGTCCTGGATGCTGTGGAGGAGAAGCAGATGACCATGTACCCTGGCCCAGGAAGGAGGCTGCCAGCCACCGCCATTCACCATGCCTGGCCGAAGGTGGTAGAGGCGGTCAGTGCCACCGGTAACACCACACGGAGCGGACAGCAGTGCCAGAAAAACCTGCGAGACCTCCTCAGGACGGCCAGGGTGAGTCGGCAGCACTGTGCCCCTGGCACCAACCCCCCTCCCACACACCCATAACCCTCCAACCTCCCCCACCCGGAGGGCGGGTGAACCTCCATTCTGTACCACATGCCGGCCCCCAGACTGTATGTCATGGATGGTGCCCTGGCCACTGAGGCCCCCTCCCGCCCAAGAAAAGGCTGTTCACAACCGCCGGGAGCAGGAGAAGAACATAGAACATAGAAAATACAGCACAGAACAGGCCCTTCGGCCCACGATGTTGTGCCGAACCTTTGTCCTAGATTAATCATAGATTATCATTGAATTTACAGTGCAGAAGGAGGCCATTCGGCCCTTTGAGTCTGCACCGGCTCTTGGAAAGAGCACCCTACCCAAACTCAACACCTCCACCCAACACCAAGGGCAATTTGGACATTAAGGGCAATTTATCATTGGCCAATTCACCTAACCCGCACATCTTTGGACTGTGGGAGGAAACCGGAGCACCCGGAGGAGACCCACGCAGACACGGGGAGGACGTGCAGACTCCGCACAGACAGTGACCTAAGCCGGAATCGAACCTGGGACCCTGGAGCTGTGAAGCAATTGTGCTATCCACAATGCTACCGTGCTGCCCTTGAGAACAAATAAATCTACACTATATCATTTTACCGTAATCCATGTACCTATCCAATAGCTGCTTGAAGGTCCCTAATATTTCCGACTCAACTACTTCCACAGGCAGTGCATTCCATGCCCCCACTACTCTCTGGGTAAAGAACCTACCTCTGATATCCCTCCTATATCTTCCACCTTTCACCTTAAATTTATGTCCCCTTGTAATGGTTTGTTCCACCCGGGGAAAAAGTCTCTGACTGTCTACTCTATCTATTCCCCTGATCATCTTATAAACCTCTATCAAGTCACCCCTCATCCTTCTCCGTTCTAATGAGAAAAGGCCTAGCACCCTCAACCTTTCCTCGTAAGACCTACTCTCCATTCCAGGCAACATCCTGGTAAATCTTCTTTGCACCTTTTCCAAAGCTTCCACATCCTTCCTAAAATGAGGCGACCAAAACTGTACACAATACTCCAAATGTGGCCTTACCAAAGTTTTGTACAGCTGCATCATCACCTCACGGCTCTTAAATTCAATCCCTCTGTTAATGAACGCGAGCACACCATAGGCCTTCTTCACAGCTCTATCCACTTGAGTGGCAACTTTCAAAGATGTATGAACATAGACCCCAAGATCTCTCTGCTCCTCCACATTGCCAAGAACTCTACCGTTAACCCTGTATTCCGCATTCATATTTGTCCTTCCAAAATGGACAACCTCACACTTTTCAGGGTTAAACTCCATCTGCCACTTCTCAGCCCAGCTCTGCATCCTATCTATGTCTCTTTGCAGCCGACAACAGCCCTCCTTACTATCCACAACTCCATCAATCTTCGTATCGTCTGCAAATGTACTGACCCACCCTTCAACTCCCTCATCCAAGTCATTAATGAAAATCACAAACAGCAGAGGACCCAGAACTGATCCCTGCGGTACGCCACTGGTAACTGGGATCCAGGCTGAATATTTGCCTTCCACCACCACTCTCTGACTTCTATCGGTTAGCCAGTTCGTTATCCAACTGGCCAAATTTCCCACTATCCCATGCCTCCTTACTTTCTGTATAAGCCTACCATGGGGAACTTTATCAAATGCCTTACTAAAATCCATGTACACTACATCCACTGCTTTACCTTCATCCACATGCTTGGTCACCTCCTCAAAGAATTCAATAAGACTGGAGGGGGACCGCCAGACCTGCGGCCCCTGACTGGCAGAGCAGAGGGCCCTGGACGTGGTTGGTGATCCGGAGGAAAGGGAGGTTGCCGGGGTGGAATTCAGCCGTGGGCGAGGAAGTGAGACCCTGCTGAGTTACAGTTCCCCGTGACATGTGTGTCAACCCCCCCCCTCGGACCACCACGTTCCCACACCACATTCACCCCCACACCACACCACCCTCACCACCACACCACCCTCACCCCCACACCCCGCCTGGTGGGCAGCGGGCATAACAGAGTGGCACAACATCACCTGGGATGCCCGTCAACGGGGACCCAGGTTGTAGGGCAGGAATCACAGCAGGCCACCTCTTTCAGTACCATCTGGGCACCATGAAGACGTAACGTTGGGGCCCGTAAGGCCAGAAAGCTAGACACCAGTTAAGTTGGCACCGGTGCAGGGCATAGTTTAGTTATATGGGCTAGGACACAAATCTGTATATATTTTGTCACATTAAACATCTGTTCACACTGTTACAACCTGTCTCGTTGTTCTGTCAGATGGCTTTGAGGGGTGGGCTGGTCTAGGCCGGACAGAGGTGCTGGGTGGTGGTGGAATGGACAGACATTGTTGGAGGCCTGGGCTCCCTATTCCGCCCTCCCCCCTCTCGACCGTCCCCACCACCGTCACCCCAGGGATTCGATGGGACCATGTGATGGAATGACCAGCTTGCATGCAGTGATCACCCAGGTGGATGGTGGAACGTGTGACCGTGGGCAGGAGTCAGATGCTGTCAAACGATGCAGAGCATCAGAGTTCATCACAAAGTGGGCTGTCATCACCCTCCATTCCATGGACCAGACCCGCTGTTACTCCCAACCCAGGGCCCCCACCCCGTAGTGCGGCAGGTATGTATCAAGGAGGGAGTTGCAGGCGAGGGAATGGCTGGGGGGTGGAGGTGTGTGGGGATGGGATCCGGTGTCCGTGTTCCTGGCCAGTGCCCCCCACAACTGGTAAACTTGGAGGCGATCAGAGCGTCCCTTGCGCGTTGGCTCTGGTGTGTCCTCCCTTGCCAGCCTGGGCTCCATGTTCTGCTCATCCTCCCC
The DNA here is from genome assembly GCF_047496885.1 of Scyliorhinus torazame. Classification (NCBI taxonomy): domain Eukaryota; kingdom Metazoa; phylum Chordata; class Chondrichthyes; order Carcharhiniformes; family Scyliorhinidae; genus Scyliorhinus; species Scyliorhinus torazame. The sequence continues at coordinate 183,395,125 of NC_092709.1, read as the reverse complement.
CTCCCCCGCATCCTACTAGTCGGACAAGGACTGGCGTTCTTCCTCCAGCATATCGCCCCTCTGCTGCACGATGTTGTGGAGGACGCAGCAATCTGCCACGATGCGGGCGATCCTCTCAGCATCATACTGGAGTGTCCCTCCTGAGCAGTCCAGGCACCTGCACCATACCTTCAGGAGGCCTAAGCATCAATCGATCATGCTCCTGGCTGCTTTATGGGCATCGTTGTAACGTGTCTCCACGTCGGTCTGTGGCTTCCGGTTAGTGTCATCAGCCACGACCGCAGTGGATAACCTCTGTCGCCCACAGGAGCCAACCGCCCAGCCGGGGATGGGGGGAAGGGGGAGGGGGCATCTAAAATCGGTCAGGAATCGTCGCGTGTGCCAGGATGACGGCATCATGCACATTGCCTGGGTTATTGGGGGCAGACGTGCATGATACAAAGCTGATGGTCACATATCAGCTCCACGTTCATCGAGTGGAATTCTTTTTGGTTGTAGAGCGGCCTGTCATCTGCAGGTGCTCGTAGGGGGACACGAGTCCCATCGATAACCCCCTGAACCCGGGACATCCCATCGAACCACGCTGCCCAGGCATCCTGGTGGGCTTGGTCCACATTGAAGTGGTTGTATTGAGCAGCCTGGGTCTGTTGGGCCTCCGGGACGGCGTGGATGCACCTGTGCACCGAGTTCTGTGAGATCCCGTACAGGTCCCCACTTGGCACCTGGAAGTACCCCATTGCGCAAAAGTTCAGGGTGAGCATCACCTTGATGGTGCCCTCCGGATATGTCACACTGTCTCCCTGCTCAGCCAGAGTGTTCGATGGCATGTCCAGTCCGGCAGGTTCTCGAATGACAGCCGCTGCCGGTACATACAAGGCATCTTGTGGCACCTCCTCCTCCTCGGCCTGTTGGGCAGCTGGCTCTCCATCCTGGGCAGCTGCCTCCTGGTCCTCTGTGGCAGGCTCCGCTGCTGCACACTCCACTGCGGCAGTGAAAATATTAGTTTTCCCTGTTTACCTTTTATTACAGTCAAGAATGTGGACTGACATATTTGTATCAAATCACCAGTGTCTCAGCATTCAATGTTGTTAGTGCATGTAATACAGGATGAAGTCCATACTAATACCAGAACATGACCTTGCTGGATGATGTACATATGGGGCGAAATTCTCCCCCAACGGCGCGATGTCCGCCGACTGGCGCCCAAATCGGCGCCAATCAGATGGGCATCGCGCCGCCCCAAAGGTGCGGAATGCTCCGCATCTTTGGCGGCCTAGCCCCAACATTGAGGGGCTAGGCCGACGCCGGAGGGATTTCCGCCCCGCCAGCTGGCGGAAATGGCGTTTGTTGCCCCGCCAGCTGGCGCGGAAATGCGGCGCATCCGCGGGAGCGTCAGCGGGCGCTGACAGTTTCCCGCGCATGCGCATTGGGGATAGTCACTTCCGCCTCCGCCATGGTGGAGGCCGTGGCGGAGGCGGAAGGGAAAGAGTGCCCCCACGCCACAGGCCCACCCGCGGATCGGTGGGCCCCGATCGCGGGCCAGGCCACCGTGGGGGCACCCCCCCGGGGTCAGATCGCCCCGCGCCCCCCCTAGGACCCCAGAGCCCGCCCACGCCGCCTGGTCCCGCCGGTAAATACCAGGTTTAATTTACGCCGGCGGGACAGGCAATTTCTGGGCGGGACTTCGGCCCATCCGGGCCTGAGAATTGAGCGGGGGGTCACGCCAACCGGCGCGGCCCGATTCCCGCCCCCGCCCAATCTCTGGTACCGGAGACTACGGCGGGGGCGGGGGCGGGATTCACGGCGGCCAACGGCCGTTCTGCGACCCGGCGGGGGGTCGGAGAATGACGCCCATGAAACGAAGCACAGGACTGCAACAATGCTTTGCAAACTGATTTCTAATGTGTGACCATTCTAGCTCATCAGCACCTTCAAGATGATTAGGCATCGGTCAGGCAAAGGCTCACCTTGCCAATGATGTCCACACCCCATGAACAAATATATAAGAAACTCATTAACATGACCCCCGACACCGACAAAATTTAAACAACAATAAAGCAGCATTGTAATATTCGGGTGTGTTCACGTACTTTAAATCACAAAATAAAAATACAATACATAAATATGGAAATCTGTGCTTTGTCATATTCTATGGTGACAGAAGACTGAGCGAAGGCCCTTTCCGCCAGCCTCACACATCATAACCAGTTCATCTTGCACCCCCCACAACACACACTCACCCCTCTTCCCAACCCACCTAGCACACACACCATCAGTCGACCCTCTTTCCTATTTGCCTCCTCATTCATTCACTCAGCAGCCCCTCTTCTCAAACCCCCTCCCCTCACTCACTCATGCCCTCCGTTCCACTCAGCCCCCAAGTCAACCAAGTCAAAAAACTGGGCAAAGAGTAATCTACAGACACTGCAGCAAACTACTCCGCCCCCTGCTCCTCTATAACACAACTACACCCAAGTACAAATACAAGTGAGACAAAAAAAGACGCTAAAGTCTACTTTTAAAAAAGTATTTTGTTCATGCATTTGTAGATGCAAACAACAAATAAAACAGATGAGAGCTGAAGTAAAATTGTACAACTTAATAAATAACCAACAGCCACTCCCTCACTTGCCATACCCGCTCCTTCCGTCCTGCCTTCCCCCTTTTTTAACTCCCTTAACACCCCCCACCCCCTCTGCTCACCCCTCAATCCTCCTGAAAGTCAATGAATGGGTTCCATCTCTGAGTGAACCCATCGACTGACCCCCTCAAGACGAACGTGACCACCTCCAATCTCAGGAATTCTGCCAGGTCGCTGACCCACCCCCCCACTTTCGGCGGCTCTGAATCCCTCCACCCAAGCAAATCTGTCTTCGGGCTATCAGGCAGGCAACGGCCAAGACATTGGTCTCTCTCGCCCCCTGGACTCCCAGGTCTTCCGACACCCCAAATATCGCCACCTCTGGACTCAGGGCCACCTTCACCCCTAATACCTGGGTCATGCCCAAAACATGTGGACATGATTCGCGGGCCACCCCACGCACCGCCCACACCTGTCCCCTACTCCCTCAAAGAACCTACTCATCCACGCAGCCATCATATGTGCCCTATGGATTACTTTAAACTGAATAAGGCTTTGCCTTGCACACAATGAGGATGCATTCAACCTCCGCAGGGCTTCCTCCCATGTCATGGCCTCCACCTCCCTGTCGAGCTCCTTCTGCCACTTCCGTTTAATGTTCCCCATCGAGGCACCCTCCCAATCCATCAGCTCCTTGTAGACCTCAGACACCTTCCCCTCCCCTACCCCCTCCCTCGACAACACCTTATCTTGCAGCTCCAAGGGCGGCAACCCGGGAAAGGAAGGCACCTCCCTCCTCATGAAATCCCAGACCTGCAAGTACTGGAAACCATTCCCCCTGGGCAGCTCATATTCCTCCTCCAGGTCCTCTAATTTCGCAAAGCTGCCCTTTATGAACAGGTCCCCGAATCGTTCAATCCCTGCCTGCCACCACCCCCGAAACTTTGCATTCAACGTCCCCCCCCCACCCCCCGTCCCCCGGTGCAAACCTATGATTATCACAAATCGGTGCCCACACCCAGGCACCTTCCAGTCTCAAATGCTCAAATGCCTCCACTGCCCCCATACCCCCACTGGGCTCACAGAGTACTTGGCTGGCAAGAACGGCAGAGGCGCTGTTAACAATGCCCTTAAGCTCATTTCCCTACAAGAAGCCCCCTCCATCTGCCCCCATACTGATCCTTCCCCCACTATCCATTTCCTGACCATAGCGATATTAGCCGCCCAGTCGTAGTTCATTATATTCGGCAATGCCAACGACCCCCACCCCTCACTCCAACAAAACCCTCTTGACCTGTGGGGTCTTCCCCGACCATACAAACTCCAAGATCAACACGTTAACCATCTTAAACAATGACTTCAGAACAAAGATTGGAAGGTTCTGAAATATAAACAGGAACCTTGGCAGCACTGTTATCTTCATTGTCTGCGCCCTTTCCTAAAGTCTACTTCTAACAATCCCAATCAAAACAAATACTCTTAGCTCATTATCTAAAAAATAATCCTATAATGAGCTGCACCGAACCCTTCAAAACCGCTCCCGTTAATTAACTTTTAAGTTAACAAGGGGGCTCCTGACTGGAGATAGAGAAAAATGGTTAGAAACAACAAAATACCAAAACCCTGTGTACGTTGTGCTATGAAAGGGAGCTATTTAATATCATAACAAATAGACCCCCACATAGAGCTAAACCCTCAAATCTAAACAAGAACTATAAGAATTCAACTCCAACAAGAACAAGAAACAAACAAGAATAAACTTCAAACACCAACAACGTAACAGTTCAACATGTCCATCAACAGAACCAAAAACTCAATTACACCGCGCCCAACTTGTGTTTTTTAACAAAAGAGTCCTCCTGTTCTGTTGCATCGAACAAGTATTTTCCCTCCAAAGTTATGCTGAGCTGAGCAGGGTGGACCAAACTGAACCAGAGTCCACTTTTATACAGGGCGGCCTTGACTCCGTCGAACGCAGCTCTCTTCTTTACCAGCACCACATCCATGCCCTGAAAGAACCTGATAGAATGGCCATCCTACCTAACGTTACGGTGTTCCTTCACCCATCTTAAAACCGCCTCTTTCTCCTGAAAGCTGTAGAACGTCACCATCACCGCACGCGGAAGATCTTCAGGACGAGGCCTCGGTCAGAGTGTATGATCGGCTCGATCCAATTCAGGCGGCAATGTGAATCCACCCTGCCCCAG